>NC_133324.1:579320762-579635262 GCF_042186555.1 Aquarana catesbeiana | reverse complement strand
CCCCAGTGGAGCCCCTCCTTACATCAGGTGCCCCCAGCGGAGTCCCTCCTTACATCTGTGTCCCCAGCGGAGCCCCTCCTTACATCTGTGTCCCCAGCGGAGCCCCTCCATACATCTGTGTCCCCAGTGGAGCCCCTTCATACATCTGTGTCCCCAGTGGAGCCCCTCCTTACATCAGGTGCCCCCAGCGGAGTCCCTCCTTACATCTGTGTCCCCAGCGGAGCCCCTCCTTACATCTGTGTCCCCAGCGGAGCCCCTCCATACATCTGTGTTCCCAGCGGAGCCCCTCCTTACATCTGTGTCCCCAGCGGAGCCCCTCCATACATCTGTGTCCCCAGCGGAGCCCCTCCTTACATCTGTGTCCCCAGCAGAGCCCCTCATTACATCTGTGTTCCCAGCGGAGCCCCTCCATACATCTGTGTCCCCAGCGGAGCAGCAGGGTCCTCCTCACATCTGTGTCCCCAGAGGAGCAGCAGGGTCCTCCTCACATCTGTCCTCCTTCAGCCTTACATCTATGTCCCCAGCGGAGCCCCTCCATACATCTGTGTCCCCAGCAGAGCCCCTACTTACATCTGTGTTCCCAGCGGAGCCCTCCATACATCTGTGTCCCCAGCGGAGCAGCAGGGTCCTCCTCACATTTGTGTCCCCAGCGGAGCATCAGGGTCCTCCCCACATCTGTCCTCCTTCAAGCTGCGTCTGTGACACTCCCCAGCTAGTTCCTGGCTTTCTCCATGTGTTCAGAAGGGAGGGGCCTCCCCTCTCCACTGAACACAAGGGGATTAGTCCTCACGGTGGCCATCTTTTTGTAGCCCACCGGAAGTGACTTTGTTCTCACACTGAGAACAAAGCACCCGGCCGCAAAGCAGCTCCAAACCCCACCAATGAAGTGCCGTGCCTGCAATCTCATAACTACATTGACGTGGTGCTTCCCATAGTGCGCTGTGTCTGGCGCCCAAAACACAATGCACTTAGTTACAGGACTTTTTTTACGAATGTTTTTTTCCTAAAGGGGCCGCTTTAAAAAAAAAGTTTTTCTTTTCTTTTCTTTATTTATTTCTTTCTTTATTTTTTTGGTGACTACAGGAGGGGGGTGGCGCCCGGGCACCCCCTATGGACGGGCCGCCACTGGGCCTAATTCAAAGATATTATCCATGAATCTCATTCACACTGCTGCGACTTGAAAGTCACACTATTTTGCTGCCACTTTGCTTATGCAACGTTGTCCCAACATCTGGGAATGCCTGTGTAATATTGCACATTATGTACCTCAAGTCACATAAAAGTCACACCAAAGTAGTACAGGGACTACTTTGAAGTTGTTGCAACTTGAAGTAGCACAGATATGAATGGTTATCATTGAGAATCATTGGGTACAACTCAGTGGCGGCTGGTGCTCAAAATTTTGGGGGGAGGGCGCAAATAAATTGAAAAATTCTGAAAAAAACCCCATCAATTACAGCCTCACTGTACCATCAATCACAGCCTCACTGTACTATCAATTGCAGCCACTGTGCCATCAATCGCAGCCACTGTGCCCATAAAACGCAGCCACTGTGCCATCAAACACAGCCACTGTGCCCATCAATTGCCGCCACTGTGCCCATCAAACGCAGCCACTGTGCCCATCAATTGCCACCACTGTGCCATTAAACGCAGCCACTGTGTCCATAAATTGCCGCCACCATGCCCATCAGATGCAGCCACTGTGCCATCAAACGCAGCCACTGTGCCCATCAATTGTTGCCACTGTGCCCATCAAATGCAGCCACTGTGCCCATCATTTGCTGCCACTGTGCACATCAAACGCAGCCACTGTGCCATCAAATGCAGCCACTGTGTCCATCAATTTCCGCCACTGTGCCATCAAACGCAGTCATTGTGCCCATCAATTGTGGCCACTGTGCCATCAAACGCAGCCACTGCGCCATCAAACACAGCCACTGTGCCCCATAAAATGCAGCCACTGTGCCCACCAATTGCCCCCACTGTGCCATCAAATGATGCCACTGTACTCATCAATTGCCGCCACTGTGCCCATCAATTGCCGCCACTGTGCCCATCAATTGCTCCCACTGTGCCCCATCAAAAGCAGGCACTGTGCCATATCAAATGCTGCCTGTCCCCCCCCGACCCCTGCACCCCCTATGGACGGGCCACCACTGGGCCTAATTCAAAGATATTATCCATGAATCTCATTCACACTGCTGCAACTTGAAAGTCACACTATTTTGCTGCCACTTTGCTTATGCAACGTGGCCCCAACATATGGGAATGCCTGTGTAATATTGCACACTATGTACCTCAAGTCACACCAAAATAGTACAGGGACTACTTTGAAGTTGTTGCAACTTGAAGTAGCACAGATATGAATGGCTATCATTGAGAATCATGGGGTACAACTCAGTGGCGGCTGGTGCTCAAAATTTTGGGGGGGCGCAAACAAACTGAAAAATTCTGAAAAAAACCCCATCAATTACAGCCTCACTGTACCATCAATTGCAGCCTCACTGTACTATAAATTGAAGCCACTGTGCCATCAATCGCAGCCACTGTGCCCATAAAACGCAGCCACTGTGCCATCAAACACAGCCACTGTGCCCATCAATTGCCGCCACTGTGCCCATCAAACGCAGCCACTGTGCCCATCAATTGCCGCCACTGTGCCATTAAAAGCAGCCACTGTGTCCATAAATTGCCTCCACCATGCCCATCAGATGCAGCCACTGTGCCATCAAACGCAGCCACTGTGCCCATCAATTGCTGCCACTGTGCCCATCAAACGCAGCCACTGTGCCCATCATTTGCTGCCACTGTGCACATCAAACGCAGCCACTTTGCCATCAAATGCAGCCATTGTATCCATCAATTGCCGCCACTGTGCCATCAAACGCAGTCACTGTGCCCATCAATTGTGGCCACTGTGCCATCAAACGCAGCCACTGCGCCATCAAACACAGCCACTGTGCCCCATAAAATGCAGCCACTGTGCCCATCAATTTCCGCCAATGTGCCATCAAATGCCGCCACTGTACTCATCAATTGCCGCCACTGTGCCCATCAATTGCAGCCGCTGTGCCCATCAATTGCTCCCACTGTGCCCCATCAAAAGCAGGCACTGTGCCATATCAAATGCTGTCCCCCCCCTGCCGACCTGCAGTCTGCACTTACCTGTCTCGGTGGGACAGTTCCTCAATGTCTTCTCCCGTCCTCTCTTCCCATCTTCTGCTATGATTGGACGCATGGCATTCAATAAAAGCACCTGTCGTTTCAGGTGACGGGTAAAAGATCCGAGCACCTGATTGGTGGAGAGGTGGTTTAGTGTTAGGAAAGCGAATATTCATTCGCTTTATTAACACAGCTGAGCGCCCATCATGGCGCTCGCAGGTCACCTTTTTTGATGCCTATTCGAGCCTATGGCTCTAATCAGGTGCTTCAAAAACACCCCCCGGCCGCTGTAATTCAGGCGCCTGAATAGGGGGTGGCAGTGGCCACCATAGATAGATTCATGTTATGTTATCTATTGGTGCTAGAGGGGGTGGCAGGAGAGAGGGGGCGGCACCCATGCACCCTTATGGACGCACCGCCACTGTTATGCAACTTGGAGGTCCAAGTTTGCTGGAAAAGTCACCCAACCGTGAAACCAGTCATATACAGTATCTCACAAAAGTGAGTACACCTCTCACATTTTTAAAATATTTTATTATATCTTTTCATGAGACAACACTGAAGAAATTACACTTTGCTACAATGTAAAGTAGTGAGTGTACAGCTTGTATAAGTGTAAATTTGCTTTCCCCTCAAAATAACTCAACACACAGCCATTAATGTCTAAACCGCTGGTAACAAAAGTGAGTACACCCCTATGTGAAGATGTCCAAATTGGGCCTAATTAGACATTTTCCCTCCCCGGTGTCATGTGACTCGTTAGTGTTACAAGGTCTCAGGTGTGTTAAATTTGGTGTTATCGCTCTCAGGCCATGTACACACAGGTGGACTTTTCGACCGGACTGGACCGAATCCGACCGTGTGTGGGCTGCATTGGACTTCCGACGGACCGTTTCGGTCGGAAATCCGATGGACTTTAGATTTGAAACTTGCTTCAAATCTTCCCGCCAGAACTCCGCCGGACTCAGTTCCTATCGGAAAGCCCGTTTGTCTGTATGCTGGTCCGAGGGACCAAATACGATGCAAAGGCAGCTACAGCACCTGCCCGCGAGAATGTTTCCAGCGCTGGTTCTTGGCGACAGGGTGCTACATCTCGCGCTCGCTGCAATAGGAAAAACACATTTTCCTATTGCAGCGAGCGCGGGGGGGAGGCCACAATGTCCCTTTGGTCTGGTTTGGATTTTAAGGGGAACCCCTACACCGAAAAAACGGCATGGGGTCCCCTTAAAATCCATACCAGACCCCTATCCGAGCATTCAGCCCGGCCGGTCAGGAAAGGGGGTGGGGACAAGTGAGCGCCCCCCCTCCTGAACCGTACCAGACCACATGCCCTCAACATGGGGGGGTGGGTGCTTTGGGGTGGGGGGATGCCCTGTGGCCCCCCCACCCCAAAGCACCTTGTCCCCATGTTGATGAGGACAAGGGCCTCTTCCCAACAACCCTGGCCTATATTAGTCATTACACACCATCCACACAGCATTACAGCGGGAGAGAGCGTTGTGTCAACATCGAAAGAAGAGAAGAGGGAAGAAGATGACACAGAAGACTGGGCCACCGCTAGCAAAAGAGCAGCAGAAGATACATTCACATAGGGTGGGGGGCCGGGATCTGGGGGTCCCCTTATTAAAGGGAGCTCCCGGATTCCGATAAGCCCCCCCGCCCGCAGACTTTGACATTCAACAGCCAGGGTTGTCAGGAAGAGGCCCTTGTCCTCATCAACATGGGGACAAGGTGCTTTGGGGTGGGGGGCCACAGGGCGCCCCCTCCCCCAAAGCACTCACACCCCATGTTGAGGGCATGCGGTCTGGTATGGTTCAGGAGGGGGGCGCTCGCTCGTCCCCACCCCCTTTGCCGGCCGGGCTGCGTGCTTGGATAAGGGTATGGTATTGATTTTGGGGGGACCCCCACGCTGTTTTTTCGGCGTAGGGGGTTCCCCATAAAATCCATACCAGACCTAAGGGCCTGGTATACCCTGTGACGGGGCCCGTAAGGTGTCAATCTCGCTGATAAAAGCGGCAAGATTGATTTCCTTTTCTAGTCCCGTCGTACCCGAGTCACAATCAAAATGAACGGACTTGTCCATGTGTGGGCAAGTCTGTTCATTTGGAAAGTCCGCCCGTAACTCCGGCGAAAGTCCGTCGGGAAGACGGACCTAGTCTGCCGGAAAGTCCGGTCATGTGTAGGTAAGTCCGTCCGTCCGTGCAGAAAGTCCGTCGGAAGTCCAGCGGACCTAGTCTGCCGGAAAGTCCGGTCGTGTGTACGCTGCATCACTCTCTCATACTGGCCACTGGAAGTTCAACATGGCACCACATGGCAAAGAACTCTGAGGATCTGAAAAAAAGAATTGTTGCTCTACATAAAGATGGCCTAGGCTATATAAACAGATTGCCAAGACCCTGAAACTGAGCTGCAGCATGGTGGCCAAGACCATACAGCGGTTTAACAGGACAGGTTCCACTCAGAACAGGCCTCGCCATGGTCAACCAAAGAAGTTCAGTGCACGTGCTCAGCATCATATCCAAAGGTTGTCTTTGGGAAATAGACGTATGAGTGCTGCCAGCATTGCTGCAGAGGTTGAAGGAGTGGGGGGTCAGCCTGTCAGTGTTTAGATCTTACGCTGCACACTGCATCAAATTGGTCTGCATGGCTGTCGTCCCAGAAGGAAGCCTCTTCCAAAGATGATGCACAAGAAAGCCCGCAAACAGTTTGCTAAAGACAAGCAGAATAAGAACATGGATTACTGGAACCATATCCTGTGGTCTGATGAGACCAAGATAAACTTATTTTGTTCAGATGGTGTGAAGCGTGTGTGGCAGCAACCAAGTGAGGAGTACAAAGACAAGTGTGTCTTGCCTACAGTCAAGCATGCTGATGGGAGTGTCATGGTCTGGTGCTGCATGAGTGCTGCCGGCACTGGAGAGCTACAGTTCATTGAGGGAACCATGAATGCCAACATGTACTGTGACATACTGAAGCAGAGCATGATCCCCAGTCTCTACGAGGCAGTATTCCAACATGATAATGACCCAAAACACACCTCCAAGACAACCACTGCCTTGCTAAAGAAGTTGAGGGTAAAGGTGATAGATTGGCCAAGCATGTCTCCAGACCTAAACCTTTTTGAGCATCTGTGGGGACGGTGGAGGAGCGCAAGATCTCTAACATCCACCAGATCCGTGATGTCATCATGGAGGAGTGAAAGAGGACTCCAGTGGAAACCTGTGAAGCTCTGGTAAACTCCATGCTCAAGAGGGTTAAGGCAGTGTTGGAAAATAATGGTGGCCACACAAAATATTGACACTTTGGACCCAATTTGGACTTTTTCACTTAGGGGTGTACTCACTTTTGTTGCCAGCGGTTTAGACATTAATGGCTGTGTGTTGAGTTATTTTCATGGGACAGCAAATTTACACTGTTATACAAGCTGTACACTCACTACTTTACATTGTAGCAAAGTGTCATTTCTTCAGTGTTGTCACATGAAAAGATAGAATAAAATATTTACAAAAATGTGAGGTGTGTACTCACTTTTGTGAGATACTGTATATCTTAATAGAAAGGAGCTCTTATTTATATTTGTATGGTCCTTACTTATTTACATCAGCAGAACAAATGCAGGAAGTGATGTGTGCATATGGGCCAGAAGCAAATGTGTGGCGATGCCAAACAAATCAATGAGCCACACCAAATCGAACTACCACATCCACCCCACACTGAGTAAGCACAAGTACATATCCTACACTTTTTTTTTTTCAAAAAGTTTTTATTGCGCACATAGATGTTATTCATACAAAACATCAGATAGAGATTACATCCAAATCAGTGCAGAAATTTACATCCAACATTTGACCAATAATAACATCATATATATTTAATGCACTTTTATCTAGGCTAGTCAGGTCTCCATCTCTATCACATATTGAGGTATATGTGCTTTTTCTTTAAAAACATTAACCACAACAAACAGATCCTGTATAATCTAACCAATAACACCTCCCTTCCCACCTTCCCCAATTGAAGTCTGTTTTTGGTAGTAGATTCATAAGGATAGAGAAAAAAAAAACAAAAAAAAACCTTATCCACATCAAGAAAGAAAACTCACTATCGGCCCTCTATCATCCACTTTCTTCGGAAATAGCATGCCCTCCAGTAGTCAAAAAAGGTCTATTACCCCTCACCCTCCAGGGTATTATCAGAATCTACCCATCAAAACCATACCTTTCGAAACTTCTTATGGGCCCCCCTAGCTTCATAGGTCATTTTATACATCAACATTCATTATTTTTATCCACATCCCCAGCGTCAGCAGTTCGTCATGTATCCATCGTCTGTCAATAAGCTTCCTCACTCCAAAGAATATAATCCTAAGGAATAGTTTTGTGTATGCATTCATTTCTTCTTGTCCAAATACCCCAAGGAGACATCGTAAGGGGGAGCAAATATTAGGCAAGTCAAACTGCTCTGAAATGAATTCAGTCACATGTGACCATAGTGGTCTCACTTTTTCACACTCCCAGACCATATGTAAAAAAGTACCCTCTGCATCTTTACATTTATGGCAAACAGCCGATTCCCGTCTTTGCATTCGGTAAAGTCTAGTAGGCGTATAATACTGTTGGTGGAGGAACGGGAACTGGATCATTTTATCCGTAGAAGAGACAACAGATACCAAATATGTATCTAACACCTCCTGCCACAGTTCCTCCGACAGCTCCGGGATAATCGCGACCCAACGTTCCATGGGTCTAGAGGTTGTAGTCATCACCGCCAGCCCCACTGCCCCATAGTATCTAGAGATTCTCTTCGCCGGATCCCGATCTATCAGAACCTTCTCCAAATCAGTATTCTGCACTATAATTTCACCCTCCCCAAACTACGCAACCGCTTCATGACGCAGCTGCACATATCGAAAGAACCAGTTTTTTGGTACTCCAAAGTTTTCTCTTAGGTATGCAAATGTACAGAAATGATTATCTTGATATATGTGCTGTAAGTATTTTATGCCATGTCTAGCCCAAGAGCTATACCCATCTGGCAATTTTAAAAACTCTGCAAAGGTCTTTTTACACCACAGGGGACTATTTAGGGATAACCACAAGGGATCATCATTCCTCCGCTTAGAGCATATGTGAAACACTTTCCCTGGTAGTGCCATTATGATCCCACCTCCCTCCCTGGGATCCCTTTCCTGTACAACATATTTTGAAGTGTTTCCTGCGAGGAGGCAACTGCAGCCTCCAACAGGGTAGTAGCATTAGGCGTTAGTGGAAAGAGTCGCCAGTTCAAAAAGGACAACTGTGAAGCCCATTGTAATTGGTAGCTTTAAAATTGTCAGAGAAATCCTGGGTGCCCTTGAACCCCACAGAAAACCAACAATAATGTACTCTATATTTTTAAAGACCCGCAATGTCAGAAAAAATGGAGAATTCGAAAGAATGTACAGGAACTTAGGAAGAAAAATCATTTTAAATAGATTTATCCGTCCCATCAAGGTGATCGGTAAATTCTGCCATTTCCGTACCTTCTCCCAAAAATTTTGTATAACCGGCATCAGGTTTGTCTCCAAAAACTTAGAGATGGGGAGCTGAACCTCAATCCCCAAGTACCTAAAAGAGGTGGACAATGGAATGGGGCAACCCAACGGGACCGCCACATCGTCATCAATAGGGAAGAGGGAAGACTTTTTCCAATTGATTCGGAATCCAGAGTAATCACCAAACTCCTGAATCAATCGGAAGGCTTCTAAAAGTTAAGATCTGGGATCCTGTAAATATAACAATATGTCATCTGCATAGAGCGAAACTCACTCCTCAAACTCCCCCAGTCGCAGTCCCACCAGATGTGGAGTAGTTCTTAGTTTGACTGCTAGCGGCTCTATTGCCAAGGCAAACAGGAGGGGTGAAAGCGGGCACCCCTGCCTGGTGCCTCTAGAAATAGGAAAGGAGTCAGAGATTATGCCATTAACCGTCTTACTAGTGGATCTGTATACAGTAGCTTTACCCAAGAGATAAAGACGAGACCAAAACCATATGACTCCAGGAGGTGGAACAAATATGTCCACTCCATGGAGTCAAAGGCCTTTTTTGTATCCAAAGAGGCCACTATTCGAGTCCCTGAGTTGTCATGGGCTGTCTGAAGATTTATAAAAAGTCTCCTAATATTCATCTGTGTGCAGCGACCCTGAATAAAGCCTATTTGATCAGCGTCTACCAATTTTAGTATAACTGATTGTAATCTACCTGCTAGTACTTTTGCCAGGATTTTTGTGTCAACATTCATCAGTGAAATCGGACGATAGGAGTCACACTCTCGTGGGTCTTCCCCCCCCTTAGGTATCAGTACAACCAAAGCTTCCCTCATTGAAGGAGGTAATCTACTGTCCGATTCAGCTGCATTAAAAACTTTAAGTAGGCGTGGGGCCATACCATACCGAAAAGTATTATACCATTCTGAGGGGAGACCATCTAGCCCAGGAGACTTCCTAGGCGGAAAGGAGGCAATTGCCTCCTCTACCTCCTCCACCGTACTGCCAGTTTCTAAAGCAGTACTGTCCTCCTCCGTCAACTTAGGCAAATCAATGTCAGCCATGTAAGTCACCAATTTCTCCATCCCCAGAGGAGTACAAGAGCTATAACATTTTTTATAGAATTGAGCAAAGATGTCCAGGATATCAGTTGAGTTACACATTTCAATTTTAGAGTTGTCATACACTGACTTAATATAAACCGGGACATAATCCGGTCTCACCAAGTACACCAGGAGTCTGCCATTCTTGTCGCCAAATTCAAATATGCGTTTACGTTGTGCAAGGTTAAATTTTGTGGTACAATCCGTGAGAACTGTCTTGTACTCCCTGGTTCTGGTCTGCAAATTCAGTAGTCCTTCCCGAGTGGGGTCTCTAACGTATTCGGCTTCCGCCACTGTCACCTCAGTCTCTTTAAGTTGAACCTCTGAAGCTAATTGTTTCTTGAACCCCTGGACTTCTGTTATAAACACCCCTCTTAGCGTGGCCTTAAAAGCCTCCCATTGGAGAAGTGTGGATGCAGAACCAGCATTCTCCGCCCAAAAATGTTTGATAGCCTCTGTACATTTAATTTTAATATATTCCTCCTGGAGCCAACTAGCCTCCATTCGCCATATTCGTAAACCTGGCTTCGGTCCTAGATTAAGTTCCAGTAGCATAGGGGAATGATCAGATAGAGCTCTGGGTACATAGGAAACTCCCTGAACCAATTGCATACCGTCCCCCTCAGTCAGGATAGTGTCTATTCTGGAGAGCATCTTATGCGTTTCCGAATAACAGGAATATTCCCTCACATCAGGATGGTGAAAACGCCAGACATCTCTGAAACCATGAGCTGACAACCATCCCGCCAGAGGGGTTGTTGTGCCGGATACCACTCCCAATCTATCCATAGCTGGCTCCGACACAGAGTTAAAATCACCTAATATGAAGATCCTCCCTTCCGCCACCTCATAGACAGTTTGTAGCATATCATCTAAATGAGCTAGTGAAAAGGGAGGAGGTACATACAGATTTACAATTTTTAGAAATCTATTCATCACCTGCACCACCAATACCACAAACCTCCCTTTAGTGTCGGTCCGAACTGCATGTATCGATATAGGTATAGCCTTAGTGACCAGAGTGGAGACCCCCTTGCATACGATGAGTAAGTGGCATGATAAGCCCCAGCAATATGTGCCCGCTTTAATGAGAGAACTCTGGAGCCCTGGAGATGTGTCTCCTGGAGCAATATTATATGTGGTTTGTGGTTTTTGATATAATCAAAAATCAATGAGCGCTTGAATTTAGAGTTGAGGCCCCTCACATCCCAGGCCAAAATTTTAAGATAAACCTCCATATCGGTGAATTGTAAGGCAGGGGGACCTCTCCAGCTCTCGTGGCCGAACAAGCCACCCAGGTGGGCTCCAGTTTTCTCCCAGTGTTTGCACAGAGCGAAATAAGCATAACATTAGAAGTGACTTCCTGCAAGCGTACCAAATGTGAATGATCTCTACCAAAAACAGACATGAAATTCCCAAGATATTGTAACCCCCCAACCTTCCCCCACCCCCCTCCCTGCACCCAGCCCCAACATGCCAGGCACTTTTTTCCCATAACCTTAATGTAAATAAGCAGCAGAGATCTTACTGGCACAGGGCAGCAGCAATGTCCACAAGACCAAAAAGAACCTCCACACCATCAGTGCCTTCGAAAATTGTCCTCCAGTAAAAAACAGACATATACTTTTCAGGAACAAAGATGGAGGATTAATAGTCCCAGTCCCTCCTCCCTGCTTAAATAGCAATGAGAGAACAGATCTTATTTCAAATTATTCCTTAATGATGAAAAAGGATGCGGCAAAAAAAACGAAAAAAAAAGAAGAAAAAAAGGGAAGGGGGGAAAGGAGAGAAAAACCATGGGATGCATGCACATAGGCAGTCACTGTCATTCCCAGTATTTATGCTCTCACCCAAAACTTGCTCCACACATTTTCATCAGGGCGGGCGAGATGAGGCCCTATCTCTCTGACGACCACGAGAGTCCAGCCACTCTGAAGCCTCAGTAGGATTATTAAAAAAATGCGTTTTCCCATTCTCCACTATGCGCAGCTTAGCAGGATATAGCATCCTGTAAATCAAATTGAGATCCCTCAATCTTTTCTTTATGGGTTGAAATGAAGCTCTCTGTTTCTGGGTGACTGCAGAAAAATCAGGGTATATCGATATTCGATTTCCATCAGAAGTCATCTCAGGGCCCACTCTTGCTCCCCGCAGGATATTCTCCTGGTCCTGGAAGTGAAGCACTTTCGCTATCATAGATCTGGGGGGGGCTCCCTTCGGTGGGGCCCGGCCTGGGACACGGTGAGCCCTTTCAATGGCAAACATTTTTGTGAAGGTATCAGGCGCCATGTTAGCAATCAGCCAGTTCTCTAGAAATTCCTCTGGGTGCTTTTCCTCCACTCCTTCCGGGAACCCCACCAGCCTTATATTGTTCCTCTGCATGCGGTCATCCATGTCGGCCATCTTTAATGTGTGTTCAGATAAAGTCTTTTTGGTCACCTGTGCCGCAGTATCTAAGGGCCTGACAATATCTTCCAGGGCAGAAACACGGCGATCAGTGGTCTGTGCCTTCTCCCTCAGCTTCTGCATATCATGCTTCATGAAGGAGAACTCCATTCTGAGCTCCTCAAAGTGGTCTATTAACTTGGTTTGGCACCCCTGTATGGGCGCCATTATCTGAGTCAGGGACGGTTCTTCTTCCCCTTCCACCTCCCTGTCAGCTCTGGCCCAGCGGTCCTTTAATCTGTCCAGCGATCTCCCCCTGTGTATCACTGCCTCCCTCTGGGGTTTAGGACTCACCCTGTCCAGTGGGGGAGATGCCTGGAGCCGTGTGTCCACGGATCTCTGGAGCGGCGGCCATTCCTCCTCCTCCTGTGATCCAGCGCCATTTTGAGAGCCCCAGGCGAATTGTGCCAGCTGCTCTTCAGTCATTTTGGAGCAAGGAGGGTCGTATTTTACCATCCCCGAAGGTGCCCGAGGGGTCCCAGCACACATCCCCAGCAGTTGGGCAGAAAATTTGGATGCCACTGTCCCAGGATTTATGCAGGATTGTCAGTCTGCAGACAGAGCTCCGGACCCACACTCCTTACATACTGTGCGCTAGCTCCGCCCCCCCCACATATCCTACACTTACCCGGCAAATGAGTAGCACCTCTTCTTTGCCAAAGAGGGACCTCGCCATGTCCACCTAGATGGAGATCCTGACCAGCACAGGAACTTCTGGGTAATTACAATGACTTATTTCCGGGTCATAAGGTGAAACCATGCTCTTTTGATCGCAGCTGCGAATATTTGATCGCAACCACAATTAGAATTTTTTTATTTTAGTTTATTTGCAGATATGCAAATCTGTATTTCTACACAATATTTGAAGGTAAACTTAAGGGAGTTCAATAAGAAATGGTGTCCCTGGGCTAGCAGCAGGTGAATTACAAAGACAAAGGCCCAGTTTGAGCCCTGGTTCACAGCTGAACTCACACGATTTAATTCCCGCATGTCAGTCCCGACTGCGGGGGGGAATTTCAGAGACATCTGTGCAGGTTTCTGCACTGATGTCAATAAAAATCGCGCCTCGAAGTCGTCAAAAAGTAGTACAGAAACTACTTTTGGAAATTGCGATTAGAGCGGTGCAATTGCCGCCAATTTGACATGTATGGCTGACATATACAACACTGCCTATCCACCAGCTGAATTCATTACCTGCAATTCTCCACAGCTGAATATATATATATATATATATATATATATATATATATATATATATATATATATATATATATAAAGATTCCACCTTTATCATTTACTTGCAGGTGTGCTGAAGAGAGTCGTTTTTTTGGTGCACAAATACATTTAGAAATTATAAGATATAAAAGAAAGATATTGCACTTCCCCAAAACCACCCCCCCAAAACTAATTAAAAAGAAGAAAGAAAAGAGAAAAAAAAACAAAAACAACAAGCTCAATAATGTACTTTTATTTTGCCAACAGAGACAAAAATTATGTACATTCATTTAGTAGCATAAAAAAAAAATATTCTACAGGATATATGGTGCTACATTTAGCAAAACAGTTAGTAATTGGGTTTTAAGGGCCCTGCTCAGGAGCGTACAATCTAAAATTTGTCTAACCCTTATGCCCTGTACACACGGTCAGACATTGATCGGACATTCCGACAACAAAATCCATGGATTTTTTCCGACGGATGTTGTCTCAAACTTGTCTTGCATACACACGGTCACACAAAGTTGTTGTAAAATCCAATCGTTCTAAACGCCGTGATGTAAAACACGTACGTCGGGACTATAAACGGGGCAGTAGCAATAGCTTTCGTCTCTTAATTTATTCTGAGCATGCGTGGCACTTTGTGCGTCGGATTTGTGTACAAACGGATTTTGTTGTCGGAAAATTTTATAGCAAGCTCTCAAACTTTGTGTGTCGGAAATTCCAATGGAAAATGTGTGATGGAGCCCACACACGGCACACGGTCGGAATTTCCGACAACAAGGTCCTATCACACATTTTCCGTCAGAAAATCCGACTGTGTGTACAGGACATTAGAGTGGACACAGCTTTACTTTCAGTGTATAACGTATAACATTTATAATATTTAGTATAACATTTCATAGTACAACTACTCACCCACCACCCCACACCATTTTTATCTGCAAGATTATAAAAACATACTTAACAGTCATTCTTACAAAGCATTCCAACATATTAAAAAAGGCACATATTCAAAATATAGAGCAAAAGGAAAGACACACTAAGGAGAGATATAAGTGCTGCTCACCCCAAATATGAACAGAAAAAATGGAAGAAAGGTCACCCAGCGGGGTTTTTAGGCAGCTAGCTATAGATATGAGCAAAAAAGAAAATAAACATTGAGTAAAGCGTTGGAATTCTTTATTAAAAATGAAGTAATAAATAATTGATTTGATAAATGAGTGTTAGATTATGAGCTCAAATGGGATAGTACCCATGCCAAATACAGATAATAGCAAACATATGGTTTATACACAACATATAGTAGAGCTACTGCATAACAGTCTGACGCGATTCGACCCATGAAGTTTGGGGTATCTTCAGAGGATGAGTTTGCTAAGGAGAAAATAAGGATTTATAATAGCATATCCAACTTGTTTGAAAAGTTTATAACATATGCAAACTTGTTACAACTTGCACATAATTACCACTTAATTTGGATGTACCCTTCAATCAGGGCCTCCCCACATAGCAGTCAGGCCATCCAGTGTGTCCGCACTTGAAGGAAATAATTAGGACAGCACCATCTAGTGGTGAATATCCATATGGCCAAAATTACCAATACATCCATGCCTAAAATAAATAATCAAATAAAATAAGGAATAGTCGAATATACAAAAGACGTGAAGGATTTCTTTAAAGTATTGTGATGCTAAAAACTGAATATTCAAATAGAAGCCCTGGTATTTCCAAGGTCTAATCTAAAAATCAGGTGGGACCTTGGTCCTAATGATGCTTTGGAGGATGAAAATCTAACCAAAGAATGGAGCCAATTTTTCAACCAGTGTGAAAAGAAGCTAATGGGAATTATAATTGGTAGAAGGAAACATAAACTACGCCTATTGGAATTCCAGCTGGACACACTTAAAGATAAGGTGGGACCTTTCTCTGACACCCCAGAGTATCTAGCTAAAACTGAAAAAGTTCAGCATTATCCTAATAAGCGAGTTAATGAAACTAAGAACAAAAAAATGAAAAAATATCGAGATATGAAGGACTATAAAGATAATAGGATCTATAAACGGCAGGATTCCATCACACCCCCGATGGGGGGGGATGAGGGGACCCTCCCACTACCATCCACCTCTGATACCGGTCCCTACCCAGGTAAAACACAGGGAAAGAAAGGGAATAAAAAAGCTATGAAGGTACATCATCCACAAACATCTTATTGTGGGGAAGGAGAGACAAAACCCGAATTTTGGGGTAATGCCTTCCCTCTTACTCCCCAATATAGAGTTCCCACACACAACTACTATGCACCCCTAAGGGATCAGTCCCCACAGACCCTGGGGACACCTTATTATGACACCTATGCGTTTAGGTCTAGACCATTTCGAGGTAAGGAGGAGAATGAGAAGGAGGAGCTTCTCATTCTCAATGAGGGTTTGAAATTTGCTCCAGGAAAGTTTTTTTGGCAAGTTGGAGGCATTCATTGGCCTGGAAAAGTTTGCCAGGAAATTAAATGTCAAAATTTTTTTTGAGGAACATCCCAGTTCTGACAACACAATGGTTCCGCAGTGTCACATCCATACAGGGTTGCGGAATAAGTCCGCTTTTAATCCCAAAAATATATCCCATAAGTTTATAGAAGTCTTCATGCACATGGTACAAGAGGATATAAGGAATATTCCCTTTACCAAAAAAGAAAAATTAAACAGACTAGAGAAGCCATCTCGAAATTAGAACAAAACAGGAATATAGTTATTAGACCAGCGGACAAGGGGGTAGGTTTGGTTATCCTAAAAAAGAGGATTATATTGCAGAACTGCAACGAATAGTGCAGGATACAGCCACCTACAAAAAACTTTGGGGTGATCCAACAGGAAAATAAAAGCTCTCCTATCCAAGCTGATAGCTAAAGGGTCTTCAAAAGGTATACTTAATAAGAAAGAAGCAAAATATTTATTACTCAGAGTCCCAAAAATCCCAGTTATCTATCAAATTCCCAACATACATAAGAATAGGCTTACTCCCCCAGGCAGACCCATTGTCAGTGGGATAGATTCCCTTTACTCTCGGTTAGGCGAATATAATCGATTTTTTTTGCAGCCTATAGCCACTAAGGGTAAAGCATACCTAAAGGATAGCAAGGACCTTATTAATAGGATTAGGGGAATGGTGATTAGGGATGAGCCAAACACCCCCCTGTTCGGTTCGCACCAGAACATGCAAACAGGCAAAAAATTTGGTCGAACACGCGAACACCGTTAAAGTCTATGGGACGCGAACATGAATAATCAAAAGTGCTAATTTTAAAGGCTTATATGCAAGTTATTGTCAAGTGTTTGGGGACCTGGGTCCTGCCCCAGGGGACATGGATCAATGCAAAAAAAAAGTTTTAAGAACGGCTGTTTTTTCGGGAGCAGTGGTTTTAATAATGCTTAAAGTGAAACAATAAAAGTGTAATATTCCTTTAAATTTCGTACCTGGGGGTGTCTATAGTATGCATGTAAAGGGGCGCATGTTTCCCATGTTTAGAACAGTCTGACAGCAAAATGACATTTCAAAGGAAAAAAAGTCATTTAAAACTACTCGTGGCTATTAATGCATTGCCGGTCCGACAATACACATAAAAGTTCATTGATAAAAACAGCATGGGAATTCCCCACAGGGGAACCCCGAACCAAAATTTAAAAAAAATGACATGGGGGTCCCCCTAAATTCCATACCAGGCCCTTCAGCACGCAACCTGGCAGGCCGCAGGAAAAGAGGGGGGATGAGAGAGCACCCCCTCTCCTGAACCGTACCAGGCCACATGCCCTAGAAGAAAGAAGAAGCATTTAAATAAAGGAATTGTCAAAAACTGTCTCTTGTCATTTTTAACATTTTTGACAGTTTTTTAGTGAAATTTTTAGTTTTATGTGTATTGTCGGACCGGCAATTCATTAATAGCCGCGAGTAATTTAAATGACTTTTTTTCCTTTGAAATGTCATTTTGCTGTCAGACTGTTCTAAACACGGGAAACATGCACCCCTTTACAGGCATACTATAGACACCCCCCCCCAGGTACGAAATTTAAAGGGATATTACACTTTTATTGTTTCACTTTAAGCATTATTAAAATCACTGCTCCCAAAAAAACGGCCGTTTTTAAAACTTTTTTTTGCATTGATACATGTCCCCTGGGGCAGGACCCAGGTCCCCAAACACTTTTTATGACAATACCATGAATATAAGCCTTTAAAATTAGCACTTTTGATTTCTCCCATAGACTTTTAAGGGGTGTTCGGTGGCATTCGAATTTGCCGCGAACACCCCAAATTGTTTGCTGTTCAGCGAACTTGCGAACAGCCGATGTTCGAGTCGAACATGAGTTCGACTTGAACTGGAAGCTCTTCCCTAATGGTGATAGGAGAGGGCACGTTGTTGGTCACAGTGGATGCTGAATCCCTATACACCAACATCATACAGCAGGATACCCTCAATGCCGTGTTATGAGCATTGAAGAAGTATTCCGACCTTAAAACACCCCAAAGAAAATTTCTCGTGGAGGCCTTAGAAATGGCAATGACTAACAACTTTTTCTGGCATGCAGGAGATTTTTTAACCAAATAAAAGGGGTGCCTATGGGGGCTAAGTATGCACCCAGCATTGCCAATATCTTTCTAAACAGGTGGGAGGAAGAATGCATTTTTTCCCAACCAGTGGCCCCAAATATAAATGTACCAAAGTTACATAGATGATATTTTTATTGTTTGCGAGGGTTCAAAGGAGGAGCTGGATGGCTTTTTACTGTATATGAATAACAATAAATATCATATAAGGTTTACTAGCACTTGGCATCAATTGTGCATCCAGTTTTTGGATCTCGAGATCTTTAGGATGGGTTCTGGTTTGGGGATAATTAAAAATTATTGGCCCATATTACAAAAAGATCATACCCTTAGATCATACCCTTAGAAAGATCCTTCCCAATAAACCTAAGTTCATTTACAAAAGACCACCAGGGTTACGCAATATGTTGGCCAAAAATGTCATCCGGCCCCCCCACTTTTTTTGGACCGTACTGGGTTCTACAAATGTAGGGGATGCAAGGCATGTAGAACTGTCAGGGACAAAACTAGGAAAGCTACCAGCTTTCCATCAGTGGTCATCAAACCGTGATCACCTGTGACACGAGATATGTTACTTACCTGCTTATGTGTCCGTGCAATTTTCAATATGTTGGTAGAACCACTAGAACCATGGCCAAAAGAGTGGGAGAACATATAGACAACATAAAAAATGGGTTTAAACACCACAGTGTATCCAACCATTTTAAGTTGATGCACAGCAAGGACCCCTCCCTGCCCATGTTCTGGGGTATTGATAGGGTTTGCCAACATTGGAGAGGTGAGGACATTACTAAAAAAGTGTTGCAGATGGAGATGCAGTGGATATATAGACTTCAATCTCTCCAGCCTATGGGATTAAACATTGATAATGATTTAAAATGTTTTAACTGATTATTGATTGCAGTAATCTATTTTTATTGGTTGTATTAGATTTTTAGATTAGACCCTGGAAATACCAGGGCTTCTATTTGAATATTTAATTTTTAGCATCACAATACTTAATGGAAGTCCTTCACGTTTTTTGTATATTCGACTATTGCTTTTTTTGTTTGATTATTTATTTTAGGCATGGATGTATTGGTAATTTTGGCCATATGGATATTCACCACTAGATGGTGCTGTCCTAATTATTTCCTTCAATTTTTAATGTGCCAATCTGAACTCATTTAGTTTTAAATGGCATCCATGCACTAATATATTTTACTTATCACCTTCTAGGAGATTGTTGATTATAAGGTTTTTTCAATTACCGTATTTATCGGCATATAACACGCACTTTTCCCCCCTTAAAATAGGGGGAAAAATTTGTGTGCGTGTTATACGCCGATATAGGCCACTGAGGGGAAGGAGGGGTTGAACGCTGCCGAAATATAGCTGGATCTCCTGTGTACTCAGCTCGCAGTCACGCTCAGTCCCACCCCTGGACGGCTCCTAGCATGGACGTCCCGGCATTGGACCGGCGTTATGTCCATCATAGGATCTGGGCCAAGGGGCGGGACTGGGCGTGACACGGAGCCGAGTACACAGGAGATCCGGCTCTATTTCAGCAGCGCTCATCCCCACCTATCCCTTGATGGCAGCATATATAACGGCAAGGCTGCAGATGAACACTGAGTAATGCTGCAGGTGGGCACAGATTAGACTGCAGGTGGGCACTGATTAGACTGCAGGTGGGCACTGAGTAGGCTGCAGGTGGGCACTGATTAGACTGCAGATGGGCACTGATTAGGCTGCAGATGGGCACTGATTAGGCTGCAGATGGGCACAGTTTAGACTGCAGATGGGCACAGATCAGGCTGCAGATGGCACAGTTCAGGCTACACTGAAGCTGCAGATGGGTACTAATCAGGCTCCATTGATGCTCACTGACCATGATTTTGCTTCAAAGTGGTTTATTTACAAAAAACATTTTTTTCCTGAAACTTCTCTTAAATTGGGGTGCGTGTCATACGCCAGCGCGTGTTATACGCCGATAAATACGGTAATTGATTCAGTTTTATGGTTGGCTATTAATGTGTGTTGTGGGCAGCGTGTGTGCATCGGTGCTCCCTAGAGGCAGATTCACATAAAAGCAAGCAGGAAGCAGCGTTACGTCACTTTCTGAAGACGCCACGACAAAACATATGTTGGAGCAGAGGATCCGTCGCTTCCAGGTCCTAACTTGATACCCGATACCAGGCTTTGCCCTCCGGAGTGAGATGTGGAACGCATGCCATCCCCAGGGGATTAGCTGACTCACACACTGATTACACCTAGTGCCAGGCCAGGAACTTCAACATGTGAGTGTAACTGCTATTATTGCTGCTGTTTTTATTTTACTTTTATAAAAATTACTACACTATGAGACTTTTATCCGTGTCTCCCGTGGAGTCATTTTTTACATCTTAATTCCATTGTAAGTGGCCATTGGAGTGGATTTATTCTATTGGCAGAACCAATCTGTTGTTCCAAAAGCATTTTTTGACCATCCTGTAAAAAGAGGTCAAACATCTCTGGTGAGTGGCCATCTTCATACTGAGCACTCATGCTCAAAGTAGTGCCCCACTTTTTTATTAACTCCAGTATTTTGTATTCTGTACAACATGAGCATTTGTAGATTGAAATATTTGTTAGTAGTTGTAGATGTTTTTTATAAAGTGACCGGAAGTGAAGTCTTCACCTGTAATAGGGAAGATGCTAAAATATTGGTAAAGATATTCGTAAGAGATATCATACCAAGATGGGACTGTCCATTGCAGATCAATTCAGACAATGGGCCAGCTTTCATTTCTAAGGTATGTCAGGAACTTGTAAGGCAGATTGAATAGGAGTTCCACATTTCTTGCCACCCACAAAGTTTTGGTATGGTGAAAAAGATGAATAGGAACAGCTGGGGACAAGATTAGGAAGGTTGCTGGAGGCACATTTGCCAAATGGGAAATTGTGCTGCCAGCAATACTAGTGGGAAACAAGAATGACATCTGCTGAAAACAACCCAGCTTTCACCATTTGAAGGGATTGTGTGGAGATCATTTCCAATACCCTGGGCAAAAGGCCCACCTGTTTCCATAATTTGAAATTGATTCAAGAAGAGTATTGTAGGAAATTGGTTCAGACCTTGAAAAGCATCTATGGTGATGTATCCGTCTCTTCACAGGAATCAACACACCCTTTCCAACCAGGAGATGTTGTCGTGATAAAGCAACTGATTAATGTCAAGCCTAAAGGACAGAGGCCCATTTTAGGCCTGTGTGTTTTGAGGACAATTACAGTATGAATGATTAAAATTTGCCCATGACATACACTGTTGCTCATAACACTATGTACAGTTACACCACATGTGGAATCCTAGTTCACATAACAGAAAGAAAAGAGCCTGGTGTGACACACTCCTATCTTGGAGTCCTGAATGGTATTGATTCGGAAACTGTCAGAGTCCTGTGGATTATTGGGTAATGTCTTTTACTCAGGACACAGGGTGTCACACCAAGATATTTAGCAACATATTTTGTTTTTATTATATGGGACATTATAAGGTATTCGTCCCTAAGGATTATGAAATCATTATGTTTAAATTCTCTCCCTATCCCTATGCCAGATGTAATCACTGATACTGTCGCATGGTGGGAACCAAAGTATGATGGATGTTATATAGCTGTATGTTCAAGCAACACTTATAGCTTGGGTGACTGTCAGAAAGCTGACAAGGGTCTCTCATTTGTACACATAGGTCTCCTGTGTTTGAACCCTGTCTATTGTCTAGGCCAGATGTTAACAGGTGTACTCAGACTTTATGTCCACAGGGTTTTAATGCATTTATAGAAGTAGGCCCACAGCAGGTATGCTTGGCAACGGAAGTAGGAGTATACATCACTGAAGTGGATACTCATTTGCCCTTTTCAGGCTGCATACACAATGTTTCATTTTTGTATTGGCATGAGGCTGATGATAAAGCCTGGGCAAGTTTATTACCAAAATAATGTGGAGAAAATTATCATATGCATGATAAAAGAGGGGATGGAAGGGCTCATGATTTTTTAAGTCTTTATTCTGTAAAATTCCATGTTTCTCTCATAATTCTATTATCTGAGTTTGACTGGGAATGTGTTTACTTGCTAAGAAATGTTTGGGCTAAATAGATTAGTATGGTTGGATTGTTATGGGAACATGTACCTTTCTAACTGTAAATATTGTGAGATTGTACGTCATATGAAAGTAAACACCTTTTCTTGGAATTGTTATTCCCTTTTCTCTGTAACCAAGCCCAAAATGTATTGTAACCCACCCTCTTTTATTTCTTATAAAACAACAGCCGATCGGCCATATTAAACGAGTACCTTTTGATCTCATCTTATGTGTGAGTCACTTTGTATTTCCAGAATTCTGGTGAAAAGTATCCAGCGGTCCGGTTCAAGTCCCCAACAGGCCACTTTACTTTTTCACAATTATTTTTAGAGATATCTTTACGCAAATATTCGCAAGACAGAATCAGATTAGAATTAGACAAGTTATCTTACAAAGGTGTGGAATTTGAGTTGTTAGGGGAGGGGTGTTATCATTTTGAAGGTTTGGCAGATGGATACCAGAGTGACACTTTCAAGAACGTCAGAGAATGATGACCAAACAGACCTGTCCAAAGATATAGCAATGAATTCACCAAATAGCATAGCTAGAATTACTCTAGCCAAGCCCAGGGCCTCTCTAGGTCTAATGGTGACCTCCAGAGTTAGGGACAGCCGACATCCTTCTGTGTAGAGTGTGTTACGAGGCATGGTGGGTGTAATGTAAGATAGATTCATGGGCATCAGACACTTCTTGAATGCAAAGAGATTTATTGTCCCTTAAACAGAACTGTGGCAGAGAGGTTTAAGGCCAGGACACCCTTAAGTAGTTGAAATGTTAATTTAGCTGATTGCGAGACCTCTATAGGAAGACAGCCATGCAGGGAAAGGCAGGGTCCCTGGCTTGACATCTGCTGAAGTTTCCCAATTCTTCACCTTCCCCGGTTGGTGAAAATACTGCTCTGGTACTTGCTTCAGCTACTCACAGTGGCCCCTGGTAGTAAGGTGGATGATCCCGTAATGGCGACAGCTTCCCCTCTACCTCCGATCATGTCAGGTTCTCTGGCCGGCAGAACCGTCACTTCTGGTTGGACTGCATGCTGCAAACCTAACCCTATGCTGCTCTCTTGCTTCTGGATAGGCCCTCAGAAAGCCCAGCAGCCAGATGTCCCTGGAATAGGCTCTGGCCTAGCAGTCCAGGGCAGCACAACACACTTCCACCCAGACAGCCATCCAAGTGGCACAGAACCCCGATCACCTGACCTCACAAAATAAATAGGCTCTCCCAGCAGGCCAAGGGACCTAAGAAAATCCCTGTCCATTGGCTGAGACACCCCACTCATTCCTAATCTGTCCTTGCAATGCCCTTGTCTTATCTAATGCCACCAGATACCCGGCCATCTAGTGACAGAAGAGAGAACTGCTGCAATTCCAGAAGTAGGGTGAAATCAATTGGCCAAAGCAACTATCACTTGGCAAATACATTTCCTAGCAATCCTGCTTAAACATCAGGGTGCTACATCCTCCCCCTGCCTATGAAAACTACGTCTCAGAGTTTGCAGAAAAATAATTTGAGCTCTCAAGCCTGAGAGCGAATGTCCTGGCAAAAACTGGTATGGGTGGGGAAACAGGAAAGGAACAACAACAACAAACAATACAAGTGGTGTTCCACATGGAGTAAACATGTATAACATATACATGAGTGAATGGCAGTTCACACAAGGCAGGTAAATATCAGACATTATATACAATTCACATGTGGCATACCACCCAAACAGTTGAGGGAAAATATAAACAATGGCCTTTTATCCTAACTATCTATCTAATATATACAGTAATAAAGGGCATGAATAGTCAACATTATTATCCATGTTGGGTCACTGTCTCTCCTTGTCCAAGGACGACGCAATGATGCAGGAACACCTGAAAGAGAAAATAAATAGCAATGCAAATGCCTCCTATCCCTATGATAATACAGTGTAAGGCCTTATGTACACTGCTGCTGGTAAATGGATGTTTAGGAGCAGTTGGGCATTTTTTTCAGTTTTTTCAGTTTTTTCAGTTTCAGTTGAGTTTAAAAGAATTTTTTAGAATGCAAAAAAAATGCGTTCAGGACCGATGTTCAGAGGCATTTGAAACGCCAAATTCCTGTAACAGCCTGTAAACGCTGCTAAACATGGTAATTCACATTTAGCAGCATTTTGTTTACAGACATTTTTCATTTTAACAAAAAAAAAAATCATTTTTTTAAACGCTCCTAAACACAAACGCGGCAAAAATGCTGCTAAATGCGCAATGTAAACGCGGCATGTTAACGCGGCTAAACGGATGTTTATAAATGTCGGATTCTAGCTGTCAAGTTAAATTCAGGAGAGGTTAAACAAAGTGCCGTGTACATTACGCCTAATATGTACATAAGTGAACCTTAAGAAGTTATTAATTGTCCTCAGCCGCGAACAGCATAGCAGTGTAAATATACCCTATTATATGTCTAAACCATACATATATGAATGAAAGTGGGCCCCATTCTCATCCGAGAATGCCACCCCCTTTCACAACTGTCGTACAAACTTTCTTAGTTTTTTCTATAGATGAACTCATAATGTACAGTAAATGAGAGCTCACTCAGGCTCACAGTTCTCACTCCATCTGGTGGCCAATATGCAACACTGGGCAGTCCATTATTCAGTGTACACGGTAAGAAATTTTACCCTCTTTCTTACCATAGCCTATTCTATCTAGCTAATTAGCACCCCAGTGTCTTTGAATCATCCAGAGTCCATCAATATTATCACTTGGGTGAAACACATTTCCCAGCAGTTTCCTTCAGGGATAGGTCCGGGGATGGGTGGCACAGCTGCAAATAGGCAACAAGCAGCCAGGCCATGGTGCAAGGGACCACACTTCTGAACACAGGTCCCCTTGCAATGATAGTCTCAGTCTGTCCGCATGACAGCCAGAGACAGAGAAAGTTCTCCTCATCAATTGAAGAAACAACCTGCTGAACATCACAGGTCACTTTTCAGAGGGAACCACACTGGCAATTCCACAGTACTGGCCAGTGCAACTCAAGTGAGCACTCCCTATATCTGCCGGCAGCATTCAGTCCAACACAATCTCAGCAGTACAGCCAACAGAAATGTTCTCTACCAACAGCTTCTGTGCAAGGGGGGGGGGGTGTGGCATCCAGCTTAGCGTCTTTAACTCCAAAAAGCACACATTTGTAATCCACAAGGTTTGGTGAACAGATAAAGTTCCATAGCATTTACCAGTAGTATTTGGGATTTGGCAACTGTGGTAATGAAGTGTATTTCCTGTCCATCTTGTCTGGCCTGCGGATGATCACACTGTACAGGTTGATTTTACAGCCGTAGCCCCAGGTGTGCAGCACTGAGACATATCTCTCAGCTATCTTGGGTGACAGCTTTGGAAAATCCACCCACAAAGGGATTCGGAGGAAACTTCGCACAGCTTCATCTACCCATTGGGTTTCTTTATCCAGAATTTCTTCCCCTAGATCAACCCATATATAGGGATACAGGTATCTGTATTCCTCAGCCACTTTTTAATAATAATTCGCTGTACCTTGGACAGCCTGGGCAGGGTCTTAGGGTCTCCATACCCGGGTAGGACCCAATGCTTCTTGGGCACGCTGAACCGGATATCCTGCTACAACATCGGGTTTAGTCACATTGGTTGATTTGGTAGGGGTGACTTTAGGAACCCAACGTTCCCAGCGGTCCTCCTCAAAATATTTAGTGACGCACACAGTTGATGCAGTGTTTGTGGAAAGTTCAATTTTTACACTTACACTGGGACCTGGAGGAATCTCATCCTCCTCCAAGTCGCAAAACTGTTCCTCCTCACTCTCGCTCCACTTCCCAGTCCCAGACAAAGTGTCCGAGAACAGTTCAGATAATCCATCAGAGGGGATGTCTGAATTGGTTATTGTGGAGCACTCTTCGGCCGGGAGATAGTTGCGCTTGACACTGGCACAACCGTGTTGTCTCCCTTAATGGCCACAGGTATCACCTCCCCTATTGGCACACTGCTTTCACCCCTTGCAGGCTTACCCGACTCCGGTGCCCTTTTCCTCAGTGACTCCGACATCAAAGCGAGCAGATGAGTCCGACCGCGGCCTTGAGGAGCGACTGGAGAGCTGGGTCCCGGGGTAGTCATTGAGACAGGAAGAGCAGCTTCCCGCATGACTCGGGTGATGGCAGGTGGACTCTTGATATCACTCCCAGCTGGGATAGTGACATTCTTGTCCCAATCTGCTTGCAGTATCTGCGGAGGTTGGGCTGGTGAGACTACCTAGAGCAAGTGTTCCCCGCAACGTCCGCAAACGATCCAAGGCCTCAGATGCTTGGCCAGACCGGAACACTTCCCACAGATCAGTCCCAAGGCCTCATAGCCTCCAGCTGTGTACAGGGCAAGACTACCCTTAGGTACATACAGCACTCCGGCTTCAGTCAGAACAGTTTTTGACTCGCTCAGACCAAAGCCAACACCCGGAGCATACATCTTCCAATCCGCCATTGCACTTCCAAACTGCGCCATGTTCTCCAACCCACAACCAGGCACACATGGCAGCACTTCCTTATCCTCCTCTGCAGAGCAGGGGCTCCTCCCCCTGCCAACGGATTGGTGCAGATACTTTTTGGAAACTTCAGAGCCCGCCTTTTTGCTTTGAGGGCGCACCAAATCTGTCATGAAGTCTGTTTTAACATTAGCAGTGCTGGCGGGAAGTGTTAACAGACCAGGCTGGTACTCTCCCATGAGCAATGAGACTTGTGGGTTCTTCCCAACATTGTTAGAATGCATAATAACACAGTCTATGAGAAGTAAAGATGGTACTTGCCATTTTCCCATGGAGCCAGGCAAAATCCTGATGGAGCTGTAGTCGTTTGCTATGGGCAACTGCTGCGAGGATAATGCCTTTGCCCCATGTTGGGCGCCAAATGTAGCCAAGTCCTGGGACTCTCTAGGCCTAATGGTGACCTCCAGAGTTAGGAACAGCCAACATCCTTCGGTGTAGAGTGGGTTATGAGGCATGGTTGGTGTAATGTAAGATAGATTCATGGGTGTCGACACTTCTTGAATGCAAAGAGATTTATTGTCTCTTAAACAGAACTGTGGGAGAGAGGTTTAGGGCCAGGACACCCTTTAGTAGTTGCAATGTTAATTAGGCGTCAACTCCACTGGCTGGGTTCCTGGCTTGACATCTGCTGAAGTTTCCCAATTCTTCACCGTCCGCGGTTGGTGAGAATATTTCTCTGGTACTTGCTACTCACAGTGGCCCCTGGTGGTAAGGTGGATGGTCCCTTAGTGGTGACAGCTTCCCCTCTACCTCTGACCACGACAGGTTCTCCGGCCAGCAGAACCGTCACTTCTGGTTGGACTGCAAGCCTCAGTCCAAACCCTTCACTTCTCTCCTACTTCTGGATAGGCCCTCAGACAGCCTAGCAGCCAGATCTCCCTGGGATAGGCCTCAGGCTCTGGCCTAGCAGCCCAGGGAAGCACAACACACATCCACCCAGACAACCATCCAGATGGCACAGAACCCCGATCACCTAACCTCACCCAAATAAATAGGCTCTCCCAGCAGGCCAAGGGACCTAAGAAAATCCCTGCCCATTGGCTGAGACACCCCATTCATTCTTTAATTGTCCTTGCAATGCCCTTGTTTTATCTAATGCCACCAGATACCCAGCCATCTAGTAACAGAAGAGAGAAGTGCAGCAATTCTAGAATTAGGGTGAAATCAATTGACCTCCTATAAATTGGCCAAAGCAACTGTCACTTGGCAAATAAATTTCCTAGCAACCCTGCCTAAACAACAGGGTGCTACATTACCTTAAAGTGTTACCAAAGACCAAACTTTTTTTTTCATTTTGGATACAATATTCAATGATAATTATGTACCGAGATATTTATTTATTTTTTCATATATACATTTCTTTGTTGGCAGCTAATATTTTGATACTTCATCACCTCCGCCAGTTGGTGGCCCCAATAGCAGGGACTGGAGAATTCGTTGTGAGTTCCTAATCCTGGGTTCCTTAAGATGGCAACTGCGTACATACATTTTGCATTTTGTGGCTATGCATGTCTAATGGTATTGTATAGTGATGTTAGTAGTTGTGTGAATGATTTACAATGTCAAACAATAAATTTAGTTGTACCAAATCCATTTAATGTAATGATATTTTATTTTATATTTTACCTGGTAGAATATCCTTGAACCTAGTACATGGGCACCCCTGAAGAAGTACAGTAAAGCCATATGTTCAAAATGCATTGTGTGCCTAGGCATTTTCTTTATTACGGTCAAGGTCTCTTGCTTATGTATATGCAAGTGTACACATATGCTAAATAGATGCTTGTTTTGGATTTTATATTTTTTACATTTGCACTAATAAAATTGTATATATATTTTTTTTAAATGCAATTGATACTTTTGTCTTTAATAGTCCCAATCAATAGAGGGAATTTCTGTCTATACTGTTAAAGGGATAATGGCACCCCCCATAGCACTCTATCACAATTTTGGTCACTGAACTGTAGAGTCAAGTCTCTGTACTCTTGAAGGCAATTGTGTGAAAACAGAAGAGAGAAGATTTCTTGGCTTCTCTCTAGGAGGGAATTGAAGCATCAGACTGATTAATGCATGCCTAGTACACTGCCTAGCATGATAAATATACATCCATTTTATCCTGAATACAATCATAAATGGCTCTCCTATTATTATGGATAAAGCATATCATAGATTCCATTGAGTACTGAGATTAATTAACCTATGATCCTCCAGCAATGCTGTACAGTCTCGAGATCATCAAAGTGTGTTAACAATATTAATGACTTCATTTCAGTCAACACCATCTTTCCTGGCACAGAAACAATTCAAATATTACTTTGGATGATACTTAGGTATGCTTCCATTTCTTAATTACTCAATGCTAGGTAGAATTGCAGCTAGCAGTTTGTGTTACGTGTGCTTTAAATATTGAATTAGGTTTCTTAAGCTACAAATTAGAAATTAATTAAGTCTAGCATGATATGTATGAGCCATTATTATCGTTTATCAAGCATCATTCTTCCTTTGTTTCTTAGGCTGAATGTAGCAATGAAAGTATTATACATTATTGTGCAATATATCATATTATTAGAAAAAAATCGAACATTTATGTTTTGTTTCCAAACCTAATAAACAGAATATATACACAAAATGCTCCCTCTATCCTTCCCTATTATCCCCACCGCTCTGTTTAGCTGCAGGGTACAAAGTGAGAATGGCCACTGTAAATTTCACTTGGTGACCTGACACTTGTGTTGTCTGAGAACCCGCATGTGACATTACCGAGACATTCACTAAGCCTTTAAGTTACTGTACATGAAAGCACAGGCTATATCTCTGAAAATGAAGTAAGGTCTAATAACATATTTAGTGTAGCAATACAATATTTCTATGCTGAATATGGTATCAAAACTTATTTAAGTTACAGCAAACCCCAGAAATTTCTTTCTCAAGACTTGCCTGCACCTTTAAGACCTCCCAGGCCGATCCCGGGCTGGGGTGATAGGAACTCAGCATTTGTGTTCATCTTTGTTTATTCTGGTTTTGTATACAAGAAAGATGTAGAAATTGCGCCAACTCCTAAAGGGAGATGAAGCAGCCGACACAGCAATTTGACCGTTGCAAGTGTGAAATAAAAATAAAGAGTGTGGCGCTAATGAGTAGTGAGACACCTGTTACTAATCAAGTAACGATGATCTCTATGGAGAAGTGATAAGACTTACAGTGTAAACTTGTGAAGTAAGAGGTAATTATTTAGTGAAACGTCCAAAGGAAATATAATAACGGTGAATACTTAGATATGTAGGAAAGTAGAATACTCAGTGACAACCTATAAGTTCATTAAGAAACAATCATGCATATAAAACCATATTCCAAAAAAACAAAAACAAAACAGGCAAATATTGATGCAAGGTATCTCAATATACTGAGTATGCTGTTCAACAAAAATAATGTTCATTAGGATAGAGATCAAGAGAAAGGACATCCAAATCCCTAAGGGGGATAAACATATATGGAAACTACAAGTCTCTTAATGGGTGGATGGGGTACTCCTATTTAGTCCCACAACCGACCGGGCGCAAGCCGTCTTCCTATAAGGTGTTTAACCACTTCCCGCCCGCCCTATAGCGGATTGACGTCCGGGAAGTGGTTGTGTTATCCTGACTGGACGTCATATGACGTCCAGCAGGATAACATGCCGCAGCGCGCCCCCGGGGGTGCGCATCGCGGCGATCGGTGGAGCGGTGTGTCAGTCTGACACACCGCTACACTGATCTCGGTAAAAAGCCTCCAGCGGAGGCTCTTTACCACGTGATCAGCCGTGTCCAATCACGGCTGATCGCTCTGTCAATAGGAAGAGCCGTTGATCGGCTCTTCCTCACTTGCGTCTGACAGACGCAAGTAGAGGAGAGCCGATCGGCGGCTCTCCTGGCAGGGGGGGTCTGCGCTGATTGTTTATCAGCGCAGCCCCCCCTCAGATCACCCCACTGGACTACCAGGGATGCTACTAGGACCACCAGGGAAGGGGCAACGTGGATGGCCAGGTATGTACCCCATGGCCATCCACATGTGCCCAATCTGTGCCAATCAGTGCCCACAAATGGGCACTGATTGGCACTATTATATCCATGATCTGCCCAGCAATGCCCAGATCTGCCCAGCAATGCTTTTTTCAGTGCCACCTGTCATTGCCCATCTGTGCCAACTGTCATTGCCCATCGGTGCCACCTGTCAGTGCCCATCTGTGCCCATCTGTGCCCATCTGTGCCCACCTATCAGTGCCCATCAGTGCCACACATCAGTGCCACACATAAGTACCCATCAGTGACACCCATATATACCAGTCAATGCCACCTACGAGTGCCCATCAGTACCGCCTATGTGTGCCCATCGGTGCCACCTATGAGTGCCCATCAGTGCCGCATACCAGTGCCACCTATCAGTGCCCATCAGTGCCACCTATCAGTGCCCATCAGTGCCGCCTATCAGTGCCCATCATCAGTGCCCGTTAGTGCCACCTCATCAGTGCCACCTCATTGGTGCCACCTCATCGGTGCCCATCAGTGCCGCCATATCAGTGCCCATCAGTGCAACCGTATCAGTGCCCATTATTGAAGGAGAAAGCGTACTTATTTACAAAAAAATTTAACAGAAACAAAGAAAAACTTGTTTTTTTTCGAAATTTTCGGTCTTTTTTTATTTGTTGCGCAAAAAATAAAAACCGCAGAGGTGATCAAATACCACCAAAAGAAAGCTCTATTTGTGGGAACAAAATGATAAAAAATTTGTTTGGGTACAGTGTAGCATAATCGCGCAATTGTCATTCAAATTGCAACAGCGCTGAAAGGTGAAAATTGGGCTGGGCGGGAAGGTGTCTAAGTGCATGGTATTGAAGTGGTTAAAGGTTGTTCAGGAAGGGTCCTTAGAAACAAGCTGAATCCTGACTCATGTGGGTGGTTTCAACCCGGAGAAAGAAAAAGCAAAAGGATGCCCTTACCAGATCAGGTGGACTCACAGGCCGTGGCGGTGAGTCAAACGAGCTTGTACCGTCAAGCGGTATGGGGTAAAGATCTGTAAGAAGACTCGTGAAACATCTTGTCAGCAGTCCTCAAATGATGTACCGAATTGGGATCCGGGGTCCCCAGGATGCGATTTCGGTCGCCAGGTGACCGTTTCCTCAAAGGTCCGTCATATGTGCAAATAGGCAAAGAAAAGAAAAAACTTCCACATAGTGTAAATCCTTGATTTGTAGAAAGCGTAAAAGCACTTTATTTAAGGAGTATGCTCCAAAAGAATTTTTACAAGTAGGGGCAGTAAAAACTCGGCTCAAAGTAAAATTGATATCAAAAGATGACATAAAAAAATATAAAAACAGCTCAGTGGGTAGTGGTGGGGTGTAGTCATAGAAACCCGACGCGTTTCGCCTCCAAAGGCTTCTGCTGGGGTATGAATAAGCCCCCCACACAACTGCGCTTTATATAGTAAAACATAAGTGAAGTGTAACAGCTGATCAGCGCTGTTACACAGGATGACTTCCAGGTTCGGCAGCGTCATCAGTGACAAATAGTCACATGGTGTTTTGTGGCCAATCACATCTACAGGGAGATGGTCAGAAACCAAGCCTCACTTCTGATCCCCACTCGGCAGAGCATCAATCCCATTCGTCCTGATGGTCATGTGACGGTCACATGGTGTGTGTTTCAAGGAGTGACGATAGGTCGCTCTTGGTCTGCGTATCAAAGGAAGCAGGAAGTAGAGGCTTGTCAGGCTAAGACATGGAACGCAAGCATAGCGGCGATCCATGATAACAGTGTCTAATTTAAATACAATGGTGCGGTCTTAATCCCGGAAGTCCTCCCAAACTGTCCCCATACATAGACATATAAAATACATATTATGCACATATTCGCTGAGAGTTCTCAGTGTATAGTTAGGCAATATGAGCAGGCGACTATGTGACATTTTCATGTAATGGTGACAGCAAAGGGATATAGGGAATTCAAAAAGTGCAAAAATTGCAAAAATACATAAAAATATAAAAATATAAAAATGTAAGAGATCATATAGCAGAGACTCATATAAAGTGATATATAAAGAAGCGGAAGATATACTCAATGACAAATATGTGTGTAGTTCAGTTGCGCTAGGGTGATGTTAAATAAGGTCAGAGATTGAAAAATATGAAAACAAAATAATTTGCACAAGATTATTATATTCTGAAAATATATATTCAATCGTGTAAGGGTAAGTGCTCAATACGAGCATTGTGGAAAAATTTGGGCACGTTACATGAGGTGAAATCTATTACTCAGAGTAAGGTGACAAAAGTAAAAGAAGTTCGTGGATCTAAACGGTCCAGGGAGGCATCATGTGGTCCCCGGACATCTCTCACCATCAGGGGGATACCAGCGCTTAAGATTGGTTTATGAAAGCGTTGATATCCCACTCAACGTTAAGTCCGTGTGGCACATAGCATTTCATGAGGTATATCCAAAAAGTTTCTAGTTTGGAGACCCCCCTTGTATTTGGTTCCCCCCTCCAATGTGGAACGAATTTGTCAATGATTTGAAACTTCGTTCCAGATGGATTTTGATTATGGTAGTGTAAATAGTGTTTGGGAACACTGTGGTTGGTGCGTCCTTTTAGTATAGCTGTGATATGTTCGTTCACTCGTATAGAGAAATTGCGTATAGTTCGTCCTATGTATTGCTTACCACAAGGGCAAGTAATAAGATAAACTATAAACTTCGTAGTGCATGTCGCAAATTGTTTCATCTTAAATTCCCTCCCAGTTGTGGATGACATAAAGGTTTCGATTTTACGGGATTTGCAAACATTAAGTTTGCATACTGTGCATTTCTTGCAGGGGTAGAAACCTTTGAGGTCATGGAAAAAAGATGGCGCCTTCGGAGGGTCCACTACCCCTGGTGCAATTCTGCCACCTATTGATGGTGCACCTTTATAGATCACTCCAGCCTGATCAGGGAGTAATGGGCCCAATATCCGATCATTTTTTAATATTTTCCAATGCCTAGAGATGATACTCTTTATCTGTTTGTGTTGGATGGAATAGTTGGTGAGGAAGGCCCATCTATGTTTAGCATCCAAAGATCTTTTAGGTTGTTCCACTAATAATGATGAACGATCAATGTGGGCTATTTTTTGTATCTCCTGGTCGATTTGTCCTCCATCATAGCCCTTTTCTTGGAATCTAGATTTAATGGTCTCCGCCTGTCTGTAATAGTCTGGCAAGAGGGAACAATTGCGTCTGATTCTCATCAGTTGACTTCGGGGGACTGATTTCAGCCATGCTGTATGGTGACAGCTGTCAGTCGGGATGTACCCGTTACGGTCAGTGGCCTTAAAAAAGGTTTTCGTCTCCAATTGACCGTTGGCAGCTGTGATTTCTAGATCTAGGAAATGTATTACAGAAAAACTGGCTTCATATGACAAGTGGATACCCACATCGTTCTCATTTACAGTTGACATAAAGTGGTTAAGGGATCCCATGGAACCTCTCCATAGGAGGAGGATGTCGTCGATGTACCTGGCCCACAGGGCCAGATGTGTGAGTTTCAGGGCCCCGACGACATCCTCCTCCCACTTGGCCATGAAAATATTAGCCAGGCTGGGGGCAAATTTTGCCCCCATGGCTACCCCCTTTGTCTGTAGGTAATAGTGGTTATCGTACCAGAAGTAATTCGACTTGGTAGCAAAATGTAGCAAATCCATAATAAACCTCTTTTGGGTCATAGGGATGTTTTTATCTCTTGACAGGAAAAGTTCGACCGCTCCTAGGCCTAGTTCATGGGGAATAATAGTGTATAAGGAAGTAACGTCTGCAGTTACTAATATAAGATCGTTGCTGTAAGTAACCTGTTGTAATTTGTTGATGGTGTCTCGGGTATCTTTCAAAAAAGATGGTATCGTTTTTACTATGGGTTGCAAGTAATGATCAATGTATTTCCCTATGTGGGAGGTTACGGAGTTGATTCCACTGATAATTGGACGGCCAGGAGGTTGAGTGATGTTTTTGTGTACCTTGGGCAGGTAATACATTATAGGGATGCGTGGAGCTACCGGAACCAGAAAGTTTTTTTCTTTTTTGTCAAGTATGCCGAGCTGGAAGCCAGTATCAATCAGATCAACTAATCTTCTTTTGAAGTCTGTGGTGGGGTTAGATCCGAGAGGCAAATAGGTTTCTGTATCACTTAAGATTCTCGTCATCTCTGCTTGATAGTCTTTACTGTCGAGAACGACAATTCCTCCGCCCTTTATCTGCCGGGCGGATGACAAGGTCTTTACGTTCGCAGAGAAACCTTAAACCCATTTTAATGTTGGGATCAGTGTAGTATTTTTTCTTTGGAAGTCCATCCAGGTCCTCCAATACTAGGTCGCGAAACAGTTTAATGGACGGAGCTATAGGTGCTGGGGGGTTGAATAGAGATGGGTTAGCTAACCCTGAGTGAACTGAATGGGAATTGGTAAGGAGGTGTGGGGGCCTACTTGGATTAGACGCAATATATCTTTGCACATTGAGTTTGCGCACAAACTTGTGCACATCTATAAATAATGATGCCTCCCTGGACCGTTTAGATCCACGAACTTCTTTTACTTTTGTCACCTTACTCTGAGTAATAGATTTCACCTCATGTAACGTGCCCAAATTTTTCCACAAAGCTCGTATTGAGCACTTACCCTTATACGATTGAATATATATTTTCAGAATATAATAATCTTGTGCAAATTATTTTGTTTTCATATTTTTCAATCTCTGACCTTATTTAACATCACCCTAGCGCAACTGAACTACACACATATTTGTCATTGAGTATATCTTCCGCTTCTTTATATATCACTTTATATGAGTCTCTGCTATATGATCTCTTACATTTTTATATTTTTATATTTTTATGTATTTTTGCAATTTTTGCACTTTTTGAATTCCCTATATCCCTTTGCTGTCACCATTACATGAAAATGTCACATAGTCGCCTGCTCATATTGCCTACCTATACACTGAGAACTCTCAGCGAATATGTGCATAATATGTATTTTATATGTCTATGTATGGGGACAGTTTGGGAGGACTTCCGGGATTAAGACCGCACCATTGTATTTAAATTAGACACTGTTATCATGGATCGCCGCTATGCTTGCGTTCCATGTCTTAGCCTGACAAGCCTCTACTTCCTGCTTCCTTTGATACGCAGACCAAGAGCGACCTATCGTCACTCCTTGAAACACACACCATGTGACCGTCACATGACCATCAGGACGAATGGGATTGACGCTCTGCCGAGTGGGGATCAGAAGTGAGGCTTGGTTTCTGACCATCTCCCTGTAGATGTGATTGGCCACAAAACACCATGTGACTATTTGTCACTGATGACGCTGCCGAACCCGGAAGTCATCCTGTGTAACAGCGCTGATCAGCTGTTACACTTCACTTATGTTTTACTATATAAAGCGCAGTTGTGTGGGGGGCTTATTCATACCCCAGCAGAAGCCTTTGGAGGCGAAACGCGTCGGGTTTCTATGACTACACCCCACCACTACCCACTGCGCTGTTTTTATATTTTTTATGTCATCTTTTGATATCAATTTTACTTTGAGCCGAGTTTTTACTGCCCCTACTTGTAAAAATTCTTTTGGAGCATACTCCTTAAATAAAGTGCTTTTACGCTTTCTACAAATCAAGGATTTACACTATGTGGAAGTTTTTTCTTTTCTTTGCCTATTTGCACATATAACGGACCTTTGAGGAAACGGTCACCTGGCGACCGAAATCGCATCCTGGGGACCCCGGATCCCAATTCGGTACATCATTTGAGGACTGCTGACAAGATGTTTCACAAGTCTTCTTACAGATCTTCACCCCATACCGCTTGACGGTACAAGCTCGTTTGACTCACCGCCACGGCCTGTGAGTCCACCTGATCTGGTAAGGGCATCCTTTTGCTTTTTCTTTCTCCGGGTTGAAACCACCCACATGAGTCAGGATTCAGCTTGTTTCTAAGGACCCTTCCTGAACAACCTTTAAACACCTTATAGGAAGACGGCTTGCGCCCAGTCGGTTGTGGGACTAAATAGGAGTACCCCATCCACCCATTAAGAGACTTGTAGTTTCCATATATGTTTATCCCCCTTAGGGATTTGGATGTCCTTTCTCTTGATCTCTATCCTAATGAACATTATTTTTGTTGAACAGCATACTCAGTATATTGAGATACCTTGCATCAATATTTGCCTGTTTTGTTTTTGTTTTTTTGGAATATGGTTTTATATGCATGATTGTTTCTTAATGAACTTATAGGTTGTCACTGAGTATTCTACTTTCCTACATATCTAAGTATTCACCGTTATTATATTTCCTTTGGACGTTTCACTAAATAATTACCTCTTACTTCACAAGTTTACACTGTAAGTCTTATCACTTCTCCATAGAGATCATCGTTACTTGATTAGTAACAGGTGTCTCACTTGGTACAAAATGGTATTCCTGCGCTATCAGATATGGAATTGGCTATAGATGGGACAGCTGCATGCACCTAATAGGTAACACTTGGCCTAGGTAAATATTATATAGATGGATGGTGCCGCGCTAATCCTAATTAAATATGTTCCTACTATTTAGATTAAAAATCCAAGTGATAAAACCCACTGTGCCGACTGAAATAAATAAATAAAAATTGAAAAAATTACGTGGGTCTAAGCAATATGCAGTCTACAAGCTGAAAAAAGTATAAATCGATCTTGACTGACCAAAGATATAAATATTGTGATATTGTGGCAAAAAATCAGTATATTAAAGTGGCATAGAATTAAAATAAATCAGTTGGCAAACTCAAACCAACAAAGTGCCTAGTGCCAACGCTGTGCAACCTAAATATCTGGATCATAAAATATCATATAAACATAGTGATATTGTGGCAAAATTCAGTGTATTAAAGTGACATATATTTAAAATAATAGGCAAACACAAACCAACAAAGTGCCTAGTGCTGACACTGTGCAGCCTAAATAGCTAAATCGTAGAGTAACTAGATGCTGTGAATCAATAAATTGTCCATAGAGTGCAACGTGCAATTAAGCAAAAAAACGTGTAAAGTCCAAATTAAATAGTAATATAAATTGAATGTCCCAACAAATTGAGTAAACCAAAGTAAATCACACCAAAAAGCACGTCCTTATTAGTAAAAAAATCTAGTGACATATAGTGCTGGCATGCGCATGTAGCAGTTAAAGTGCCTGGTGACTTTGAGTTTCATGCAGCTTCGTGTGCAAAACACTCCAGTGAGCAGTGGCCCCTTACCTCATGGGAATGGGGCAACAGCATGTAACTAGTTCTTTAACCTTTTCCACCTGGCGGCTCCTACATTTTTCTCACCGTCCTGGGGTGGGATATCCTCAGATATGGTCCAGGGGTTATTTAAAGACAAGGATAAAGGAACCCAATAGTATAATTCCGTATTACCGATAACCAAGTTTATTTAGACAAAAAGCAGCAAGTACTCACATTTAACAATGAATAAAAGATGTTTGTATCCGACGAGCGGCGAGCTCGTAGCTTTCCTTCAGTGTATTCAGCCTATCCTGTCCCTACGCGTGACGTCACACCACACGTGACTTCATCAGGGGATAAGTATAGGCTGTAATAGTGTCCTTAAATACTATAGCATTGGCCGGCAATGGGCGGCCATTTTCCCGGAGTTCGATATATTTAAGTTACGGCGGCCATTTTCCTAGAGATTTTTTCGGTCTAATTCCACTTAGAGTGTGTGTCAGCTGATGGTTAGTGGCCAATAGGGGCTAACGGCTGATTCGATGCCGCTTGTACTGTCAGCAAAGGGGGGCATTATTATTTTCAATGATAAAAGCCCAGCGGACAGAGAGGGTGAATTGTTGTTAAGGGCGGATTTGCCTATAAGATATTGTTGATGGTATAATATCCTGCAAAAGCGCAGGGTAGGCTAAGTTTATAATTAGATGGTATATATGGTGATTAGATCTAGGGAAAGGCGGCAGACACTGACAGAATGCTAAATATACAAGACAGTGAATATACATAAATATTCTGAACAATATAGGTATAAAAACGCTACATTAGCATCAAATAAATAAAAACAAAATAAGTTATTTGGCAACACCCTACCATTTAAAAGTGAGAGAATTATGAGGGAATGTATATCTTTCATGGTTATAGACAAATATTAAATGTGTAAGATTAAAAACTAATTAAATTACAATCCCTAATAGGCTAATGGATTGTATGTAGTGTACACTAAAAAGTAGACTTGCATAGATAAGCTTTACTTCTCTAGCATAAAGGGCAGATTGCTAAAATAAATATATATGACCTCTTAATAAAATTTGGGGAAATCAGTGGTCTAAGATCAATTTTTAAAAAAACTTTTTTATGTACCTTCATATAGTCTAAAAACATTTTAAGATTAATTTTAAAATCATTTTAGAATTCATTTAAAAATCACTCAGGAAACAGTTTAGATCAAACTCGATGTTTAAGCCACGGGGCCAGAAGGTGTCCAAGGTATAAATCCACTTGGATTCCAATTTACTTAAGGTTCTTACTTTATGGCCCCCCCGCCAATGTTTTGTATATGGGGTAATCCCCCAGAATGTCAAGTTAGTAGGGTCTCTGTTGTGACAGGTCAGAAAATGTTTTGATACACAGTGTTTGTCATAGCCGTTGATGATGTTTTTAACGTGCTCCTTAATACGGACTCTAAGGGGTCTTTTGGTGCACCCCTTCAGTACGTGGGGCGCACCAAAAGACCCCTTAGAGTCCGTATTAAGGAGCACGTTAAAAACATCATCAACGGCTATGACAAACACTGTGTATCAAAACATTTTCTGACCTGTCACAACAGAGACCCTACTAACTTGACATTCTGGGGGATTACCCCATATACAAAACATTGGCGGGGGGGCCATAAAGTAAGAACCTTAAGTAAATTGGAATCCAAGTGGATTTATACCTTGGACACCTTCTGGCCCCGTGGCTTAAACATCGAGTTTGATCTAAACTGTTTCCTGAGTGATTTTTAAATGAATTCTAAAATGATTTTAAAATTAATCTTAAAATGTTTTTAGACTATATGAAGGTACATAAAAAAGTTTTTTTAAAAATTGATCTTAGACCACTGATTTCCCCAAATTTTATTAAGAGGTCATATATATTTATTTTAGCAATCTGCCCTTTATGCTAGAGAAGTAAAGCTTATCTATGCAAGTCTACTTTTTAGTGTACACTACATACAATCCATTAGCCTATTAGGGATTGTAATTTAATTAGTTTTTAATCTTACACATTTAATATTTGTCTATAACCATGAAAGATATACATTCCCTCATAATTCTCTCACTTTTAAATGGTAGGGTGTTGCCAAATAACTTATTTTGTTTTTATTTATTTGATGCTAATGTAGCGTTTTTATACCTATATTGTTCAGAATATTTATGTATATTCACTGTCTTGTATATTTAGCATTCTGTCAGTGTCTGCCGCCTTTCCCTAGATCTAATCACCATATATACCATCTAATTATAAACTTAGCCTACCCTGCGCTTTTGCAGGATATTATACCATCAACAATATCTTATAGGCAAATCCGCCCTTAACAACAATTCACCCTCTCTGTCCGCTGGGCTTTTATCATTGAAAATAATAATGCCCCCCTTTGCTGACAGTACAAGCGGCATCGAATCAGCCGTTAGCCCCTATTGGCCACTAACCATCAGCTGACACACACTCTAAGTGGAATTAGACCGAAAAAATCTCTAGGAAAATGGCCGCCGTAACTTAAATATATCGAACTCCGGGAAAATGGCCGCCCATTGCCGGCCAATGCTATAGTATTTAAGGACACTATTACAGCCTATACTTATCCCCTGATGAAGTCACGTGTGGTGTGACGTCACGCGTAGGGACAGGATAGGCTGAATACACTGAAGGAAAGCTACGAGCTCGCCGCTCGTCGGATACAAACATCTTTTATTCATTGTTAAATGTGAGTACTTGCTGCTTTTTGTCTAAATAAACTTGGTTATCGGTAATACGGAATTATACTATTGGGTTCCTTTATCCTTGTCTTTAAATAACCCCTGGACCATATCTGAGGATATCCCACCCCAGGACGGTGAGAAAAATGTAGGAGCCGCCAGGTGGAAAAGGTTAAAGAACTAGTTACATGCTGTTGCCCCATTCCCATGAGGTAAGGGGCCACTGCTCACTGGAGTGTTTTGCACACGAAGCTGCATGAAACTCAAAGTCACCAGGCACTTTAACTGCTACATGCGCATGCCAGCACTATATGTCACTAGATTTTTTTACTAATAAGGACGTGCTTTTTGGTGTGATTTACTTTGGTTTACTCAATTTGTTGGGACATTCAATTTATATTACTATTTAATTTGGACTTTACACGTTTTTTTGCTTAATTGCACGTTGCACTCTATGGACAATTTATTGATTCACAGCATCTAGTTACTCTACGATTTAGCTATTTAGGCTGCACAGTGTCAGCACTAGGCACTTTGTTGGTTTGTGTTTGCCTATTATTTTAAATATATGTCACTTTAATACACTGAATTTTGCCACAATATCACTATGTTTATATGATATTTTATGATCCAGATATTTAGGTTGCACAGCGTTGGCACTAGGCACTTTGTTGGTTTGAGTTTGCCAACTGATTTATTTTAATTCTATGCCACTTTAATATACTGATTTTTTGCCACAATATCACAATATTTATATCTTTGGTCAGTCAAGATCGATTTATACTTTTTTCAGCTTGTAGACTGCATATTGCTTAGACCCACGTAATTTTTTCAATTTTTATTTATTTATTTCAGTCGGCACAGGTGTCTCACTACTCATTAGCGCCACACTCTTTATTTTTATTCTGGTTTTGGATTGAAAGCCTGGCGATTGCGATGCTGTTACTGAATATTGTTGATGAGGTGGCAAGATGGCTGCTTAGAACAAAATGGCTTCATTATGAAAATATTAATCTGAGCTTATTTCTTATCTTACATGTACACTGGCATACTGAATAAATTATTCTGATGACTTCTGAAACATATGATTTATATTTGGAGAACCTGTGGCAAAGCAAGTCTCTGGAAACCAAACCAGATGGCTGTCTGTTGAATGATATCTAAAAGCCACAAGAAATAAACATCCTTCGATGGTGACTTCTTGATGAACCATAATCACAAGACGATTAACTCTATGCTTGCTGTAGATCTTTTTATTCTTTGATTGGTCAACCTATATCCTGACACATCCTATCTTACATACATCATTTTATGTATTTAGTTTGAAGTGTCAAAAAATAAAGCAGATCAACTCACTCAAACTTTCTTGATTCTGTCTGGTCTCTATGTAACTACATATTATCCTTGAATTTGATAAAATTTGGTAAAACATTCCACTACAGTTTACATATTACTGATTGCTTTGTGTTACATATTACCTACTGATGTTTTAACCACTCCATGCACAGTCACATACATGCACGTCATGGTGTTCAATCAGTGATACCAGGGCCAAGACTGCAGATGTCAGCCATAACCCTGGTATCATTTTTTTCAGCGATACCCTTCACTGCAAAAGTGATCCTAGCAGCTAATTAGCTTTTACAAGCAGTGGAAGGGGTCATACTCTTCCTCCCACCTCTCTCTGGTGCACTTTTGTTGTTTTCTGGGCTCCTCTGTCCCCCGGAGAGCCAGGGATCCAATTTGGCTGTTTCTGCTGGTAACAATAGTGGTGATTGGGGACCTAAATGTCCTCAATCATCTCTATGGTCTAGGAGAGCAGCATTTTCTCACTTGTAAAATGTAAACAGGGCCATTTTTTTCTAGAAAACATGAGATCAATTTTTTTTTTTAATCTCATGATTTCAAGGGTAGAAGAGAGATCTGGGGTTTTATAGACACCAGATGTCTCCAAAAAGAAGACCTGTCATGCTATATTGCTATCACAAGGGATGTTTAAATTTCTTGGAATAGCAACAAAGTGATAAAAAATTAAGGGACAGAGTAAAAATTAAATAAAAAAAATAAAGTAAAGCGCCCCTCTCCCCCCATGCTCACGCAAAACATAAGTCAGTGTTGCATATGTAAAAGGTGTTCACACCACACATATGAGGTATTACCGCGAACGTTATAGCAAGAGCAATAATTTAGCTTCAGACCTCTTTTGTAACTCTAAACTGGTAAAAAAAAAAAAAATTCAAGTGTTGCCTATGCAGATTTTTAGGTATTGTAGTTTGTCAGCATTCCATGAGCGTGTGCAATCTTAAAGCGTGACATCTATTTACGCGGCTTAACATAATCTTTTTTATCTCACCAAAAAATTGGGTTATGTATTGTGGTTTTTTTTTTTTGCACTAGAACTCATTAAAGTGCATTTTTTCCCCAAAATTTGTGTTTGAAAAATTACTATGCAAATACTGTGTGACATAAAAATTGCAACAACCACCATTTTATTCTCTAGGGCCCTCTGCCAAAAAAAAAAAAAATAATGTTTGGGGGTTATAAGTAATTTTCTAGCAAAAGATTTTTACATGTGGGAGTGAAGTGTCAGAATAGGCCCAGTCTTCAAGTGGTTAATAAAGGTCCTTACTTGTTTTAAATGTGAATTATTATCCCATTCATGTGTGTATAAGGAAATACATTTTAAGGTCCTGTGGTATTGTTAGTCAGCCATGACAAGGGCCTCTTTATAGGCTGAAACACATTAGAAAGTATGACTGATCAAATTTCGTTTTTTCGTTTTTGAATAAAGGTTATTACGAAATACCTTTTGCTGTGTACCTGAAAAAAGCAATCCCAATCCTATCATTCCTAGTCCAGCAGTGCAATGTCCCAGAAAATATAATTCTTCATTTCCTGGCTCAGCAGCAATGTGTCTCTGAGGATATTACACATACCACCATGGCTTAACAGTGCGCCTGGAAATTTATTTTCCGATCTATGGCAGTGCAGTGTCTCTAGAAACATCCCTTGACTCAAGAATGCAATACCTCTGGAAATATCTAGCAATTGCATGTGTGTTTGTGGTCACCAAAACACATGGTACCACAATACTATGTTTTTTGGTGCATACTGGTGTACTTTTTGCCAGTGCCTGTGCTTTTGGCATCCCATTGAAATGAATGGGCTGTCAAAAGTGCTTCACACGGAAACATGCAAGAACACTCACATTGTGCTGTGAACCAGGCCTAACAGAGGAGAAGGAGTAAATAAATCAGTATATAAGAAAACTATACGGCAGATTAATAAACAGAAGGATGTAGATGAGGAGTGGTTCAATTAAGGTATAACTAAATTTTCCTCCATGTGATGCAACATCTCTGAGGTTCTTTGCCAGCACCAACATCTTCTCCTAGTCTTCTTGTAAGTTGGATATCATAACTCCGGTGCATGCGCCTGGGAGTTCTTTTATCCTAGCACCAAGGCATGCTGAGAGTGTATACTAAGCTACCTATGCACAGCTCAGTGTACAATCTAAACAAGTTTGGGAGCAGGAAAACAAGAAGTATTTACCGCAGAAGAGACATAGTATGTTTATTATGCAATAAAAAAAAACCCCTGGTAGAATTTTTAAAAGTAAGGTTTTAACTTAAAGTGGAAGAATTCTTGGTTCATGAAATTTGAGCTGGGCACATATAACTGCAGTGTTTTCTTATCTCTCTCCAAAGCACTGCGTCCCATAGCTGTCTCTTGCTCCATAGCTCTGTTATCAGCCTGATAACTTCTCACATGTTCTCCGAGACGGGAGGTAGAAGTGTGTGTCGGCGGAGGTAGCTATGAATAGATTAGCAGTCAGCTTGCCGTCTAAGAGCAGAGCAGAGGGGGTGTGTGCCTTTCCTCCAATCAGCTGTCTTGGCTGTATGCCAAAAATCCACTCTCAGTGCTAACCAGGAAGAGAAAAACTTTAACACGAAGAGCACTTTCTAAAGGATATATACAGATATAGACAGCAGATATACATGTAAAACTTATATAGGGAGATTTGTTTCATCCCTGTGTATCATCTGGGGCTGTTCACTTCACTGGGTATATGTGAGGGTTTACATCCACTTTAAGTCCAATTTCTGCAACAAGCTACATAATAGAAGAATCAAATATAATTTACTCTTAGTAAAATGCAGACCCAAATAGTCAAGACTGCAACTGTCATTAATGATTTATATATCAGATTTGGCTGCTTAATAATGTTCACATACATTTATATTCCTAAGCTGAGGAAAACTGTTAATTATCTAATCAGTTGTGTATTTCCTAGGTGAACTCTTCTAAATATAGCCTATGCTTGATTTGTGTGTAGAGGAAATGGTTTAAAATTCACAGCATGTAATTGTATGCTGCAGAAAACCTACATAAATCCAAGAAACAGATGGAAACAAGGCTTACAAGAGGCCAACGAATTTCTCAACAATGCTGTAACTAGAAATAATAAATTCCACCAAGATAAAATATGGTATTAGCAAAGAGGGAGATTTCACAAATAAAACATAATTACAATGATTTGACTAGCAAAGCTTTGTATTGGTTCAACATATATTAATCAATGTAACCTTGTGTTGGCTTAGATCAGAAACATACTGTATAGTATCAATGCAATATATGAACCTAAACCAGTTGAAATCCATTCCATGCCCCAATATTTTAGTTAGAAATTAAGGGTGATACCATGTATTGGCTAACTAAATAGATTGTAGAGCTTTAAGGGTGATACCATGTATTGGCTAACTAAATAGATTGTAGAGCTTTTGAAGCATACTCGCCTCTTCATCACACTATTCTTAACCCCTTCATGCCTAAGCCTTTTTTTCTGACATTTGTTGCTTACAAGTTAAAATCCGTATTTTTTGCTAGAAAATTACTTAGAACCCCCAAAAAGACACTATCATAAATTAAAAAAAACAAAAACAGTAAAGTTAGCTCAATTTTTTTGTATAATGTGAAAGATGGTGTTACACTGAGTAAATCGTTACCTAATAAGTCATTGTTTGAAATTCAACACATTTGTGGAATGGCGACAAACTACAGTACTTAAAAATCTCCATAGGTGACATTTTAAAAATCTCTACAGGTTACCAGTTTAAAGGTACAGAGGAGGTCTTGAGCGATAATTATTTCTCTCAATCTAACGATCGCGGAAATACCTTATATGTGGCTTGAACTCTGTTTACATTTGTGGGAGTGACTTACATATGCATTCTCTTCTTCCCGCGAGCACGGAGGGGCGGAGCTCTTTAATTTTTTTTTCTTTTTTCTTTTTTTTACACTGTCTCTTTAAAAGAAAAATCTGATCTTTTTTTGCTGTCACAAGGGATGTAAACATCCCTTGTGACAGTAATAGTCAGTGACAGGTCCTCTTTATGGAGGGATCTGGGGTCTATAAGACCCCAAATCCCAACTTTGCACTTAAAAGCATTAAAAACGCCAAGTTTGGCAGTTTTGAATGCTGTCATTTTCTAAAATTTGGCGCCTTTAAGTCTTCAGTAAACTGGAAGTGATGTCATGTAATAATTACCGGCCCGGGTTACCAGATCCGAGACCCGATCGAAGCTTAGTTCAGGTCTCCGACCAGCCGGCGGACGTGCTGGCTGGTCGCTCGGGGCTCCCGGTGGGATGGGAGAGCCAGGTAGAGCCCTGGAAGGCGGCGGAGGGGGGTCATCTCCTCCCGCTCCTTGGGATAACGGCCGCATCGGTTGCTATCCCAAAAAAGCCGACCGTTTGTTCTAAAAAACGGAACTGGGGTGATGCGTGCAGCTGCATGCATAACCCCGGTACAACCTCTTCAAGCTGAGGCTGCAATTTGCATACGGTTGGCATGAAGGTGTTAAGAAAGGCCAGCATACCTCAAACACTTGCACTACAATTTATTTAGTTAGCCTGTATTGTCATAAATCCAAACTCCTACTTTTAGTGACGGTGATGACTAACTCTCTACTGCTGCTACTTAGGGATGGGTGAATGCTTCGGCCCGAGAATGAGTTTGGGCCAAACATTAGCTGTTCGCCCATTCGACGAACACCCAAATTATCGGGGAGTTCAACCGTTTGTTCAGCCCGCCAAATGACCACAATGCACTGCGCCACCCTGATTGGCTGAAGAAATGAAAGCTTTGCCCAGTCAGTGCACAGAGCACTGTCAGAGCCATGATTGGATGCTCTTAGATCCACCCCACACTATGAAAGTATTCTTTCAATAGCGACCATTTGTAGTGTGATATCGGCGTGGAGAGAGGTAGAACAGGGCTCTGTTCAGTGCTACCAGACAGTTAGTGTGCTATTGTGATTCTATTGTCAGTGTAGAATATCAGTTTAGTGTGAATCTAGTGATAGTTCAGTCAGTGTGAGTGCACTGACCATTCGTCTTTAAATTAGTGTGAATCTAGTGATAGTTCAGTCATTGTGAGTGTAGTGACCATTCATCTTTACATTAGTGTGAATCTAGTGATAGTTCAGTCAGTGTGAGTGTAGTGAGTGACCATTCATTTTTACTTTAGTGTCACTTTAGTGTGAATCTAATGATAGTTTAGTCAGTGCGAGTGTAGTGACCATTCATTTTTACATTAGGCTGCAATTTGCATACGGTTGGCATGAAGGTGTTAAGAAAGGCCAGCATACCTCAAACACTTGCACTACAATTTATTTAGTTAGCCTGTATTGTCATAAATCCAAACTCCTACTTATAGAGACGGTGATGACTAACTCTCTACTGCTGCTACTTAGGGATGGGTGAATGCTTTGGCCCGAGAATGAGTTTGGGTCGAACATTAGCTGTTCGCCCATTCGACGAACACCCGAATTATCGGAGAGTCCAACCGTTTGTTCAGCCCGCCAAATGACCACAATGCACTGCGCCACCCTGATTGGCTGAAGAAATGAAAGCTTTGCCCAATCAGTGCACAGAGCACTGTCAGAGCCATGATTGGATGGTCTTAGATCCACCCCACACTATAAAAGTATTCTTTCAATAGCGACCATTTGTAGTGTGATATCGGCGTGGAGAGAAGTAGAACAGGGCTCTGTTCAGTGCTACCAGACAGTTAGTGTGCTATTGTGATTCTATTGTCAGTGTAGAATATCAGTTTAGTGTGAATCTAGTGATAGTTCAGTCAGTGTGAGTGCACTGACCATTCGTCTTTAATGTGATAGTTCAATCATTGTGAGTGTAGTGACCATTCATCTTTACATTAGTGTGAATCTAGTGATAGTTCAGTCAGTGTGAGTGTAGTGAGTGACCATTCATTTTTACATTAGTGTCAGTTTATTTTGTCAGGGCAGGTTTACTGCAGTATATTTCAGGGCATTACTGCAAGTTTAACACCATATATTTCAGTGCGTTACGTGCAGTTTAATGCAGTATATTTCAGTGCATTACGTGCCATATAACGCAGTATATTTCAGGGCATTACTGTAAGTGTAACACCGTATCTTTCAGTGTGTTATGTGCCGTTTAATGCAGTATATTTCAGTGCGTTACATGCCGTTTAATGCAGTATAAGTCAGTGCATTACTGCAAGTTTAACACCATATATTTATATGGGTTACATGACGTTTAACGCAGTATATTTCAGTGCGTTACTGCAATATTAACGCCGTATATTTAAGTGTGTCACATGCCGTTTAGCGCAGTATATTTCAGTGCGTTACTGCAAGTTTAACACTGTATGTTTCAGTGCATTATGTGCCGTTTAACGCAGTATATTTTAGTGTATTACTGCTAGATTAAGCTGTATATTTAAGTGTGTTACATGCCGTTTAACGTGGTATATTTCAGTGCGTTACGTGCCGTTTAACGCAGTATATTTTAGTGCGTTACGTGCTGTTTAACGTAGTATATTTCAGTGCATTGCTGCAAGTTTAAGGCAGTATATTGCAGTGTGTCAGTGCAGTTTTACTGCACTATATTATAATATATCAGTGGAGTGTGTATGTGTAAAGAGTATTCAAGTTAAAGTGCACCAAACATGACTTTCTGTTGAATAAAATACATCCACGTACACATTTCCACATCTTTATTACATTTTGTTATTTAGCACCCCCCTCATCATGTCTGGGAGGACAACAAGGAGAGGCAGACATTCCCATGACACTGTGATGGGGCCAGTAGTGTATGTGTCCACAGGCAAAGTTGAATGTGGTCAGTCCTCAGGCAGGGCATCATTTCCTCTGTTTAGTGATGTTCCCTGTGCTATCCAACCACAGCATGCAGAGGAGGAGGTGGACTGGCTTACTAAACCATCCTCATACTCCTCATCCTCCGTCACCCAATCAGAGACTGGTGTGCAGTCCACTGCAGCTGCCAGAGTGGCTTTTTTAGTACATGTGCAGCCAATCGCACTGTTGCAATTTGCAAACTTTGTCTCAAGCACATCAAGCGTGGCAGAAACACCAGCCATTTAGGTACCACATGCTTGACAAGGCATTTAACCTCCCACCACTCAGCCCATTGGCAAGAGCACCTGAAAGCCACACAAAAAGGGTGCAATTCTGTTCCTCCTCCTTACCTCAGTCTGCCCCCGCTATACCTCATGACCTCTCAGCAGCCTCCACTGACAGGGATGATAGTATAGTGCAGGGTATCCCAGGTCCTTGCAGCACATCTGCCAGTAGCACAGCACCAGTTGTAGACTATAGCCGGCAACTTTATCTGCCTCATCTGCTGCAGGGATAAAAAATAATACAGTCACTGCCACCCACATGCCCAGCATCTAAATGCAACCTTGTCAAAACTGCTGGCACTACAACTTCTGCCTTTCCATCTGGTGGATTCTGCCTCTTTCTGCAAATTTGATGAATGTGCTGTATCACAATGGCAGGTTTCCAGTCGCTATTTATTTTCATGTAAGGCCATTCCAGCTCTGTACCGCCACATAGAAGGCAATGTTGTGGCATCGTTGGGCAAGGCAGTCAGCCGCAAAGTCCATGTTACTGCTGACACGTGGTCTAGCAAGCATGGTCAGGGACAATATATTTAGGTCACAGCACACTGGGTAACTCTGCTTGCAAATAGGAAGGTTGCAGGACAGGCCTCAGTGATTCAGCTTGTGAATGAATGAGTGACTTGTATAGCGCTACCTATGCGAACTGAATCGCCTCAGGGCACTTTTTTGCCGCTGGTGTCCATCTGCGGTATAGCGCGGTCCTTTACCCCGTGGGGTCCCAACATGCTTACAAACACATATACATACACATATTTGGCCAATTTTTTTGACAGGATCTAAATAACCTACCAGCATGTCTTTGGAATGTGGGAAGAAATAGGAGTACCCGGAGGAAACCCACGCAGGCACAGGGAGAACATGCAAACTCCAGGCAGATGGTGTCATGGTTGGCATTTGAACCAGCAACCCTATTGCTGCTAGGTGAGAGTGCTAACCACTACACCACTGTGCTACCCTTGTTGTGCCGCCATGTCTCCATACAGCTATTGGTGATGCGAGATTTGTCAGCTCTGCCCCTCCTTCTCCTCCTCCTCCATGCCTTCCTCTGCTGAATTGTCCTATGAACCACAAGTACCCCCTAAGTGTTCAAGGGGCTTGTTTAATGAGTCAGGCTAAAAGGTGTTATGCAGTGCTTCAGCTGGTGTGTCTAGAGGACAGGAACCACACCGAAGCAGAGATTCTTGCAGCTCTGCAGGGGCAGAGGTGGTTCAGGCCACATCAGCTTGAGCCAGGAATGGTGGTGTGTGATCATGGCACAAACCTCCTGTCCACCCTTAGACAGGGAAAGTTGACAAATGTGCCAATGAGTACCTGTGTGAGTATGGCACAACAACAGGCTCAGGTGGGCTCGGCTTTTTTCCTCACACCAATGGCTGCTTATAAAGGATGCATGCACCCCCCTGTACTGTCACCATTTGAGGAGGCCACAAGGACGGTGAGCCGTGACAATGCATGCATCAGTGACACAATCCCTGTTGTGTTCCTGCTGGAGCAGACCCTGCGTGGCATTATGGACAGGGCACTTGAGGCAGAGCAGCAGAAGAGGAGGACTTCCTTTCCTCTCAAGGCCCACTTTATGGAGACAACATTGTTCCTACGCCACAGAACACACAAGAGGAGAGGGAGGAGGAATTTCGAATTTCGGGTATTGTCGTTATTGTTTTAACAATCGATAACAAACGTGCAGAATCCGAAAACCGAAAGATCCGACATAAACAAATGCTTTTTTTTCATTTTTGTTGCAACAACAGTTCGATATAGATAGGAGATTTTACATGACGCTGACAATAGCGACCTGTGTCCATCGAACCTGTGGTCGAATGTGCCTCACCTTAGCTCTTAGTCCAAGATTATTCTACATAGAGAGAAAAGATTCGACATAGAGAGAAAAGACTCAACATTATAGAGACAATAGCAAAAAAGGTTGAATGTGCCTAACCTAACTCTATTAGTCCAAGATTATTCGACATAGAGAGAAAAGATTCGACATGAAGATTCGACGAAGGAGTCGCCGCGAGTGGACAATTATGGTCAAATGCTCCGCCCATAGGCTATAGAAGAATTCTAATGTTGGTTGACTAGTAATAATAATTAATAAATATAATTATTACTAGTGTCATACAACATTAGAATTCTACTATAGCTTGTAGGCGGAAAATTCGACCGGAAATGTACGATTGCGGCGTCGTACAGTTTAGTTGCCCCGTCGAATCTTCTTAGAACATTCGACAGACATCATAAGCCTTCAATGACAGATTCAACCTTAATTACTGTATTTATCAGCATATAACATGCACTTTTTCCCCTTAAAATCAGGGGGAAATCGTGGGTGTGTGTTATACGCCGATCTCCGCCGATCTCCGATGATTGTGAGGAGAGGAGCGAGCAGAGCCAACATACACAAAGCTGAGTGTACTTCAGTTGGTCTCGGCTCCTCTCGCAGTCCCGCCCACCTCCACTGATTGCGAGAGGACAGAAGCGAGTGCCACCGACATACACAAAGCCGAGTGTACTTCGACTGGACTCGGCTCCTCTCGCAGTCCCGCCCCTGACTGTGAGCAGAGCCAAGTCTAGCTACAAGTACACTCGGCTTTGTGTTTTTCTCGATCGGCACCAAATTTAAAAGACATGAGGCTGCAAAGACACTGGGAAGGCTGCAATGACACAGGCTGCAATGACACAGGGAAGGCTGCAATAATGACACAGGCTGCAATAATGACACAGGCTGCAATGACACAGGGAAGGCTGCAATAATGACACAGGCTGCAAAGACACTGGGAAGGCTGCAATGACACAGGGAAGGCTGCAATAATGACACAGGGCTGCAAAGACACTGGGGAAGGCTGCAGATGGACACTGATAAGGCTGAATTGATGGGCATTTAAATGTAAGTTTTTTTCCTTAAACTTCCCTCCTAAAAGTTTTTTTCCTTAAAATTCCCTTCTAAACTTGGGGTGTGTGTTATACACCGGCGCGTGTTATACGCCGATAAATATGGTATTTCGGAAACAAAATAAATAAAAACGAATTTCGGGAGTAACTAAATACATTCATTTTTCGGACGAAAACGACATTCCGAAACAAAATATTTCAGTGTGCACATGTCTATTCTACAGTGCATTCCGTGGTGTACTTTTTCTAATCTACTTCAGGCAATGTATTTGACATATATATATACAGTCAGTCTAGTATATATACAGTCAGGTCCATATATATTGGGACATCGACACAATTCTAATCTTTTTGGCTCTATACACCACCACAATGGATTTGACATGAAACCAACAAAATGTGCTTTAACTGCAGACTTTCAGCTTTAATTTGAGGGTATTTACATCCAAATCAGGTGAACGGTGTAGGAATTACAACAGTTTGTATATGTGCCTCCCACTTTTTAAGGGACCAAAAGTAATGGGACAGATTAACAATCATCCATCAAACTTTCACTTTTTAATACTTGGTTGCAAATCCTTTGCAGTCAATTACAGCCTGAAGTCTGGAACACATAGACATCATCAGACACTGGGTTTCATCCCTGGTGATGCTCTGCCAGGCCTCTACTGCAACTGTCTTCAGTTCCTGCTTGTTCTTGGGGCATTTTCCCTTCCGTTTTGTCTTCAGCAAGTGAAATGCATGCTCAATTGGATTCAGGTCAGGTGATTGACTTGGCCATTGCATAACATTCCACTTATTTCCCTTAAAAAACTCTTTGGTTGCTTTCGCAGTATGCTTCGGGTTATTGTCCATCTGCACTGTGAAGCGCCGTCCAATGAGTTCTGAAGCATTTTGCTGAATATGAGCAGATAATATTGCCCGAAACACTTCAGAATTCATCCTGCTGCTTTTGTCAGCAGTCACATCATCAATAAATACAAGAGAACCAGTTTCATTGGCAGCCATACATGCCCACGCCATGACACTACCACCACCATGCTTCACTGATGAGGTGGTATGCTTTGGATCATGAGCAGCTCCTTCCCTTCTCCATACTCTTCTCCTCCCATTACTTTGGTACAAGTTGATCTTGGTCTCATCTGTCCATAGGATGTTGTTCCAGAACTGTGAAGGCTTTTTTAGATGTTGTTTGGCAAACTCTAATCTGGTCTTCCTGTTTTTGAGGCTCACCAATGGTTTACATTTTGTGGTGAACCCTCTGTATTCACTCTGGTGAAGTCTTCTCTTGAATGTTGACTTTGACACACATACACCTACCTCCTGGAGAGTGTTTTTGATCTGGCCAACTGTTGTGAAGGGTGTTTTCTTCACCAGGGAAAGAATTCTTCGGTCATCCACTACAGTTGTTTTCTGTGGTCTTCCAGGTCTTTTGGTGTTGCTGAGCTCACCGACGCATTCTTTCTTTTTAAGGATGTTCCAAACAGTTGATTTGGCCACACCTAATGTTTTTGCTATCTCTCTGATGGGTTTGTTTTGTTTTTTCAGCCTAATGATGGCTTGCTTCACTGATAGTGACAGCTCTTTGGATCTCATATTGAGAGTTGACAGCAGCAGATTCCAAATGCAAATAGCACACTTGAAATGAACTCTGGACCTTTTATATGCTCCTTGTAAATGGGATAATGAGGGAATAACACACACATGGCCGTTCCTCTGGGATCCCCCGCTGACTGTGAGCGGAGCGATTGCCGGCTGCCAATATGCATACATAGCGGAGTTTGAAAATGGCGCTGCCGGCACCGAGATACATAGCCGTGACTTGCGGCGGCTCTCGGCCACTTTTGGCTCCACTTGTAGTCCCGCCCGGGATGGGCGTGACTGTGAGTGGAGCGAGTGCCGCCCATATACAGATAGCCGAGTATACTCGGCTAGGTTCGGCTAGCTCCGCTCACAGTCACGCCCAGTCCCGCCCTATGATGGACACAGGGACTGGGCGTGACTGTGAGCAGAGCTAACTGAACGTAGCCGAGTACACTAGGCTATCTGTATATGGGCAGCGCTCGCTCCGCTCACAGTCACGCCCATCCCGGGCGGGACTACGAGTGGAGCCGAAAGTGTCCGAAAGCCGCCACAAGTCACGGCTATGTATCTCAAGACCGGTGGCGCCATTTTCAAACTGCAGTGACACTGACAAGTCACTGCAGTTTAACTGCAGCCTGGGCAAGGCTGCAAATGGACACAGACAAAGTTGCAGATGGGCACTGACAAAGCTGCAAGGCTGCAAATGGACACTGATAAGGCTGCAAACGACACCAAGGCTGCAAGGATGCAAATGACTGCAAGGCTGCAAATGACACTGACAAGGCTGCAAATGACACTGGACAAGCATGCAGATAGACGCTGTGCAAGGCTGCATTGATGGGCATTTAAATGTAAGTTTTCTTCCTTAAAACATTTTTTCCTTAAAATTCCCTCCTAAACTTGGGGTGTGTGTTATACGCCGGTGCGTGTTATACGCCGATAAATAGGGTATTTTAAGTCAGGGAAGGAGGAGCATATATATTTCATTAGGTGGGCAAAAAAGGAGGTGATATTATTGCAGGATGTGATGAAGGGGAATATATTATACACTTACACAGAAATTACAAGGGAATGGGGAAATAAACCACTAGATAAATGGAGGTATACACAATTACAGCACTTTACACAGTCATTACCACAACCACTGCGGGGTAGGGGACAATTGAGACCAATAGAGAAACTTCTGAGCTCCCCCTTAAGCTTAACTAGAAGCATATCTAAAATATACAAAATATTGATCAGGGAAGCAGAACATGAATACCCATCCTATTTGGAAAAATGGGAAAGAGAAATAGGCCCCCTTAGAGATGAGGAACATAGGAATAAGATACTTAGATTGGCTTGCCTATTGGCAAGAGATACTCAGACATCTGAAATGTGCTATAAGTTGTTGGCGAGGTGGTACGTGACCCCCCAGAGGGCGCAGGGGTATGGGGGAGAAAACCCTCCAACTTGTTAGAGGGGTTGTGATGTCTGGGGAATTTTGCACATCTCTGGTGGGAGTGTACTAAAATACAATCTTACTGGGATGGAATTATAGAAGCAATCCTCTATGTAACAGGCGAACGAATTAAAAAAAAAACCCTGGGTATGTTTGTTTCATGATACGGGGAAGGTGGTGTCCCAGTATAGAAAGACCTTAGTCCCATATCTTTTGAATACAGCTAAAGCCCTGACTCCATGGCTGTGGAAAATTCAGGAGGCCCCGAGGATGAAGGAGTGGGTGGTAAGGGTGCATTGGGTGAGATCGATTAAAGAGTCAATACATCTGACAGAAGATACATGGGAGAAATGGCAAAAGATATGGTGAAACTAGCTTGAATTTAGGAATATGGAGAAGTACATGGTATTGATGGAGGTACAGTGGGGCAAAAAAGTATTTAGTCAGCCACCAATTGTGCAAGTTCTCCCACTTAAAAAGATGAGAGAGGCCTGTAATTGTCATCATAGGTATACCTCAACTATGAGAGACAAAATGTGGAAACAAATCCAGACAATCACATTGTCTGATTTTTTTTAAGAATTTATTTGCAAATTATAGTGGAAAATAAGTATTTGGTCAATATCAAAAGTTCATCTCAATACTTTGTTATATATCCTTTGTTGGCAATGACAGAGGTCAAACGTTTTCTGTAAGTCTTCACAAGGTTGTCACACACTGTTGCTGGTATGTTGGCCCATTCCTCCATGTAGATCTCCTCTAGAGCAGTGATGTGTTGGGGCTGTCGCTGGGCAACACAGACTTTCAACTCCCTCCAAAGGTTTTCTATGGGGTTGAGATCTGGAGACTGGCTAGGCCACTCCAGGACCTTGAAATGCTTCTTACGAAGCCACTCCTTCGTTGCCCGGGCAGGGTGTTTGGGATCATTGTCATGCTGAAAGACCCAGCCACGTTTCATCATCAAATGCCCTTGCTGATGGGAAGAGGTTTGCACTCAAAATCTCACGATACATGGCCCCATTCATTCTTTCATGTACATGGATCAGTCGTCCTGTTCTCTTTGTTTTTTTTGTTTTATTGTTTTTTTCTCTTTTGTTTGGGGGGGGGAGTAATATGTGATCTCAATAAGGATTGTTAGTGGTTTTACAGATATTATTGTATTTTTTTGTATTTCATATAATATAATAAAATAAGGAATATAAAAAAATTGTAATTACATGCCCCTGTTAAACAGGGACAGAAAAATTGGGCCTTAGGGAATGGTGGTGGTGCCCTAAACCAAAAATATTGTTGGAAGCTAGCATCATCAAGATTGAGGAGGAATAGGATAGTCACTCAACATAGGCAGTCTTCAAGGGATCCAACATCCATAGAAAAGTCAATCAGTTACATCAGCATCAGGTGCTTGATAGCTGCTGCTGATCCAAGACTGATTCATTTTTATGAATGTGAGCCTATCAACGGAGTCTGTGGACAGGCGCACTCTATGATCTGTTACAAACCCTCCAGCAGCACTGAATGTGCATTCAGAAAGAACGTTGGATGCAGGACAGGCCAGTAGCTCAATTGCATATTGAGCTAGTTCTGGCCAGTGGTCCATCCTCAAGACCCAGTAACCCAGTGGATGCTCTGTTGGAAAGGTCTCCAAGTCTGCTCTTGCCCCTAGATATTCCTGCACCATGTAATACAGAGAGGGACAGTATCATTGATGCATGCATTGTTGCTGCTCACCATCCTCGTGGCCTCCTCAAATGGTGACAGGACAGTGCATGCATCCTTGATCAGTAGCCACTGGAGTGGCGAAAAGAAGCCAAGCTCCCCTGACCCTGTCCTGGTGCTATATTCATTGATGGCCTTCTGCTGCGTGTGCAGCCGCTGCAGCATTGCCAACATTGAGTTACACCTGGTGGACATGTCACAAATGAGGCGGTTGGTGGGCAGGTTGCATTTCCCTTTGAATGTCAGCCAGCCGAGCACAGGCATTGTATGACCGGTGGAAATGACCTGCCTCAGGAGATTTTGTAAGCCTGGGTACCTGCTCAAGAACTGCTGCACCACCAAATTCAGCATGTGTGCCAAACATGGAATATGGGTCAAGTGTCCCTGTCGAAGGGCAGAGAGAAGGTTGCTGAAGCTGGAGTGGCGTCAACCACCTCTGAGCCTGCCCCTGCAGAGCTGACAGAATCTCTGCCCCAGTGTGGCTCCTGTTCCCTAAGCAGACCAACTCATGCACCGCATGGCATCTTTTTGCCTGAGTGCTTGCGTACCCCCTTGAACGCTTATGGAGCACCGCTGGTTCAGAGGAAAAATCTGCAGAAGAGGCCATAAAGGAAGAAGAAGACGGGCGGGTGGAGGAGAGAGCTGTGACAGTATCACCACTAGCATTTTGGAGGCATGGTGGCAGAACAAGCTCCAACAATAATGAACCCTGTCCTGCATCCTTCCCAGCTGCCAGCAGAGTTACCCAGTGCGCCGTGAAGGAAAGGTAACATCCCTGCCCATGCCTGCTAGACCACAAGTTAGCGGTAATATACACCTTACTGCTGACTGCTCCTGTCCAACGAGACCAAAACATTGCCTTCCACATGCTGGTAGAGAGCTGTACTGTGTACACCACCAGAAAAGTAGTAGCAACTGCGCTATGGCTACACTGTATTGTAATTACAATTTTTGATCTAATATTTCACAGCAGGGCCCGTTCCTGTGCCCAACAAGATATTTGTGAGAGGTTACAGTGTTGTGGCACCACTACCACCACCCAAGGCCCAGTTTTTCTGCCTCTATTTAACCAGGGTCATGTAATTACAGTTTTTTATATAATATTTAACAGCAGGGCCCGTTCCTGCGCCCACCAAGAGTAACTGTGAGGGGTTACATTGTTGTGGCATCACCACCACCACCCAAGGCCCAATTTTTCTGCCCTTGTTTAACAGGGGCATGTAATTACAATTTTAGATATAATATTTAACAGCAGGGCCCGTTCCTGCGCCCACCAAGAGTAACTGTGAGGGCTTACAGTGTTGTGGCACCACCACCACCCCCAAAGGCCCATTTTTTCTGCCCCTGTTTAACAGGGGCATGTAATTACAATTCTTGATCTAATATTTCACTGCAGGGCCCGTTCCTGTGCCCACCAACAGTAACTTTGAGGGGTTACAGTGTTGTGGCACCACCACCCAAGGCCATTTTTCTGCCCCTGTTTTACACGGACATGTAATTACAATTTTTGAAATAATATTTAACAGCAGGGCGTTCTTGCGCCCAACAAGAGTAACTGTGAGGGGTTATAGTGTTCTGGCACCACCAACACCTAAGGCCCAATTTTCTGCAGAGTATATAGGGCAGGCCATATAGTATATATACTTCTGTTCAGAATATATAGTGCCTGTCGGCCCCCCACACCATTTTTCTTTTAAATTTGGGTGCGGGGTTCCCCTTAATATCCATGCCAGACCCAAAGAGCCTTGTAATGGGCTGTGGGGGGGACCCATGCCGTTTTTCTCAACGATTTTCATCTATATTGCCGGGACCCGACGATACATTACAGCCGCAAGCAGTTTTAAATTACTTTTTTTCCTTTAGAAATGTCATTTTGCTGTGGTATTGTTCTAAACATGGGAAAACTGTGCCAATTTTACAGGTATACTATAAACACCCCCCAGGCACGATATTAAAAGGAATATTTCATTTTTATTGTTTCACTTTAAGCATTCTTAAAATCACTGCTCCCGAAGAAAACTTTGTTTTTAAAACTTTTTTTGCATTGATACATATCTCCTGGCACAGGGCCCGGGTCCCCAAGCACTTTTTAGGGCAAAAACTTACATATAAGCCTTTAAAATTAGCTCTTTTGATTTTTCATGTTCGTGTCCCATAGACTTTAACGGTGTTCGAATTGGGGAGTGTTCAGCTTATCCCTACCCTTGATGCCGATGTCGCTGATTAAGTGTTTTTGGGATGTGGAATCTCTTCAGGACTTCTAGGCTGCCTAGCATTGTGGGTGTTGATTTCATCGGGAATAATTTTTTTGGTGTAGTTTTCATGGGCACAATTAACACCTAAAGACCAATTTTTCTGCACCTGTTTAATAGGTGCATATCATTTACATTTTTGACAGCAAGGCCAATTCTTGCTTTCATCAAGAGTACCTCTATAGGGTTACAGTGTAAAGGTGCCACCGACACCCAAAGACCAATTTTTCCACACCTCTTTGACAGGTACGTATCATTTAAATTTTTTACAGCAAGGCCAATTATTGCTTTCACCAAGAGTACCTCTATAGGGTTACGTTGTGAAGGTGCCACCGACACCCAAAGACCAATTTTTCGTCAACTGTTACTTCTATTCACAGTCTGTGGAAGAAACACCAGAATTTATCCAAAAAATCTCTAATCTTGTTCCCAGTGCACTACATTGTGGCTTCATCATACAGACTGGCTCCCCGAGCTGTTGCTTACAAAAGAAAGCTTGCAGGGAAAATGTAATTTTTGCTGGGCTTTATAAATGCAATTATTGTTGCAGCAGCTTCTATACACAGTACAGATGTGCCACTTTACAGGTAGACTACGGGGACCTCCCAGGCACTATATTGAAAGGAATTTTTCATTTTTATGCTTTCATGTTAAGCATCAATAAATCACTGCTTATTTTTAAATGACGTTTTTTACAAACTTTTTTTCATTAATACATGTCCCCCAGGGCAGTACCCAGACCCCCATAACCATTGTATGCCCAATTACTTGAATACAGTGCATCTGGAAAGTATTCACAGCGCTTCACTTTTTCCACATTTTATTATGTTACAGCCTTATTCCAAAATGGATTCAATTCATTATTTTCTTCAAAATTCTCCAAGCAATACCCCATAATGACAAAGTGAAAGCAGTTTTTTTAAATCTTTGCATTTTAAAAAAAAATAAAAAACAAAAAAAGATCACATGTATTTACAGCCTTTGCTCCATACTTTATTGAAGCACCTTTGGCACCAATTACAGCCTCAAGTCTTTTTGAGTATAATGCCACAAGATTGGCATACCTATTTTTGGACAGTTTCTCCCATTCTCCTTTGCAGGATCTCTCAAGCTCCATCAGGTTGGATGGGGAGCATCGACGCACAGCCATTTTCAGATCTCTCCAGAGATGTTCAATCAGGTTCAAGTCTGGGCTTTGGCTGGGCCACTCAAGGACATTCACAGAGTTGTCCTATAGCCACTCCTTTGTTATCTTGGTTGTGTGTTTAGGATTGTTGTCCTAATGAAAGATGAACCTTTGCCCCGGTCTGAAATCCAGAGCGTCCTGGAGCAGGTTTTCATCAAGGATTTCTCTGTACATTGGTGCATTCATCTTTCCCTTGATCCTGACTAGTCTCCCAGCTCCTGCGTTGAAAAGCATCCCCACAGCATGATGCTGCCACCACCATGCTTCACTGTAGGGATGTATTGGCAAGGTGATGAGCGTTGCCTGGTTTCCTCTAGACATGACGCTTGCCATTCAGGCCAAAGAGTTCAATATTTGTTTCATCAGACCGGAGAGTTTTATTTCTCATGGTCTGAGAGTCCTTCAGGTGCCTTTTGGCAAACTCCAGGTGGGCTGTCATGTACTGTTTACTGAAGAGTGGCTTCCACCTGGCCACTCTACCATACAGGCCTGATTGGTGGAGTGCTGCAGAGATGGTTGTTCTCTGGAAGGTTCTCCTCTCTCCACAGAGAAACGCTGGAGCTCTTTCAGAGTGACCATCAGGTTCTTGGTCACCTCCCTGACTCAGGCCTTTCTTCCTCAAACGCTAAGTTTAATGGTTCCAAACTTTTTTATTTACGGATGATGGAGGCCACTGTGCTCATTTGAGTCCAGCTGTGTTTGATTATACTGATTGGACTTGATTAGGAAAGCCACACACCTGTCTATATAAGACCTTACAGCTCACAGTGCATGTCAGAGTAAATGAGAATCATCAGGTCAAAGGAACTGCCTGAAGAGCTCAGAGACAGAATTGTGCCAAGGCACAGATCTGGCCAAGGTTACAAAAAATTTTTGCTGCAATTAAGGTTCCTAGGAGCACAGTGGCCTCCATAATCCTTAAATGGAAGACATTTGGGACGACCAGAACCCTTCCTTGAGCTGGCTGTCCGGCCAAACTGAGCTATCGGGGGAGAAGAGCCTTGGTGAGAGAAGTAAAGAAGAACCCAAAGATCACTGTGGCTGAGCTCCAGAGATGCAGTCGGGAAATGGGAGAAAGTTGTAGAAAGTCAACCATCACTACAGCCCTCCACCAGTCGGGGCTTTATGGCAGAGTGGCCTGACGGAAGCCTCTCCTCAGTGCAAGACACATGAAAGCCCACATGGGGTTTGCTAAAAAACACCAAGACCAAGATAGAACTTTTTGGCCTTAATTCTAAGCGGTATGTGTGGAGAATACCAGGCACTGCTCATCACCTGTCCAATACAGTCCCAACAGTGAAGCCTGGTGGTGGCAGCATCATGCTGTGGGGGTGTTTTTCAGCTGCAGGGACAGGACGACTGGTTGCAAATGAGGGAAAGATGACTGCGGCCAAGTACAGGGATATCCTGGACGAAAACCTTCTCCAGAGTGCTCAGGACCTCAGTCTGGGCGGAAGGTTTACCTTCCAACAAGACAATGACTCTAAGCACACAGCTAAAATAACGAAGGAGTGACTTCACAACAACCCCGTGACTGTTCTTGAATGGCCCAGCCAGAGCCCTGACTTAAACCCAATTGAGCATCTCTGGAGAGACCTAAAAATGGCTGTCCACCAATGTTTACCATCCAATCTGACAGAACTGGAGAGGATCTGCAAGGAGGAATGGCAGAGGATCCCCAAATCCAGGTATGAAAAACTTGTTGCATCTTTCTCAAAAAGACTCATGGTTGTATTAGATCAAAAGGGTGCTTCTACTAAATACTAAGCAAAGGGTCTGAATACTTAGGACCATGTGATATTTCAGTTTTCCTTTTTTAATAAATCTACAAAAATGTCAACAAGTCTGTGTTTTTCTGTCAATATGGGGTGCTGTGTGTACATTAATGAGGAAAAAAAAATAAACTTAAAGAGGAGTTCCAGTCAAAAGAAAAAACAAATTAAAAGTCAGCAGCTACAAATACTGCAGCTGCTGACTTTTAATTGGACACTTACCTGTCCCAGGGTCCAGCGATGCGGGGGATCGAAGCCCCGCTCGTCTCCCCCTCCATTCAGCGGCACCGGCATTGCAACTGTGGGCGCCGGGCTGTGGCTTCACAGCCTGGCACCCACTGCGCATGCGCAAGCGGCGCCTCGCACCGTGATTGGCCGCTCAGTCACCTGGGACCTGTAGTGGTTTCCAGATGATTGACAGGAGGGAGGGAGCAGAGCCGAGCCCCTCCTGTGCCGAGGGGGAAGTGATGTCACCAGCCCAGGCACTGGAAGAGGCAGACTATGAGGGACCCCTAGCAACAGGCATTTGGAGGTAAGTAAAAAAAAAAATATATCCAAATGTTTTTTTGTATTTTTTTTTTTTTTTAGGATTTTTCATGTAGTTTTTTTTTTTTGGGTGGAACTCCACTTTAAATGATTTTAGCAAATGGCTGCAATATAACAAAGTGTGAAATATTTAAGGGGGTCTGAATACTTTCTGTCCCCACTGTACATCTTTTAATCAATTCACCTGAACATGATTTTGCAGCAAAACTCCAATAATCAAATTTAACAGGGGAATGTTCGTCCAAATTCACCAAAGTAAATTTTTAATAACCCAAAATGCATTGCAAAGCTTTTGATCCAAGACCATCAGAGTTGGAATAAATGGATTAGAAAAAATAAACAAGTACTTTCCCTATAAAAGGAGGGGGGTTAGAGCAGCCACATTGTCACTATATTGAAGCCGTTTTGTTAGGAATGCCTTGTATGCTCCTATATCACTGGTCTGGTCTATAGCTGTGATAATTTTGTCCAGCCGCAGGATAGTCTTTAAAAAACAGACCCAAAAGTAGAGACAGGAAGCACAGGCAGGTGTTATCGTACAAGGATGACCTCAATCACTGGCCAGTTTTAGTAGGTTATGGGAAAGTAGAGGGGAGGTTGTTGTAAGTTAGGTTTAGAAAAGGCACAACTTTCGAGCCATGTCTAGGCACTAACTCAAGACAGAAAGAACTTGTGAAGATATCCATCTTGAAAATAAATGTAATTGTCTAAAATTACCTATATTGATGCTCCTGTAGACATTCCAGTGCAAAGGCACAGCTCCCATAATGACACCTTCTGATAACCAATGATCTAAAAACAAAAAGTGGCCACGTAAAAATATTTTGCTTTCAAGTTTAGGGTATTCTGCTTATGGGCATCATTTCCACCCACAGAATCTGGAATACAATTGTTAATACATAATGCTGAAATATAAACAGCTCTGTATTTCAAATTGATAAAATCTGTTTTTAGCTTGTAGTTTGATTTTATGGTGTTTTGCACGTATACTGCAGTACTTTTTTTTCGAATGTATAGCACTAAAGAAATACATTTTTTTAAAGCTGTTTAGTCAGTTAAAAATTATTTAAATATTAAGATTTCATATTTACAATTTACAATTTCCATCCAGCAAATGGAGCTTGAGGTTCCTTTTCAGGTTCAGCAGTTAAGCCTCTACAGTCAATAAACTCCCCATCATGTTATCCTATGTGTCCATGCACAAATAGGCTGTTATCAGCAGTTTTTGGCTGGAGCGTTTTTTGGCTTTAAAAAACCCCCAAAACTAGTGGGTTCTGAGAGGGGTTTTTCAACTGTTCTCAGCTGTAAAAACGCTCTAACTTCAAAAAACGCAGATAAGCGCTCAAAAACGCGGCTCACCAGCGTTTTTTGTAATGTTTTTGATACATTGAAAAAAAAAATAAAAAAAAATATATACATACATATATACATATATATATATATATATATGTATATATATAAAAATGCTAAAAAAACGCTAACATGGAAAAACGCTAAAAAATGCTATTGCAAAAACATTAAAAAAATGTTGAAAAACTCACTGCAAAGCTGCTGGTGTTTTTATAACATTATTTTAAAGTCCAGTGTGCATGAGGCCTAAAGGGTAAATCCACTTTCATGAAAAAAAAAAAAAAAATAGCATATACAATTGCTACACAAGCCCTATCGTAATGAAATGTTATTAAAAATTACATTTGGGTTTCTGCAAGTTTCTATAAAATTCAATTAAATATGGCTACCTGGATTTGTTCTATACATCATTGGTGTACAGAATATCCTCCAGAAATCAAATTTTCTGCTTGTGTGATTAGCTCACTAATTTTCCCAGAAGTTTGCACCCCAGACAACGTCATGAAATCCATAGTGTGGGGCCTGATGTCACTACGCACACAAACACTATTGGATGCTCCAGACATAGTCGCTGCAATGCCATCGGCTGTTAAAACTTTGTGCAAAGTTGTTGTTGCACTTTTATGATATGAGTGCATACTTTTTATACTTTAATAAATGCTTGATATGCAGTTTTACACTATGGAAGTCTTTTTTATATTCCATTTTTGAGTGTTACCTGGTGGTGCAACCCCTGTTGAATGCAGTGGAGGAGACTTGTGGTTTGGAGGGAGACTTTAATCCCCAAGGTGCTATATGATCGCGTCGTCGAGCAGAGACACAGAATGGAGCTCTGTCTATGTAAACAAGGCAGAGCTCCATCCTGACAGGGGGGAAGTGATAGATTTTCTTTCCCTGCAAAGCACAACACACAGTGTACACAAACACTGGCTAGGCACACAGTTAACCCTTTGATCACCCTAGCGGTTTAACCCCTTCCCAACCAGTGTCATTAGTACTGTGACAGTGAATATTTTTATCGCTGATCACTGTATTAGTGTCACTGGTTCCCACAAGTGTCAATAGTGTCAGTTAGTGTCAGAATGTCTGCCGCTATATTGCAGGCCCTCTATAAGTCGCTGATCGCCATCATTACTAGTATAAAAAAAAAAAACAATTACAATATATATCCCACAGTTTGCAGACACTATAACTTTTTTCACAATCAATCAATATACGCTTATTGGAATTTTTACCAAATATGTGGCAGAATACATATTGGCCTAAATTTATGAAGAAATTGGATTTTTTAAAAAAAATTATTGAATAAGTTTTATAGCAGAAAGTAAAAAATTATTGTTTTTTTTTCAAAAAATTTTTTTTTATAGTGTAAAAAATTAAAAATACAGTGATGATCAAATATCACCAAAGGAAAGATCTATCTGTGGGAAAAAAACATGACATGACATTTATTTAGGAGAGCATTGCATAATCATGCAATTGTCAGTTAAAATAACGCAGTGCCATATCGCAAAAAGTGGCCTGGTCATGAAGGGGGTAAATCTTCCGAAGGTCAAGTGGTTCATATTATCATTGAAAGTGAAAGTAAAGAAAATATAACATTTTGGATTGTCCCCAGAAAAGTATTAGTGGGATAATCTTCTAATGGGCATACTAGTTCTGGTGTCCTAGGGGTCCCCAAGGAGTTCCCTTAATTTGCAGAGATTTCCTCTCACTTCCTGTTTGGCTATAGGACAGGAAGTGAAGGAAAGTCTTTGTAATGGGACACAGATGATGAATAAAAAAAATCTGATAGGTGTTATAATCCTACCTTGCTCTATCCAAAATGAAAAAAAAAAAGTTTGCCTATAGTTTTACTTTAATCCTTTCTTCCAAATATGTAATTGTGTTTGTGTCTATACAAGGGAAATATTGTATCTTCATCAGGGCATTCCCCTTGATGAAGATAAGATTTTTCCCTTGTATCGACATGCGTAGGGGAGGGGACTGGACGGTGCAGGAGACAGCTGGTCTACCTTATGGAGTAGGAACACATGAACTCATCCACGGCTTGGCGCTATTAAGGCACCAGACCCATGTGAGTACCCTATAATAGGGCTTTGTTTGCAGTAAATAAAATCTTTTAAATCGGTATCACAATATGGAGTTTCTTTTTGATATTTATATGTGAGGAGGCTACATCTTTGAGCAGTGTTTGGACCTTGCAACCTGACCTGGAATCAGTTTTGATGATTCAAAAGCGTGTATTGACCAAACTTAATTGCGAGGTCACACACTCTGAGGTGAGCGGCCATTACCTTGGGGTGGGGAGCACCTGAGTGTAATCACTGCTGCAGATCGCTATATTCACAGTCACCTATCAAGTCACGTTTATTATCTCTGTATTAAGGACACTGAAAACTGATCCTGGGTGGTCAGAGTATCACAGACTTATATGCACTTGAGCACTTTATGGATCACTTTGTATCAATACTTATATTTTATGATATGTGTGTACAGTCACGCTATATGATGTTGTAATCTGAATGACGACTTTAGTCCCTTATATATTATTATTATATTCTTGGATTTGATTTATAGCCACATCACTTTAATTAACTATTTCGTTTTTTAGGTTTTTGCTGCAGGTTCACCAGATCATTAAGGGCATAGCGCAGCACATGATTTAGTTTATTTATCTGTGATTCTCACGTTACTATGGAATGTAATTAGTGCTAGCAGCGGTCATTATACTATTATAAGATAGGGGAATTTTTGGTAGCTTGCAAGACCTTTACTATATTTTTTCTGATACAATCATACTGTACATTTTATTAGTTCTCTAAATATAAAAAATATAGTTTAGTGGATTTATTTTAGTCCACCAACACTTTAACCAGCAACAGTATGGTTGACTTGCTTTTGCACTTAAGCTTGGAAATAGCATGGAAGGGCTTCTGTCAGAAATCAACTTTCCATTTTCTTTGAAATCTTCTTTAATCATGTGCATCAATTTCAATAGAAATTTATACCTATGATACTTCTTTTACCAAATGTCTTTAAAATATGTTTTATCGGCTCAAAGCGTATGAAACCAACTGCCTTCATGTGTTGGGGGATTTGTTGGATCACATAGGAATGTTTTCACTTTTTATGTTTGTAGAGTACTTTGAAGTGCTGCTATTGATTACATCCAAGGTATGGATAGCAAAGAGCAATCGAACCATCTCTTTATTGATCCTGGAAAAAGGACTACATTGAGCTTTAATGGGCACACAAAGGAAAAATACACAATTAAAAGGACAAAGCAGGTATCATGTTTGTAAACGTTATAGTTTGTGCATAATGTATTATATACTCAAGGTATATTTCAAGATCATTCTGTCTCAGGCAGAAGGTCATGTAGATGCTCCACCTCTTGTACCTCTCTCCGTGAGGTCAATTCATTATGAGTTAAAGTGGTTCTAAAGACAAAAGTTTTTTTTAACCTAATGCATTACTGGTTTTAAGGTAAAAAAAACCTTCCAATATTTGCTCCCCCCACCCCCCTTCCTAAATACTTACCCAAGTCCTGTACCGATCCAGCGCATTCTCTCTCTCCCTTCTCACAGGCTCAGATCCATTGGTTCCTGCTGCTGTCAATCAAATGCTGTTAAGAAGGAGTGGGGGCAGGGCGAAGCTGCACTGTGTGTCTATAGAAAGTGCATTCCTATGGGGGCAAACAGAGAAAAAGAGATGCTGGTGGGGGGGTCCAGAAAAGGAAGATCAGGGCTACTCTGTGCAATACAATGGCACAGAGCAGTTAAGTATAACATGTTTGTTGTTTTAAAAAAAATGTAGCCTTTATAACAGCTTTAAATAATGCATGAATGTTTACGATAAAATAACTGATACAGTATGTATCCCAGAAACAGGCAATTCCCTAGAAAGTCTGCGGTAATTAATACACGTGTTAATTTTTAGGTTTTTGCGGTACTGTATTTACTGCATTTTTACGCCTTATTTTATTATAGACTGGACCTCTGGCTACACTAGAAAGTGAAAGATTTAGCAGCAGTATAGCTCCTGCTCAGGGATACTGGTTGTCAGGAAGGCGGCACTTGCCTGTGACCTATCTCTGCAATTGTGTGCAATATTTTGCATGAAAAACAAATATCACACGAGATAAGCATTAGTAAATTGACCTCTGTGTTTGATAATATTGGTAAATTCATAATTAGGATACTGAAAGAGGAAATGGCTGCTTGTTTTTTTTTAACTACATGTTTACAGTAGTGGAAGGTACATTAGGTAAACCAGTTTTAGATCACTTTTACGAATACAATCTTATGCCATGTGATGTGTGCACCAATTAATAATTGCAAACCAACACATGTTTACAGTTCCATAGTACTCTGATTTTAGTTTACAAAGTTATTTTTACTAGTACTAACTGGAAAAGACATGTATTACAGATTTATTTCTTCACAACAATTTGTTTTTCCAGCATAACTACTTTTTTCATAGTGTATCATAATACTTTTCAGCCATTCACAACATGAATAATATTGCTACCATTAATCATGGACAAAGTTAAGGTGCTTTTTTCCTCTTTTGGAGTTTTAGTGTAATGGCAAATATAACAAGATTCAACATAAATAAATTAGAAGACAACACACAAAATAAGAGAACCATTTCCCTTGCGTTTGCTGCTATATTAGTCAAAGATTATACAATTAAGTAGAGACAGTACAATATATTGAGATTATTTTGCTGAACTGTGTTATTGTCACTATTAGGCATCTTGACTATTTAAATGATACCTTTTGCATCTTTAGCTGAAAGCAAGTAGGAGAAGAGATGCATAAAAAAGTAGAAACAAAATTGGCCATGACCCCATTGTTTTGAAGAACAAAAGTTAGCTTGCAATTCAAACTGCTGAGCAAGTGATTATGTTTGCACAGGATCAGCTATGTTCAGTTATAATGTTTGAACCTAGCTAATTTCTGGACAGAAATACTGTAAGTGCAGACATGTGTAATGCATCACAAAAATGTTAGAAAATAGAAATTACATATTGTAATTTAAAAGAGAAGTATGGGTTTTAAAAATACAAACATTGCTACTCATCTGTGTAGATTCAGCATTGATTCAATGCTGCAGCTGCCTCCCTCTGGCTCTACACTGAGAACTGAGTGATCAAAGACCGCTGATCGCTCAGTTGTAGGTCCTCTTTGAACACAGATCTGTAACTATCAGTCATTGCTCTGTGCTCTGCTTCTCCAGCACTCACGGAAATTCCAGACTGTGGAGGGAGTGGGAGCAGCTGGCTCAGGCTCTCAACTGTGCACTGTGAAGCTAAGCCAGCTGCCGATCGGGCATCTGGGCAGATCCCAACATTATTGTTGGGATCCCTGCAAAGCCTGGAACTGTTCAGGGATGTCAGCTGATGTCCCACTTAATAAAATCTGCAACCATTGAATGAAATCACATGAGCTTTATTAGGGGTGATAATGGATTCCTCTGGATTTTTATGTGTTTTTGTACTTATGGACGTCTTTCAAGCCTAAACTGAAGAGTGGATGTAATGAGAGAAAAAACCTAAATGGCACCCAAGTAAATTAAATGGCAGCTATATAAGTAGCGCCACCCCCATAGGAGAATTGGTGAATTTCTCTGATCTCCGCCTCAACTCCAAGGATGACCTCAGCCCCTCTGAACACATTTAAGGACACTTGGTAAATACTGTTATCCTGGCTGTGGATTATCACCATAAATAGACACACACCTGGTAGTGATAAGCAAGTTGAATATATTAGTACTGTTTAAAGTATATGGAAAATTACAACACTGTTAAACCTTGCTACAAATAACTAATAAATTAGAAAAGACAACCTTCAATATTTATCAACTGCAGGTATAGAAAGGGCAATAATCTATATGCCCTTAACACAGGCACTGAGAGGGAGGAGAGAAGACTTGTCAACTTCTCAGCTCCTTCTGGGCCGCAAATACCTTTGAGAGGCAATTACACAATGAAAAGAAAAGGGTTACACAAGTACAGTAAGCACAGTTCTGTAATGTTACAGGTCCTGAGGTGAAGAATACTAGTGTCTTCTGCTAGCAAACGGTGGGTCCCTTGTTTTAGGAGAAGGTTTAAACAAGCTTGCATGGAGCAGTAATCCTCTAGAATTTTCCGTCAGGTAGAGATTTAAAAGGGCAAACTACTAGAGTTGGCAGCTCCAAACAAGCATCCCGTGACACTAAAAAGGGAAATTGGTGTCTGCATGCAGTGTCAGTATGGTGTCAAGAAGGATGTTGGGTTTATACCCGCTCACCAGTCCTCTGTGCGATGACACAACAATAGTCCCAGGTGCTGGTTCAGGCTCCTGATGCTCCTAGCGATGTTGTAAGGCACTGGATCTCTTGCTGATGGGCGATCGAGATGACTGGTAGCGAAACTCGCAAGGTGAACAGGCAGCGGCCGACCTGATACTCGGATGGGTATCTTGATCCCTGAAAGGCGTGGGTCATCTCTGCTCAGCTGAGTGGTGCTGGGCTGCTGAGTAGGGTCCTGGACTAAATAATAGTGGACCACATGGCTGTCTCTGCTCTTGGCTCCCCTCAGGCGTCCTCACTCCTCCATCTCCAGGTAACACTCTCCTGGCAGTCTCTGGAAAAAGCTTGGCTTTCTCCCCCTCTGATGCTGGCAGTGTCTCTCTCTCAGTCTCCTCACCCCCAGTGGTTTTCCTCACACCTGTCACCTCACCACACTCTCTCTCTCTCTCTCTCCCTCTCTCCCTCTCTCTCTCCTCAGTCCACTCTCCTTATTCTCCTCACAGACTCTTTTTTTCTGGGCTTCAGGATATCCCTCCTCCTCTGTTGGGGCACACAGTCTCTGGTGTCAGCATGTGTCTCTCTCCTCGCTCTGGCACCTCAGTTCCTTCCCCTCACACACTCCTCCTCTTCTCACTGTTAAATGTCACTGTGTCCCAGCAAAGGACTTTTTGAGCCTCGGAATCTTCCTTTTTCCCAGTGTTCTCTCTCTCTCTCTCTCTCTCTCTCTCTCTCTCTCTCTCAGTTTTCTGGAAGGACCAGTCAGCATCTCTCTGTCTCCATCTTGTGGCCTAAAAGGAGAAATTACATTACAACATGCCTGCTACATATAGTTTAATAGAGACAGGGGAATATGGTCCATTAATATCTATAAAGAGTTAACACACTTGAGGTTGTTTCTTGGAGACTGAAGAAATATCTTAGAATAAATAAATGAGCACCAGAGGGTGCCAATCTGAATGCAGTAATGCACAAAACTTTAATGAATAAAAGCAAAGTGGCAACTCACATGAAGCAGTAAAAATGAGCGCATAGCACAATTATGTCACCAGTGGCTGGAAACTCTGCACACAGGTATGGTGGGTATGCTCCAGAAAATGAGGGACACCACTGCTAGAAAGCATCAGCAACCAGGAAGCCGGAAGTAGAGTCGTCAGGAAGTGACAGAAGCATCAGGGGCCAGAAGGGGGTGTGGCTATCCATTTCAGAGCCGCCCAGCCCCTTTGTCCTTCATTTCTGGAGCATACTTACCATAACTTTGTGTACCTTTTCCAGCTGCTGACATCATTGTTATATAGGCTCATTTTTACTACTTCATGTGAGTTGCCACTTTTGCTTTTATTCATTAAAGTTTTTTGCATTACTACACTCAGATTAGCATCCTCTGGTGTTCATTTAAAATGAAGATTGAAACCTGACTTTTTTCCAGGAAATTTCATGGATGAGAGCACTCTTTTTTTTTTAGTAGCTGTCATTGAACAAACACAAGTGCTTGCCCTCCTTACCTATACTATACCTAGATATCGTTAAATAAAGCCATTCAATATACAATGTGCAATTTGATTGTGCAATACCTGTAAAATCTATTTTAGATTTACCAAAACTTAGTGATGTGAGAGCATACCCATAATCTGATCAGTTTATTTCTAGTAAAAATGTCCTTGCACTAATATAATAATTATTGATAGATTTAACCACTTAATATCCATCATATAGCAGCTTTACTGCTACAGGGCGGCACCTGTGTGCCATATCACATGGGCTGGGTGACGTGTTTGCGTCACCTCCCACCGATGTTGTGATACCAGCAGGACGGGCTGTCTGTGAGCATTCGGCCGGTGCTCCAGACCTCTTTCCAAAGGCTCTCAATTCCGAATTTACATGTGAGTGTATATTTTACTTTGACTCAATAAAACCTTAAGATTTTACACTATTGGAGCCCCCCCCCCTTTCTTTCCGTACATGGTTACATCACGCTGCTGAGAGCCTGACTTTCCGCTGATCCATCCATCCACACCAAGGTCCCTGACGTTCCATCCCAGTGCCAATCTCGTTTTTTTGGTGGTCCGGAGCAATCAGATCTAACAGCTCACTCAGACCCTCTGTAACGGGGGGTCATGAGTTTCTGGTAAGCGGCCAGTCACTCTGTATGTGGTGGTGGACTCAAGCACCTTGTCCTCATCCAGAAGGACCTCCATTCCAATTTAATCAACACCTGGGTGTTCTATTTTTCACATTTGGGCTCACACTATTAATTTTCTCACTGTTGCACATCAAGATTGCACTTTTGATGGTTGATTTATTTGTTATTTATTTATTTATATAATGCCAATTTATATAATATATAATTTCCATATTTACACATTTATTTGGATTTTACCCCAAAGGTGAACTGATCGTCACTTGTATTCACATCTGTTTCTCAATAGCGCGATTCAATAGTTTTATATTATTTATTTTTGTGTTTGTGTTACATTTAGGAATCCGCAGGTTTTTTATAATAATTTTTTTATTGATTACACAATCTCACTTATGCGCAGTTAATCCCCCCTTTTTTCTGATGCCATATCACGTATATATACATGATCCGACACTTCTGGGTAGGGGGCACCGCCGGCAGCTTGCTTCCGCTTTTATTACACACAGTGGAAGCCGATCAGAAGGTGCGCGGTACCTGATGTCCTCTGGCACCCACTGGTGGTTAGGCAGAGAGCCAGAACTGCGATCTGCCTATGTAAAGAAGGCAGATCTCAATTGGGACAGGAGGGAAGTGATGGAATTTGAGCCTCTGCAAAGCAGGGAATACATTTCATCTCTTCCCCTAGTAAAAGCACCTCACACAGTATAGTAAAAAACTGGCTAGGCATACAGTTAACCCTTTGATCTCCCCTGATGTTAACACCTTTCCAGCCAGTGTCATTAGGATAGTGACACTGCATATTTTTTAGCACTGATCACTGTATTATAATGCCGCGTACACACGATCGGACTTTCTGGCATACTTGGTCCGGCACACTTTCCGACGGACTTTGTTCACCAGGTGCGCCAGACTTTAAAACGAACGGACTTGCCCACACACGACCGTACTTTCCAGCGGGCTAAATCCGCCCGTCTTTCCAACGGACTTTTGCCGGAGTTACGGCGGACTTTCAGAATGAACAGACTTGCCCACACACGGACAAGTCCGTTCATTTTGAACATGACTCAGGTACGACGGGACTAGAAAAGGAAGTCAATCTTGCCGCTTTTATCGGCGAGATTGACACCTTGCGAGCCCCGTCGTGGGTCATACCAGGCCCTTAAGTCTGGTATGGGTTATAAAGGGAACCCCCTACGCCGAAAAAACGGCATGGGGTCCCCCCTAAAATCCATACCAGACCCTGATCCGAGCATGCAGCCCGGGTGGTCAGGAAAGGGGGTGGGAACGAGCGAGCGCCCCCCTCCTGAACCGTACCAGGCCGCATGCCCTCAACATGGGGGGTGGGTGCTTTGGGGGAGGGGGGCCCTGCGGGGCCCCCTCAAAGCACCTTGTCCCCATGTTGATAAGGACAAGGGCCTCTTCCCGACAACCCTGGCCGTTGGTTGTCGGGGTCTGCGGGTGGGGGGCATAAGAAGGCCCCCAGATCCCGGCCCCCCACCCTATGTGAATGAGTATGGGGTACATGGTACCCCTACCCATTCACCTAGGGAAAAAGTGTCAATAATAAAACACACTACACAGGTTTTTAAAATAATTTATTAAACAGCTCCGGGGGGGGTCTTCCTCCGGCTTCGGGGGTCTTCTTCCGGCTTCGGGGGTCTTCTTCCGGCTTTGAGGGGTCCCCCTGGTTCCTCTTCTCCCGGCGTCCGGTTGGTTCTTCTCCGCTCTCTCCGGCCTCTTCTCCCGGTGTTCCAGTTCTTCGGCCGGCTCCTCCGCTGTCTTCAGGCCGCTCTTTTGCCAGCGGAGGTCAGGACTTCTGGGCTTCTTGTCTTCTTCCCTCTTCTCTTCTCCAGATGTTGACATGATGCTCTCTCCGGCTGGACTGCTCTCTGAGCGCTGCGTTGTGACTTATATAGGCGGAGACCCCGCCCCCTTATGATGTCATAGTCCCTGGGCATGCTGGGACTGTGACGTTTTAGGGGGCGTGGTCAACATCACCCGGTGATGTGTAGTGTGTTTTATTATTGATACTTTTTCCCTAGGTGAATGGGTAGGGGTACCATGTACCCCATACTCATTCACATAGGGTGGGGGGCCGGGATCTGGGGGCCCTCTTATGCCCCTCGCCCACAGACCCCGACAACCAACGGCCAGGGTTGTCGGGAAGAGGCCCTTGTCCTCATCAACATGGGGACGAGGTGCTTTGGGGGGGCCTGCAGGGCCCCCCTCCCCCAAAGCACCCACCCCCCATGTTGAGGGCATGTGGCCTGGTATGGTTCAGGAGGGGGGGCGCTCGCTCATCCCCTCCCCCTTTCCTGACCGGCGGGGCTGCGTGCTTGGATCGGGGTCTGGTATGGATTTTAGGGGGGACCCCACGCCGTTTTTTTGGCGTAGGGGGTTCCCTAAGGGCCTGGTATGCCCCACGCTCGCCGCAATAGGAAAATTTGTTTTTCCTATTGCAGCGAGGGTGAAATGCAATACCCTGCCCTTGCATCGTATCTGGTCCGTTGGACTAGCATACAGACAGGCGGGCTTTCCGTCGGACCAGCACACAGACGAGCGGACTTTCCGCCAGAGACTGAGTCCAACGGAAAGATTTAAAACATGTTTCAAATCTAGGTCCGACGGGCTTTTGGGAAAAAGTCCGCCGGAAAAGTCCGCCGGAGCCTACACACGGTCGGATTGTCCGGCAGACTCTGGTCCGCCGGACCAAGTATGCCGGAAAGTCTGCTCGTGTGTACGCGGCATAAGTGTCAAAAGTGTCAGTTAGTGTCCGAATGTCCGACGGAAAGATTTAAAACATGTTTCAAATCTAGGTCCGACGGGCTTTTGGGAAAAAGTCCGCCGGAAAAGTCCGCCGGAGCCTACACACGGTCGGATTGTCCGGCAGACTCTGGTCCGCCGGACCAAGTATGCCGGAAAGTCTGCTCGTGTGTACGCGGCATAAGTGTCAAAAGTGTCAGTTAGTGTCAGAATGTCCGCCGCAGTATCGCAGTCCCGCTATAAGTCGCTGATCGCCGCCGTTATTAGTAAAAAAAAGTATCCCATAGTTTGTAGATGCTCTAACCTTTGCACAAACCAATCAATATGCGCTTATTGGGATTTTGTTTTACCAAAAACATGTAGCAGAATACATATTGGCCTAAATTGATTAAGAAATTAGATTTTTTAATTTTTTATATTGGATAAGTTTTAAAGCAGAAAGTAAAAAAAAAATATGTTTTTTGTTTCAAAACTGTTGTTTTCTTTTGTTTATAGCGCAAAAAATAAAAAACGCAGAGCTGATCAAATGCCATCAAAAGAAAGCTCTATTTGTGGGAAAAAAGGACATCAATTTTATTTGGGTACAGCATCGCATGATCGTGCAATTGTCAGTTAAAATTACGCGGTGCCGTAATGCTAAAAATGGTCTGGTCATGAAGGGGGACAAATATTCTGGGGGGGGGGGGGTTGGGGGGCAAGTGGTTAAAGGAGTTTGTACTGTACAAGCAGATTTAATGTATATAGTCAGGTTTACAACATTAATGACACATTTGGATAGTGGGCAACTGCCGCATAGAGAGAAAGCACCACAAAAAATATGTACGTGGTTTACATGTATTATTACAATTATTATTTATCTTGGTATATATATTTGATTGAACGTTATGTATGTGTGTATATATATATATATATATATATATATATATATATATATATATATATATATATATATATTTAAAAAATACTGAGCACTGCAGTGAGCTAGTTAAATCTGATCTGATGCACAATGTCTTAAATAGAGATGTCTAAATCTGTACACCCACAAACTATAACACGCTCTCTGTAGTGTAAAATAAACACTAGCAGCTCACAACTGGAGCTCCACTGTGGTAGAAAGAGCATTGAACTTCATTGTTTTTTAATACAACTCTGAAAAATACTCTTTTTGATGATTGCTGCTTCTTCTGCATGGAACCACCTGCAAAATACATCATACACTTTCATTTCGAGAACAAGATGGAGAGGTAAAGGTCCCTCCAAGAAGATTAAAGCATGAATAATTGATTTGTCAGACAGCTAACATTAATAAGCTTCTTGCTTCTGTAACTTCTGAAGGATATGTTCCATCAGTTGTTCTACAGTGAAGACTCAGAAGAGCACTACGTTTCTTCCCGTACAGAGCTAGTTATAAATTTTACAAAGTGTTGATATTGGTGCTAAAATGGGAGAATAAGAGATTACAAAGCTGAATGATAAAATATAAAACAAAATCATGAGATAATGATAAAGGGAAATATATACAGAAAATATCATCATCCCTAACCAGCTATTTACAGTGAATCATCTGTTCTAACTGTGTACAATACACAAAAATATTAAAACAATATTTTAAACACAACATTTGAAAAGTATCAGTTTTTTTTCCCTGCATTTTCACTTCTGATGTTTTACTGCAGGAGGAAGAATTTATCTTTGGAATTGATGTAGGGCAGGGGTAGGCAACCCCCGGCACTGGTGCTGCAAGCGGCACGCAAAGCCTAATTTGCCATCACTTGACTCCCTCCCCATCAGCAGAGTAGCGCAGGGAAGTGTCAGTGAGACACTAATGTATTCCAATTTCAGAATTCCCCACGCCGCACCTTCACTGAGGGGGAGGCGCTGTGCCCCCACACATTGTAAAAGATGGGAAATATTGTTTGGCTCTCTAACTTTGCTGTAGCTGCGATCGTCAGCTTTTGTGATAGGGAAGAGATTGTGTGCAGTTCTGCTAGGGGGCGCGGCCCCTGTTTCCAGGAGGAGGAGGACTGTCATTGGCCACTGCTAAAGCCAGTCACAGTCCTGCTATCCATGTCCACCATCCGGAGGAAGATGACTCGCTTGGTTGCCATTTCCAATCTCAGAATGAAGGGATTTCACTGTGATTGAGAAAACCACAATCAGGTGACAGTTTTTGCAATTACTGTTGCGCTTCTGGGAACTTTGTTGAAATTATTTCTGAACCTTTGTGTCACTTACTACTGAACCCCTGCACTCTGTGTCCCTTTAAGCCAGAGCCAGTTCTCAGCGCAATGAAAATCACACCCAGTCACTTTTTCTCAGCTGCGAGGGCCCAACTTATGATCCTGCACACAGGCCCACTGCTTTCAGGAAATGCCCCTGACCTGAGCTCATTGCACATCCATTCAAGATGCTTGTATGTGACATCATATACACCACATACATCTCATACATCCCATACATGACCTACATCCCATAATCACGTACATCACGTACATCACATACATCACATACATTATGTACATCACAGACATCACATACATCACGTACATCACATACATCACATGCATCCCATACATCCCATACATCACAGACATCACATATATCCCATACATCACGTACATCCCATACATCCCATACATCACATACATCCCATACATCTCACACATACCATACATCCCACACATCCCATACATCACAGACACCACGTACATCCCATACATCATGTAATCACATACATACCATACATCACGTACATCACATACATCCCATACATCCCATACATCATGTAAATCCTTACATCCCGTACATCACATACATCCCATACATCACATACAAGCACGTGCGCTGGATGCGAGAGATGGATCAGCAGGATGAGTGTGCCAGGACAGGTAGATGTGTCTCATCTCTGCTTCCTTTCACCGCTCTGCATATCACACATATCATAGATGAGAAGAGGGTACAGCGGTGGGGCAGATGTGCAGGGAGGTACAGTGGTGGAAGAGATGAGAAGAGGGTTCAGCAGTGGGACAGAAGAGCAGGGGGGTTCAGTGATGGGGCAGATGAGCAGGGGGGTTCAGTGTTGGGCCAGATGAGAAGGGGGCTACAGTGGTGGGACAGATGAGCAGGGGGGTTCAGTGGTGGAACAGAAAAGCAGGGGGGTAGAGCAGTGAGGCAGATGTGAAAGGAGGTGTATTGGTGGGACAGATGAGCAGGGGGTTACAGTGGTGGGACAGGAGAGCAGGGGGAACAAAGGTGGGGCAGAAGAGCAGGGGTGTACAGAGGTGAGACAGATGTGCAGGAGGTACATTGGTGGAGCAGATGAGAAAGCGGGTTACAGTGGTGAAGCAGATGAACAGATGGTTTCAGTGTTAGGACAAATGAGAAGGTGATTAAGTAGTGAGACAGAAGAGCATGGGTATCCAGCGGTGGAGCAGATGTGCAGGGAGGTACAGTGGTGGGGCAGATGACAAAAGAGGTACATTGATGGGGCATATGGGCAGGGGGGTTACAGTGGTGGGACAGAAGAGCAAGGGGGTATAGTGGTGGGGCAGATGTGCAGGAGGTACAGTGGTGGAAGGGATGAGAAGGGGGTTCAGAGGTGGGACAGAAAAGCGGGGGGGTACAGTGATGGGGCAAATAAGCAGGGGGTTACAGTGGTGGGACAGATGAGCAGGGGGGACTCAGTGCTGGGCCAGATGAGAAGGGGGTTACAGTGGTGGGAAAGATAAGCAGGGGGGTTCAGTACTGGGGCAGATGAGAAGGGGGTTTAGCGGTGTGACAGAAAAGCAGGGGGTACAGTGGTGGGGCAGATGTGAAAGGAGGTGAATTGGTGGGACAGATGAGCAGGGGGTTACAGTGGTTAGGCAGAAGAGCATGGGGTACAGAGGTGGGGCAGATATATAGGGGGATACAGGGGTGGGGCAGAGGAGAAAGGAGGTACACTGGTGGGACAGATGGGCAAGGGGTTACAGAGGTGGGGCAGAGGAGCAGCGGGGTACAGAGGTGGGGCAGATGTGCAGAGGGGTGCAGAGCGAAAGGAGGTACATTGGTGGAACACATGAGCATGGGGTTACAGTGGTGGGACAGAAGAGCAGGGGGAACAGAGGTGGGACAGATGTGCAGGAGGTACAATGGTGGCGCAGATGAGAAAGGGGGTTAAAGTGGTGGGGCAGATGAGCAGATAAGTTCAGTGTTAGGACAGATAAGAAGATGTTTCAGCGGTGAGACAGAAGAGCATGGGGGTACAGCGGTGGAGCAGATGTGCAGGGAGGTACAGTGGTGGGGCAGATGAGAAAGGGGGAACATTGGTGGGGCAGATGAGCAGGGGGTTACAGTGGTGGGACAGAAGAGCAGGGTGGTACAGCGGTGGGGCATATGTGCAGAGGGTTACAGTGGTAGATCAGATGAGCAGGGGGTACAGTGGTAAAACAGATTTGCAGGGAGGACAGTGATCTGAAGTGTGATGGTGCATGATTTGGGGCTGATATGAGGTGTGGAGTTGCAGGAATTGGGTCTGATCTGAGGCGTTAATTTCTCACTGCTAAAGTAGTTTACAGCATTTACTTTATAAAAATACCTTTTCGTGATTGAGAGTGTTGAAATTTTCTTGTTATATAATCGACACACTCAATTACTTTGAAAACATTTTTCGGCACACTGTGCTCAAAAGGTTGCCTACCCCTGATGTAGGGTATGCTTTAGAAGGATTGAATTTAGCACTGCTTCCTTTCTTTCATTCTTTCTTTCATTCTTTTAATACTATTAATATATATATATATATATATATATATATATATATATATATATATATTTTTTTTTTTTTTTTTTTTTTTATTTCAAATTTGTTAAATTGATATTTAAAAATAAGAGGGATGTTAAACATTTTTACATGCATGGATTTTACTGTTTGAAAGCCGCTGCATGCTTCTCTAATGAATAAATAAAAACTTCATTCTGTTTTGTCTGGATTGCAATTTACTGAATAGGTAAGCACTCTACTTTGGCACATGAGTATTGGGTTTGCTAAAATGTACCTCTCTGTGGTTACAGGTACCTAAGCCCTTTAAAACATCAATTTATCAGCTTAAAGAGGAGCTCCAGTCTCCCCACTAAAAAATTTTAAATCAGCAGCTACAAATACACTTACCTGTCCAGGGATCCAGTGATGTTGGCACCCGAGCTGATTCTTAATCGGATTCAGGTGCAGGCGCCGGGCATCTTAGGTAAAGTAAACCGGCTGTGAAGCCTTCCGCTGCATTTTGTGATTGGTCCCGCACTCTTCTGGGACCTGTGTGTGTCCCAGACGGCTGCGGGGGAAGGAGGAGGGGCCGAAAATCATCTTACATTGCCATGCCGATCTGACCCAGAAGTGGAAGAGGGAACCTGGCAAAACCAGGTACCTCCTCCCCCCTCCCCCCCAAAAAATGCCAAATGTGGGTGGAGTTCTGCTTTAAGCAGCTTTTGGGAAAACAAACTCCCTGTACAGTGATATCTCAGTTTGTGAGTAACGCGGTATACGAGCGTTTCGCAAGACGAGCTATATATATATTTTTTAAATCCTGACTTGATTTGTGAGTGCTGTCTCACAAGATGAGCAGGACTCAAGCCACTGGTGTATGTATTACCATATGTGGTCAGAGGTCCGGGGGCGCTGGAGAACTCGGAGGCGCTCTGAGATGCTCGAAGACACTCATAGACACTCCCAGCTGGGTGGGGTGGGCGTAACGTGTCGGAGCTCTCGAAAGTGTCAACAGTTCCTGAGTGTCTCCGAGCGCCACCAGCTCCCCCGCACCTCTGGCCACATACAGTACTGCATACACCAACCGTGGTTGTGGAACAAATCATCTGCATTTCCATTATTTCTTATGGGGAAATTTGCTTTGATATGCAAGTGCTTTGGATTACAAGCATGCTTCTGGAACAAATTATCTATATTATATGCTGGTTGTTAAGGAGCCGGCATCCTAAGAAACAGTAACTTATCTCTGCTGTCAGCAGCACCCACTGACATCTTAACAACCAGCATTAAAATCCCCGCTGTCAGTAGCAGGGATGAGCCATTGGTTGTTAATTACCTAGCACCCGCTGGCATCTTAGCAACCAATGACTACTCCCTGCTGTCAGACAAATCACCTTGTCCCCATGTTGATGTTGATGAGGGAAAGGGCCTCTTCCCCACAACCCTGGTCCAGTAGCTGTAGGGGTCTGTGGACATGGGGCTTATCTGAATTGAACAGCTCGCTTTAACAATAAGGGGCCCCCATATTGTAGCTCCCTGTTCTAAATGAGTACCCTACTCATTCACCAAATAAATGACAAATGTAAATAAAAAACACAAGGACAACATTTTTGATAAGCTCTTTATTAAAAATAAAATTATATACATCCCCCCGATGTACATCCATCATGAATCACATCTTACAGTGATGTACAGTAGGCCCATATCAGTCATGATGAATGACAGCTGCCAATACACAATATGCATGACTCATGCCTGCTGCTGACAGCTCCTTAACAACCAGAAAAAATGTGACACAAAAAGTTTCAAGGAAGCATGTACAAGTGTTTTGGTGCATTTCCATTGAAGTCTATAGGACTAAAATAGCAGCTCCATCACACCAAAGTAGTACAGGATCCTTTTCCAAAAACATGCCATGCTGTGATACATTAATGTGAACAGGCACCATAGAATAATGTGATTTCCAATGTCATGTGATTCTGTGCGACTCAAGTCTCATCTGAAATTGCAGTAGTGTGAACCAGGCCTATGTAAAAGACAGCAATGAAATTACATTCCTAATATACAATATGACCAGGCTTCACAATTGGAAGCATCCAACGTGAAACCAAATCTGTACCAGAGGATGTCATTGCTGATGGATACTTGTGTAGACTTGGTAACAAATAGCTGTTGTTTTTTAGATACCTTTGATTGATTAATTGATTCTTTTTTCTGTTGAGAATATAAAGGACATGGTAAATTTCGTACTTATGGGCTGTCAATTAGAAACCAGGGTCTCCCATGACATCCTTCTAGTTTAATTTCAAATCATATCTATAGCATATTAATTTATAACACATACTTCAAATATGCAAAGGCTAGTTATTTATGCTCTCTCTCTGCTTCTAAACAATACATAACTTGGCTTATACAGTAATATTGTATATCCTTTCCAATCAACATGACCATTATGGTAAGTGTCCCTCACTTTCACCTCTCACGTTTTAGTAGTCTTTGATATAGGCAGGTGCTGTCGTCTGATTTTGATGAGCTATCAGATGAGAGATATGTGACACTGCAGAATGGATACCTTACTTGATACCCTGATTTAGGCTCTAGATCTAAATCTGGCCCAGAGCACTGACTGTCTGAGCAAAGTGGTTTGGGAAATAATTAGGAAAAATTTCTGATTAGCTATTTTGGGTATGACTTTTCTTATGTTCTGGTTTTCAATTGGCTTGTCTTCTCAGTATCAGTTCTAATCTCCTAACCTTGTTATAATTTGGCTTAGGTCATGGTTACCATTGCCTGTGTGGCATGTTCCTGATCTTCTATCTGGTTCCTTGACCATATGGCCTGCACTGAACCCTAGACTGTACTCAAAAATGTCTGTACCTTATAGTTTGGTACTAGGTCTTGCCACTAATCTTATACTAACAAATTAACAAATAAAAAAGGTAAGCAATTATATATATTTTTCCAAGGATTGGTGTAGACTCACTTTATTTCAGTGGGTGCACCATCTACCTAAATTCATACTTACAAAAGAACACTCAAAACAGCAAATGGATGGTAGGTAATAAGTACACGGGTAACACCAAACCATATAAAACATAATACATTATATTTATCAAAAATCTAGTTTATAAAATGTAGCAGAGCAGTTGCCTGAAAGCAAAAAAAGAGATGCTAAAATCCCAACACCTCATTCAGACACCTAATTCCAACATAATAAACACAAATTACCACTATTCTAACTTTCAGCTGTCAAAAGTGTGACCAAGAATAGTGTTCTTTTAGTTGCCTTGCCCATTCTATCCCTCTTTGTTGGCAGCAGGAGTACTGGGTAGTGCTTATGCTCTGTGACTTAGCATGGGCGAGAGAGAATACAATTCATATACAGTATTTGACAGTAAATTCTGTCATATGTATTGAAACTTTGGCCATGGTGGAATTAGTGTGCTACCACTTTAGAACTTTAGATATTTTCGATATTTCCCTTTATCAAGGATGCTTGATAAGAGGAGGACCCACTATCTTCTTTATTATTATTATTATCATACTGGATTTATATAGCTTTATACAGTTTGTGCAGCGCTTTACAACAGTAGGGGCAGACAGTACAGTTACAATACCATTCAATACAGGAAGAATCAGAGGGCCCTGCTCGTTAGAGCTTACAATCGAGGAGGGAGGGTCAAGTGATATTAAAGGGTAAAAACTGTGGGGCATGAGCTGATGAAGAAAATAAAAGAACAGTGGTTAGGTGGAGGCAGGGTAGGCTTCTCCGAAGAGAAGAGTTTTCAGGGATCGCCTAAAAGTAGATGGATTTGGAGATAATCTGACAGATTGGAGTAGGGTATTCCAGAGGATGGGAGAAGCTTGGGAGAAGTCCTGGGGGCGAATATGGGAGGAGGTGATGAGGGAGCTAGAGAGCAGGAGGTCTTGGGAGGAACAAAGAGGGCGATTAGGTTGGTATTTTGAGACTAGGCTAGTGATGTAGCTGGGGGCAGAGTTGTAGATGGCTTTGTAACTTATTGTTAGTATTTTGAATTGAATTAGTTGGGTGAGTGGCAGTCAATGGAGGGATTGGCAGAGAGGGGTAGCAGACGCTGAATGGTTTGTAAGGTGGATGAGTCTGGCAGCAGTATTCATGATGGACTGCAGGGGGATAGTCTATTTAAAGGTAAGCCTATTTAAAGGTAAGCCAATGAGGGCGGTCTTTATACAAAGATAAAACAAAATAGTCTATCCTGAACAACTGTTTGCTGTTTGTTATAGAATTTAATGTTTGTTGGATTCGGGGCTGAAACACTCTGGAAGTCCTCAGTGGCATTGAGCAATGCTGTGCTTTTGGTGTGTTTCTGTACTTTTAAGGAGTAAGGGGCTGCCACTATGTAAAACTGCTTAATTTTTGCATTGCCATATACTGTATGTCCCACAGTTGGGGACCATATTTTTTAGAGATGCCTTAATGCAACAGTATGGCTTTACATTTAGTTTCAAATGTATTCAAAAACTTTTGTTTATAGTGTACAATAGTTGAAAGAGTGTTTCGTTTTTTGCTGGCTAGCTAAACAACTGTAACCAGAGTCCCTAAAACATGTCTTTTTTAGGAACTGCTCAATCTAGAGGTGGTATGACTAGCTGCCTGTATGAATGGAATTATTGTTAATTTTTTTGTGGAGCAATAACTGAATCAGCAAAAGCACTAGTAGCAAGTGGTAAGGAGGGCCAGTATAAAAATCAATAACTCATGATTTATAGAATTTGTAACCCCAATATGTCATATTCCTGATATGTGCCTGCTGTACCATGTACTTGTATGAAAAAGTATCCTGTTCTCTTTGTATTGCTTCCTTTATGTGAAAACCCTGGTGTTCCTGCCAGTCCCTCTGCTTTCCTAATAAAAACTGACCATGCTAGGCATGCGCGCACAGTGTAGTCAGTTTTCTGGCTGTGCTGGGAATTTAGCCTGCTTGCCTCACTGGGAAGACCAGTATGCTGCTGCTTTCCCTCCCCTAGCTCCCTGAGCTCCTAATGTAGCTGAGAACAAAGGATATGGATCACTTATAAAAAAGGAAAAAAGGTATTTATATATTTTTTTATATCTATACACAAATGTTTTACTTTTCATTTCTATTTTAAAATAAATGTGTTGTGGAATGCGTTGTTTTACAAGGTGGGAGTTCACATAAAGTTTAAGTAACCTTCTTGGGCCAGATAGCAGTTCAGGCATGATGTTATGATGTAGGATGAGGTGAGGGAAGTTGCGTACATAGTTTGAATAAATCCTAAATTAGCTTCACTGCCTGTGCATTTATTAAAAATGCATTGATTTTCCATTATTTCTGAGATATCCACCCTACCCTGTAATTTCCCCTTTAACAGCTTCCCGACCGCCCCCCCCCCCCCTCTGCTGCAGGGCGGCCCATCAGTGCAAAATCAAGTACCAGTATGTGATTTTGTTTCCTGGGTCTGGGGCACGTGCGCCACCAGCAACCAGCTCCCACTGTGATTGGACACAGCGGGAGCCAATCAGCGGGTCTGGCAGACCTGATGTCCTCTGGGACCCACAGATCATTCCTGAGGCAGAAAGAATGGCGGTCTGCCTATGTAAACAAGGCAGATAGCTGTTCTGTGACAGGAGAAGACAGAGATTTTGTGTTTCTGCTAAGCAGGAACATGGATCGCTGTCTTCTTACAGTACAAGCACCCCACACAGTTAGAAAGCACTTCAAGGGAACACATTTAACCCTTTGATTGCCCTGATATTAACCCCTTCCTGCCAGTGTCGTTAGTACAGTTACAGTGCATATTATTTAGCAATGATCACTGTACTGGTATCACTGGTCCCCAAAAAAGTGTCAAAAGTGTCAGTTAGGTGTCCAATTTGTCCGCCGGAATGTTGCAGTCCCACTATAAGTCGCTGATCGCGGCCATTACTAGTAAAATAAATAAATAAATAAACAAAAATTCCATAAAAATGTTCCATAGTTTGTATACGCTATAACTTTTGTGCAAACCAATCAATATACCCTTATTGGGATTTTTTTACCAAAAATATGCAGCAGAATACATATTGGCCTAAATTAAAGAAGAAATAATATTTTTAAAATTTTTTATTGGATGTGTTGTATAGCAAAAAAGTAAAAAATATTGTTTTTTTCCCAAAATTGTTGGTGTTTTTTTGTTTATAGGGCAAAAAATAAAAACCGCAGAGGTGATCAAATTCCACCAAAAGAAAGCTCTATTGTGTGGAAAAAAGGACATCAATTTTATTTGTGTACTACGTTGCACGATCACGCAATTGCCAGTTAAAGTAACGCAGTGCCGTATCGTAAAAAATGGCCTGGTCATGAAGGGGATAAACCTTCCGGAGCTGAAGAGGTTAATTTATGTTGATGATGCGGTTGTTATTCTAGAAACCAGCAAGTAAGTGGTTTGCCATGCTTGCAACAATATCCACTGGAATCCTTCATCAGTGGATCAGTTTATCCAAATCTGGATCTGAAACAATCCACAGCCCAGATAGCAAGCAATTGAGCTGCAAGTTTGAAAATGACTTGCTAAGCTATTGATATACTTTCCAAGCTTCCCACATTTGTTGCACAATTGCAGCAAGTCCGCATTGCATGACTCCAGGTCAACTTTCTCTGCAAACATTCTGCAAGTCTGCTGCAAGTTCTGGTTCAGTTATGTTACGCAATAGTCATCCCATCACAGGGGTCACTGTGACTGGCAGAGCTCTTGCTGTAGACTCACCACTGCAACTTTGCTCTTGATAGAGACTTGCCACTCAAATTTGGTGCAAATTGGAAAAGTGTCAACTAGAGCTTGTGCTTCAAGTGCTCTGCAAGTGTACAACTTGCCAGTGAAAATATGCAGCGCGTTAACAAGACTTACAATTCAATACTGCCACGAATTTGTGGCAAGTTATCCTTGCTATCTGGGAGTGTGTATATTTGAATACATTTCCACTTACCAGCACAGTTCCATATTAGAAAGTCCATGAAGGGTAAAGTAGCAGGTTTGCCTTAAGCCCGGGTTCACACCTATGCGAATTAGATGCGGCTTACACCGCATCTAATTCGCAGGACATTTTAAAATACATTCATATGAATGCATCTGGTTCACATATGTGCGTTGCATTCGCACTGCGCATTGCACAAAAAACGTGTGCGTTTTTTGGGCATTGCGGTGCGAACTACAAGCCTATTATCTCCTATGGGAACGCATCTGATTCGCAGATGCATTGCATTCTGAACAAGGATTTTCTCTTTCTCCTCACTACACCTCCCCCTCTCCCCCCCCCCTCCCCCTCTCCCTGCTCTCTAATCCTGGGCAAAAACGCAATGAATCCGTTGAACAGGAGATTGTTATCTCCCCAGTGAAACCTGAGCTTCAATTCGCACCGCACATATGTGAAACCAGGCTAAAACTTATCTCTGGAAATAAAAAAAATAATTTTTAGTGGGCTCCTCCACACTGCAGTGGTTAATTTTTATTAAGACTAAGGGTAGAGGAAGTAAGGGTAGAGCTGTAATACTTACCTTATTCTTCATTATGGTAAGCCTCTGGTGCTTACCTCTTCTCTCCAGTGCTCTGGGCTGTGAGCGGACCCTTGCTAATCCAAATGCACAATGCAGGACTATTGGTCCTGTATTGTATGTGATGATGTCACAGTGGGGTTGATTTACTAAAACTGGAGAGTGCAAAATTTAGTGCAAGCTGTGCATGGTAGCCAATCAGCTTCTAACTAAGCTTGTTCAATTAAGCTTTGATACACCAGATTTTGCACTCTCCAATTTTAGTTAATCAATCACAGTGTGATCACCAGCTGATGTGCCTTGGGGCACAGACTTTGAGGGCCTGATTGTACAGTATTTTCGATCTGCACTGTTCACACCATATACAGTATGTTCAGTGGTATGCAGAAATATGGAGCTCAATGGACATGGTATGAACAAGCCCTTAGTCGAGTGGTAAAGAACAAAGCTGTAATAATAATTTTACCTGCAGGCTAATATGTGTGAAATAGATTTCTTTATGTTTTATAGGAAGAATTTTTAGACTTTAGAATTTTTTGACATTAGACAATAGCAGTGCAAATGCAGGTACTATTTTTTACTCAATAATAACATCAGTAATTATTTGCTATTATTTTAATGAAATAGAATAAATACAGCGCTAACCAAGTGAACCCTAACGGCAGCAGCTTAAATTGTGAGATATACACAAAAAATAAACATAAAAGGAGAAAAAAGCTGAGCAAAAAAAATAAATAAAACCAAGGCTACTAGTGAAAAAAACAACCTAGTGAAAAAAATGTGTGAATAATGCATAATAATTTGTGACCAAAACTCAATAAGGATAGAATAGTCCAAACAAAAGAAAATCCAATCAATCCAAGTGAAGATGTGTAGAAGTTCTGGATGAATAAACACCACCTAATGTGATCCAACACCACATGAATGTTGCGCTTACCCGAGGGCAAGCTTGATAAGCCTGTATAAAAATCGGACATCCTTCAGTCACCATGGAATGTTAGTTTATTAGATTTGCCAGAATCCCCTCCCTAATGGAACAATATTTTATATAGAAAGAATCGGGGCGGAACAGCATGCCACTTCCTAGCGAGCTTGTCGTCATCAGTTAGGTGAAGACAACCTCGCTCTATTAGACGGAGATTATGTTCTCCTGGACCTTTATGTATACGTTCTCAATTTTATATCAGATGTTTATGTATTCAATTTCTGGGGGGGACGGGTGGACAGTGGTCCAGTTCACCTTACCCCAATATTATTTTCTCACTTCCTCTTTCTTTTTCTTTTTCCTTTCTTATTTCTCAGAGTGCACCCCTACAATCGAAAAATGAAGAATCTCATCGAGACGTCCTCATTCAGACGGAGATGGTAAACAACTACAACGGGCAAGTACAGACTGTCGAACCATAATGCTAAGTTCATCAGTACATAAATCCCATTCTCGCATTTTAACACACAATGTACAAGGCTTAAATTCCCCCACGAAACGTGCCAAAGCTTTCCAAAACTACCATAAATTAGATATAGACTTCTTACTCCTCCAGGAAACACACTTCTCGCGCACCTCAGCTCCCCGATATCTAAATTCCAGATATCCAACCTTCTATCTATCGAATGTCCCAGATAAGAAAAGAGGAGTGGCGATTTGCATCGCAAAGAGAGTTTTCACCCCCAACACGGTCATTAAAGACAAGGAAGGGAGATATATCATGGTTGTGGGAAAAGTTAATGAAAGTGCTCTCACACTCATATCATATTATGCGCCTAATACGGGCCAGGTAATATTCTTCGAAAATATGCTGAAAATCCTGCTCCCGCATGCACAAGGCAAAGTTATACTGGGTGGAGACAGTCACGTCTCCCTAGATCAAATTCTAGATAGGTCTAATGCACACAAACCTGTTGTGAAGCATATCCCCAAACAAGGCGTTAAACTAGCTCGGATGTTATATTCCTATGATTTAGTAGATGTGTGGAGAGATTTTCATCCCACAACCAGAGATTATACACACTACTCTCAAGTCCACAAAACATATTCCCGCATAGATCACTTACTCACACAATCCTCATTACTGCCGTCGATCACTTCGACTGAAATAGTACCCAGCTCATGGTCAGACCATTAGCCAGTTCTAATGACACTATCCGACCTATGGATGAGACCACAACCCTCAACCTGGCGGCTCAATGCTACACTACTTAATGACCCCATAGTATACGCTGAAGTAGAGAAAGCCCTTCGACAATACTTCACTGAAAACCATTCTAGCGACACCTCCCCCGGCATTAATTGGGCAGCGCATAAAGCCACTATTCGTGGTAAGCTGATCCAAATAGCCTCCAGAAACAAATGCGACAACGCGCAGAAGATACAGCAACAGGAAGAAGAACTACATAAAATTGTCCAGGAACAGAAAGCTAATCCTCAATTAGACCTACGTAATAAAATAGATATAGCACGGTCAGCACTAAATTTTAGTCTCACAACCAAGACTGAGAAGTACCTCCGTTGGTCTAGACATCGCTTCTATACCAGGGGAGATAAACCCACAACCCTCTTGGCAAGAAAACTTACCCCCCGTCCTTTTAATCCTGCCATGCCGAGAGTTCGGACGAGAGAAGGGAAACATACCCAAAATCCCCAAATGATAATACAAGAATTCTCTAGGTTCTTTACTAAGTTATATAACAAACCAAACTCAATTCCCAAAACCAGAGCAGACGAATTTTTTCATGATATTTTATTACCACAAGTTGCACAAGAACATATAGAACTAATGGAAGCAGATTTTAATGAGGGGGAAATTTTGGCAGCTATTAAATGTCTGAACCCTGCAAAAGCACCTGGCCCGGATGGTTTCACTGGCCATTATTATAGAAAATTCGCAGCCATATTGACTCCGCATTTATGTTCATTCTTTAATGCAATACGGAAAGGTGACACACTAGGTACACACGAGAATGAAGCCCTCATACAAGTAATTCCTAAACCGGGGAAAGATCATGGGGACCCTGCCAATTATCGCCCTATATCACTAATTAATGCGGATCTCAAATTGATGACTAAAGTGTTAGCGACCAGAATGAACACCTTCCTAGCCAATTATATCCATCCTGACCAAGTGGGATTCGTCCCTGGGTGACAGGCCCCAGACCAAACCCGATGAGTGATAGACATTATAGCCGCGCTTAACTCCAACTGGGACAACCTTGGAACATGGAAGGGTATGCTACTTTCATTAGATCTTTGTAAGGCGTTCGACTCGGTTACATGGGAATACATATATTACGTATTAAGGAAATATGGATTTGGGCCTCATTTCCTGACAATACTACAGACATTATATAACGCACCTACGGCTAGAATCCAGATAAAAGGTTATAAATCGCATACAATAAACATTCACAGAGGAACGAGGCAAGGATGCCCTTTGTCTTCTATTTTATTAATTTTGGCTTTAGAACCCCTAGCGATCAGGATAAGACACAACCAGGATGTAAAGGGCATACAGTGCGGTGACAGTGAGCAGAAATGTTCTCTGTTCGCCGACGATATCTTGATGTTCATCTCCTCTCCGGTCACATCTCTTCCCAACCTATTCCAAATTCTACGACATTTCTCGGCTTTTTCGGGTCTAACAATTAATCACTCCAAATCCGAGGCCTTAAATCTCACATTAGAACAGCAGACAGTTCAACAACTCCATACGTCATTCCAGTTCAAATGGCAGAAAGAGATGCTCCCATACTTAGGAATTTTTCTAACCCCCACTATACAGATCTTTATCAAGCCAACTATCCCCCTCTATATGGAAAATTAACAACAGACTTATCTAGATGGGCTGTTAGCCCCCCGTCATGGTTCGGCAGACTGTACTCCATAAAAATGAATCTTTTACCAAGGCTGTTGTACTTGTTTAGGACTCTTTTCCGATTGCTATCAATAGATCTGATCTTGAGGTGTTTCAGAAAAAGATAATGAAGTTCATTTGGGGGAACACAAAGATCTTAATCCTCAAAGTCTATCATGGTGGACTAATAAGGGACTGATACGTATAGCTGACATGTGTGATCATAAAGGTATATTATCGAAACAAGTACTTATAGAAAAATATCAGCTACCCAACACAGAGTTTTATCGTTACCTCCAGATAGTTCACTTCCTACATACTTTACAGCGTAAGACCGATATTCTGTCTTCCACCCAATGGAATATTTATGTAAATCTTATGACAAACATAAAGGTCATATATCACAAATTTATAGTATACTGACTTCCAAAACGGGGAAATTATTCTATATGCAGAAGTGGGAGCAGGACATGGAGGTAACGGTGGAATTAGATAAATGGTATAAGATGGCACAGTTAGCTTCAAAAGGTTATGTTAATACCTCCCTGATAGAAGCAAATTATAAAGTTTTATTACGGTGGTACATGGTCCCGGCAAGAATTGCGACATATATCGCTGATGCCTCTCCTCTATTTTTCAGAGGATGCGGCAAAGAAGGTACAATATATCATACTTGGTGGACCTGCCCCAAAGTCAAACGATTTTGGATACAAATTTATAATTTCATATATTCTCTGACCCAAGTTAACCTAACCAAATCTCCACGACACGCATTACTGGGGGATCAAGTGGAAGGAATACCTGGATATACCAGGAAACTCATATCTTTTATATTCACAGCATCTAGAATAGCAGTGGCAGGATCCTGGAGAAAGCCCCTGATCCCCTTTGAAATGGTCAAAGCAAAACTGACGTGGATCATGATTAATGAACGCCTCTCGGCAATTCTTTTAGATAAACAGAGAGCTTTCGACAGAATTTGGGAACCATGGTTGTCCTATTTGTCTACTGGTTTTGATAGTTAACGGATCCTGAGAGGGATCCCTAGGGGTGCACTCAACCCCAACTTCTCCCATATCCTTTTCTCTCCTTTTCACTTTCTTTTTTATTACTCTTACCTTTTCTTTTTCCTCCCCTCCTTCTCTAATCTACTCTTGCAGGACATCCTGCCTAAGGTCGTTGTCATATTGACAGAGATGAAAAATTGGAAATGTGAGTTATAAAGGGGTGGGGGTGTGGGGCGGGGGCCTTCCCGCCCACAGTAAAGACCCCAAATGGGGTGGGTGGTTGGGTCCCGGCGGCGCACCTCCGCTCCACACAATGCAGAGAGGTGGGAAATAAACATTTGAAATGATAAATAAATAAAACAAACTAAATATATACCCAAACACACGATGCTCGGCATTCAGCCTAGATACACATGTAAATAGGAAATGTCTAGCCGACTGTACACAGAACGATTGACGCATCCACCTCATATAGTGAGAAAAAGTAAGGACGACATGTTATGTTTATAGGTATCCGGCAGGCCATATAGGCTGAAATATGCTTTACCCCCCCATTCTCTTCCTTTTCTACCATTTATTTTCAATATATATGTGTTGTGTATTTTGTACATGTTATTCTATATTTTCCAATAAAAATCATTGAAAGATAAAAATCGGACATCCAGACACCAAACCAACAGCGTCACCTCTGTAGTCAGCATCAAGGGTAAGCCAGAAGTTCAGCAGATATACGGAACACACACCAATCACCGGCTCATGGGAATGGAAGGAAACCAACCATAGTGTAAATCCGTATAACAAATTTATTATATAAAAGAAAATTGCACTTACAGAAATTAAGCAGTAAAAAGGCATCCATAAAAAAGTTCACCGGCCGGCTTGCATACACCCGCTCACATCCGGGTTGCGATGACGTCAGTGCATCAACCTCCCGACGTACGATTTATCTATAACTGACGTCGTCTGGGGAACTCACTTTTGTTGCCAGCGGTTTAGACATTAATGGCTGTGTGTTAAGTAATTTCGAGTTGACAGCACATTTACACTGTTATAAAAGCTGTACACTCACTACTTTACATTGTAGCAAAGTGTAATTTCTTCAGTGTGGTCACATGAAAAGATATAATAAAATATTTACAAAAATGTGAGGGGTGTACTTACTTTTGTCAGATACTGTACAAATCAAGTAAATATACAAGTTCAAAACATTAGAACATTGGAACACCTCATAGAGTTCAATCCTGCCACCCCAAAGAGATCAGACTGTGGGCAGGATGCCACCCCCTCAAGGTATTCCAACGATTGGGACTCAACTAGTTCCTAAACACACCAAATAACTGCAGCCAGAAGTCAGTAGTCATGGGCAAACCCGGGCTAGGGTAGTGGGTTCACCCCTGCGTAGAGTTGGAAATAGACATAGAAAGATATTTTGGAGATAACTTTTATCCTATCCCAGAGCATTATTGTTTCATCAGTCATATAACAATTCCTGAGGATGTCCTAACCAAGGCAACCAGTTATTAATAAATTTAAAAGCCTTCTGCTCCTTATAGGTTAACATTATCTCGTACTGGCATTGTATATTTAATCTGGAGATTACCAATGATAAATTAGGTGGTAATACCGATTTCCAATTTTTAGTAATGATCATTCGAACAGCATATAATGTGTGGGCTACCCTGTATGAAGGGATGGGAGCTAGGCCTCCAGACCCAGACTTAGAAAAGCTAAGGCAGGAGTAAGTGGGATAGTTATTCCCATTATTGAACACAGAAAGGTTGAAATCGAATTCCAAATACTAAGTATATTTGGGCACTGCCAGAAAAAAAGGAAAAAGATTACCAACTAGTTGACATTTTCTCCAACATAGTGGAGATGACGTAGTACTTTATTGTTTTCTATAGAAGGTGTATGGGCATAGCTATCAAGACAACAATTGAACAATGTGCAAAATGCAGCAGTTGACAAAAAATTGCTAACTGGCTTCTTGAGATTAACATACATTTTAAATACTATCTTGTTGAATAAACTTAGTACATTATGTAAAATGTAATGCATCTGCAACAAAACCTTTTTTACTTGCTAAAATAATGCAGGACATAGAATAAATGTTCTGTGAGCCTAATAAAGCTCGTTCCTAAAATATGACATTCAGATCTAGTAGCTGGGTCTTGTAGGTGTATGAAACAAGAATCTGAATTCAAGGCGACCTAATTCTGCTAAACTTTCCAGGACTTAATTGGATATTTTACACTTCGTCCTTTTCTCCTTGACCTTATAACGCAGCAGTCTGGCTTTTTTTGCCCAACTTAATGAATTAGAGAAAAATACCTGGTGTAAAATGTGCCTGTTATATGACATGTGATGCAGCATCCATCATAATTAACCCAAACTCCTTTGTTACAGGGAAGGGTTGAGACCCCATCACATCTGGCTTCTTGTAGGAAAAATCTTATGTAGGTTTAGCTGATAACTGTGCTTTGAGTGATCCCAAGGGAAAAAGGAAGTGGCAAAAAGATGAATTATCTGTCACTCAGAAGAAATGCTTTAGCTAGGAAAATAATCAGACAATACCACACCATGCCTTTTGTTTAACATTATTTATTTATTTCCTCTCCATTTTTTGTATTTTTGTGAAATTGGTTTTGAGATTATACCTTGATTCAATGTTTGGTGAAAGCGCTGTAAGAAATAACATCAGGATGCAAACCTGTCCTTCCCTTCATGCACAGATTGTTAAAATGTTTTTCAGCTCTGTTTATCTCAGTCTTTGGAATGTTGCTAAGCAGTTTAATAACCTAGATGTTATGTTGTGAACTTGGTAGAGTTCAGGTATGATTTTTAATTTTAGTTCTGTGGTTTGGGTCATAAAGGTTGAAATATAATCTACAGTATATACCCTTGCAAACAGCAATTTAAATGCTCAGGACTGTTGTCATCTGAATGAATCTAATCAATAAATGAGCAATGACGACTAGCATCTGGCCGCAACTAAACAGAAATTAAAGTGGAACTTTTGCAACACATTTCCTAGTTTTGAAAGAAAATTTAGATCCATTTGACAGGTTATTATTGCTGTCTGTGTTTGCATTATGGAGATTTCTCCTCACTTTCTGTTCCAAGGACATAGCAATGAGGGGAAATGTCACCTTTGGCAGTTTTTACCAAAACAGTTGTCCCCATTGGTAGACATTCCCTCTACACACTGCAAGTCTGGTAAAAACTGTACAAATTATGTTTATCCCTCTCTTTTCTGTTTTTCTGGAAAGGGTCATCTGGAAAGAAAATGAGAGCAAATCTCCTAAAATGTAACACGGACTCCAGTAAAAATTAGACAGAGTTTCTAAACCTTCTCTATTCTACCCAAAGCGAAAAACATCTTATCTACAGGGCTCAAAATTTCAAGTCCTGAGCCACTAGCCAGGCCTTAAGAGTTACTCGCCACCAGTTGCCCCACCCAACCTCTTCCCTGCCCCATCCCTAAGTCCGTCCCTAAACACGCCCTTGTAGATTATTTCATGAAATTACACTGTTAAATGTTTTAAGCAGAATTAAGTTCCAAAAATAAATAACAGCAACTTTAAAAATATTAACATAAAGCATATCAGCACCCATCAAATGCAGCCTCACGGTGCCCATCAAATGTAGCTTTACAGTGCCCATGAATACACACTCACTATGCCCATCAATGCACACTCACTGTGCCCATCAATGCAGCCTCACTGTGCCCATCAATGCAGCCTCACTGTGCCCATCAATGCAGCCTCACTGTGCCCATCAATGCAGCCTCACTGTGTCCATAAATGCAGCCTCACTATGCCCATCAATGCAGCTTTACAGTGCCCATCTAATGCAGCCTCACTATGCCCATCAATGCAGCCTCACTGTGTCCATCAATGCAGCCTCACTGTGCCCATCAAATGCAGCCTCACTGTGCCCATCAAATGCAGCTCAATGGTGCCAATGAATGCAGCCTCACTATGTCCATCAATACACTCTCACTGTGCCCATCATTGCAGCCCCACTGTGTCCATGAATGCAGCCTCACTGTGCCTGTGAATTCAGCCTCACTGTGCCCGTGAACACAGCCTCACAGTGCCTGTGAACACAGCCTCACTGTGCCCGCAGCCTCACTGTGCCCACGGCCTCTCTGTGCCTGTGAACGCAGCCTCACTGTGCCCGTGAACACAGCCTCACTGTGTCCGCAGCCTCTCTGTGCCTGTGAACGCAGCCTCACTGTGCCTGTGAACAGAGCCTCACTGTGCCCGCAGCCTCTCTGTGCCTGTGAACGCAGTCTCACTGTGCCCGTGAACACAGCCTCACTGTGCCCGCAGCCTCTCTATGCCTGTGAACGCAGTCTCACTGTGCCCATAGACTCACTGTACCCACAGCCTCACTATGCCTGTGAACGCAGCCTCACTGTGCCCGCAACCTCTCTGTGCCCGCAGCCTCTCTGTGCTTGTGAACGCAGCCTCACTGTGCCCGTGAACACAGCCTCATTGTGCCCGCAGCCTCTCTGTGCCTGTAAACGCAGCCTCACAGTGCCTGTGAACACAGCCTCACTGTGCCCATGAATGCAGCCTCACTGTGCCCACAGCCTCACTGTACCCGCAGCCTCTCTGTGCCTGTAAACGCAGCCTCACAGTACCTGTGAACACAGCCTCACTGTGCCCATGAATGCAGCCTCACTGTGCCCACAGCCTCACTGTACCCGCAGCCTCTCTGTGCCTGTGAACGCAGCCTCACTGTGCCCATGAACACAGTCTCACTGTGCCTGCAGCCTCACTGTGCCCATGAACACAGCCTCACTGTGCCCGCAGCCTCACTGTGCCCAAATTGCAAGCAGGCGAGTGAAATTTTTGAGGGCTGTTATCTATATTTATTTGACTGGGGATTCAGAGGAGAAAATTTGCCTATATCCTTACAATAACTTACAGTATCTCACAAAAGTGAGTACACCCCTCACATTTTTGTAAATATTTTATTCTATCTTTTCATGTGACAACACTGAAGAAATGATACTTTGCTACAATGTAAAGTAATGAGTGTACAGCTTGTATAACAGTGTAAATGTGCTGTCCCCTCAAAATAACTCAGCACACAACCATTATTGTCTAAACCACTGGCAACAAAAGTGAGTACACCCCTAAGTGAAAATGTCCATATTGGGCCCTTTTAGCCATTTTTCCTCCCCGGTGTCATGTGACTCGTTAGTGTTACAAGGTCTCAGGTGTGAATGGGGAGCAGGTGTGTTAAATATGGTGTTATCGCTCTCACTCTCTCATACTGGTCACTGGAAGTTCAACATGGCACCTCATGGCAAAGAACTCAGAGGATCTGAAAAAAATAATTGTTGCTCTACATAAAGATGGCCTAGGCTATAAGAAGATTGCCAAGACCCTGAAACTGAGCTGCAGCACGGTGATCATACAGCAGGACAGGTTCGACTCAGAACAGGCATCGCCATGGTCAACCAAAGAAGTTGATTGCACGTGCTCAGCAACATATTTAGAGGTTGTCTTTGGAAAATAGATGTATGAGTGCTGCCAGCATTGCTGCAGAGGTTGAAGGGGTGGGGGGTCAGCTGGTCAGTGCTCAGACCATACGTCACACACTGCATCAAATTGGTTTGCATGGCTGTCTTTCCAGAAGGAAGCCTCTTCTAAAGATGATCCACAAGAAAGCCCGCAAGCAGTTTGCTAAAGACAAGCAGACTAAGAACATGGATTACTGGAACCATGTCCATGGTCTGATGAGACCAAGATAAACGTATTTGGTTCAGATGGTGTCAAGCGCGTGTGGCGGCAACCAGGTGAGGAGTACAAAGACAAGTGTGTCTTACAGTCAAGCATGGTGGTGGGAGTGTCATGGTCTGGGGCTGCATGAGTGCTGGCGGCACTGGGGAGCTACAGTTCATTAGGGGAACCATGAATGCCAACCTGTACTGTGACATATTGAAGCAGAGCATGATCCCCTCCCTTCGGAGACTGGGCCACAGGGCAGTATTCCAACATGATCACGGCCCCAAACACACCTCAAAGATGACCACTGCCTTGCTAAAGAAGCTGAGGGTAAAGGTGATAGACTGGCAAAGCATGTCTCCAGACCTAAACCCTATTAAGCATCTGTGGGGCATCCTCAAATGGAAGGTGGAGGAGCGCAAGGTCTCTAACATCCACCAGCTCAGTTACATTGTCATGGATGAGTGGAAGAGGACTCCAGTGGCAACCTGTGAAGCTCTGGTGAACTCCATGCCCAAGATATTAACACTTTGGGCCCAGTTTGGACATTTTCACTTAGGGGTGTACTCACTTTTGTTGCCAGCGGTTTAGAATTAATGGCTGTGTGTTGAGTTATTTTGAGGGGACAGCACATTTACACTGTTATACAAGCTGTACACTCACTACTTTACATTGTAGCAAAGTGTAATTTCTTCAGTGTTATCACATGAAAAGATATAATAAAATATTTACAGAAATATGAGGGGTGTACTCACTTTTGTGAGATACTGTATATGGAACGAAAAAACAAAAAATGGGGAATTCGTCACATACATAAATGTTAGAAACAACATAAATCAAAGTAATTCCAAAGGAAGGCAAAAGACATGTATAAACTTACTGCATTTATAGTAACTATTACAGGATGCCAGGAATGTGTTCTGGGTGGCAGGTATGTTTCCCTGTTATTAGAGTTGTGGTCTCTTTAAGAGGAATAGCATAAAGAGCTGACCTGGTGTTGGAGGGTACCATCATCCCTAGAATATCATATGAGGAACAAAAGCAAAACGCCTCTTTGGTTGGGACTATGCAGGCACAAACATAAAAATCTAATCTTATGTAAAAAAATATACAAATTTTATTTATACAAAGAATTTAAAAGACAAAAATGTACAAGAAAATCATGTGGCTGAAAATTTGAAATACCACATCTGGAATCTACAGTGCAAAAGGAAAAATTTAAGGGGGAATGACTTGTATGCATTTTTGGGTATTCAACAGTTTTCCGCTGTGCAGGGTGAATGGATTCCGGGGTAGTCTGTTTGGAGAGGAGACGATTGATTTACAGTGCTCCCAGGATTGGTAAGTCCTTGTTTGGAATCTGGAATTTGGAGGCTTGGAGAGAATTTTGTTAAAATCCTACTTACAGGGACTTAGGTCCCAGAAAGGTTATTCCATCTGCATACGAGTCCAGAATAGGAACAGGAAACGACCATCATATGTCTGTGAAGTATGAACTGGACAGTGTTTTCTGAGCTCCTGTGGCCTTTGTGGAACTCTGAAACAGACAGGAACTCTAAATCCTGGTATGAGACTGGTATATTGGTTCCGAGCCATTGTATTCTTTTCCCATGATACCAGAACTGTGGACTGTTTTTATATTTCTTTGCTGAAGAAAGCTGTTTACTTTCCAGACATTTTTAAATCTATATATCAATATTATATTATAATTTGTTATTGAATATGCTCCAAAGTATTAATTTTATTCTGCTCCAGTCCTAATTTGAATAGGACCACTAACAGCCATTTGTACCCATAAACATAAACATTATAGTATAATTTATTTTCAGACAAAATAGATATTTTAGTGAGTATGTTCCCTGTATAAATTTATTGGCATACAAGCCACAATTTAAAAAAGACCGGGAAAAGTCATTTGTAACAGTAGAAATTACAGTGTCATTTATTAGTAAATCCGTCACTAAATATTGTACTGAGTACATTCCCAGATGTAATTTATTTGAGCTTCTGAAGTAGAATAATAACGTATCGAACCAGGCAGGACCTCAGTGATGCAGGTTTTTTAACAGCTGGGAACATACAGGATTATGTTGAAAGTATTGGAAGATGTAGGTCTAATTTATACAGTTTCTTACAATGCAAGCATATTAGGTACAACATGATTGGTTGCTAAGATCTACATCAATGTAACTAACCATAAATCTGACACCTGTCATACAACCAGACAAACTTATTAATTCCCAGAATTCCTACATGTTTATTAAAATGATTTATAACTGGTTTTGTCTATGGCTTTACCCATTAAAATACTTGTATAGAGACAATATGGCACCCAGTCATGTTAAATCAAACCCTTCTTGTCCTGATAAGACTTTACCAACTCAAGTACAACAGATTTACGACTTTGGGAAAATTAACTTTCAATAACCCCACCTTATGGGTTATATCTTATTGTTTTTTACTATACAATCCTATGTATATATATTCATATATTGGTTTCACAAAAAGGTACAATATTAGCGAACTACTTTATTCAATACTGTCTAATTATTAATATATACATACACAACAGTGTTATCTAATTTAATGTATTTTAACAGTTTTAATGAGGACACAACCTGTCATACTAAATGAGTGTACATAACTTTGCCATATTCCACATAAAACTTCTTATACTTGACAATGTTTATTTATTACCTTTAAGGAATGTTATCTTATCAGACTATAATTCAACTGCTGTCAAAGATGTTTCTTTTCTAATTAGCGCTTACTTAAAAACTATGAAGTATCCTAATACACTTTCACCCAGTAAACTTATAATCTTATAAAAAATATCAGAAAGGAGCAGAGAGGTCATCTAAAGTTCAACATTTAAAAATGAAGACTCTCTCTATATTTATGGAATAACATAGTATACATTAATAAAGATTAATAACTATTGCTTTACTATTGAAAAATAATATTGATAAGACCACTACTATATGATAATAATATGAATAATAATGATATTATCAATAAAACATATGCAAATTAAAATGAATAACAAAATATATTGGTTAATATGAACCTCTACTACATTTCCCCCTTGTTGGGGCATAAGCCTCACAGCACTTACAATACAGATCACCCACCATGCCCATCAGAGACCCCATGCACCTGACACTTATCACATAAATAATCCACAAAAAAATCAGTCCAATCAAAATCACACTGAATATTCTTCTGTAGCTGCAAAGTCTTCTCCATATGTGGCACAGAAGACATAGTTGTCAGTCTCAGTGGCATCATGATCATCCTTGCCACAAACTTCTTGCAACAGACAACAGTTACTCAGCAACATCACATCAAGGATAACAGGGAAGAGGAACAATTCATTTAGCTAGTGAATGAAAGCCAAATATGTGGTTCCAAGACTCAGTCCCATAAGGCTCTGCATAGGTCTTTTCAGCTTAGCCAAGTGCTTGATGTTTTTGGAGAGATCTCCTTCATCATCATTTTCTGGTCCAGTATCATAGCACACACTGCTTTGGATACTGTAAGACACAAGTTTAGTGCATACCTGTTCTGTGCATAACTGCATACCTGTTCTGCAAAGATACAAGGCTCGGATTTTCCAGTTCCTCCTTTATTGCATGAAATGCTTCCTTTGTAGCAATTAACATTTGTTACAAGTTGTAACATCATGTCTTCTGCGATCACCCGATATTTGTCTGTATATAAACTACACTTTAAAATGATTGTAAAAAATAAAAAATAGTCAGTGTCAGGATACAATAGGTCTCTGGCAAGCATTTCAGGGCAACCTACAAAGCAATGGCTCCTACACTGTCATGTTATCTAATAACTTAATTTAGTGCGTTCCTTTTACTTCTACATCATCCGCTAAAATAATATACATGTATCTATATAGATTTATCACAACACAATACTTAGAATATTCCTCAACATTATTAGTACATGTTTTCAGTATGAAGTATTTTATATAGATTATTATTTTACATTTTATTTCCTAGTTTCCAGCCAATACTATTTCCCATACAATACATTTAAAATTCTTATAATTTCTTAACCTTGACTCCACCTACCAGTCACTATTACCCTGGTCATGTCATAGGTCAATATAGTCAGTCCCGATATTTCATTAGTTTTAATTCTGTAGTCTTCCCACAAAGTTTGCTAAACCCAAAACCATTTCAATTTTTGTCCATCCCTGCACATACTATACTGTAGAATATTATACAATAACAGTCAGCATGGGTCTCTTCTGTCAGTCACTGCTATACTGTCTAAGTCAGTAGCCTAATTTTAATTTCTATGGTTTATTTTTTACCTCTCCTATGTCTTAAAACATGAATTATAAAACATCATATTAAATAAGTCTGTACACACACATATAGCTTGCTGTTTTTTTTTATTAGTATCCCCCAACATATAAATGAGAGTTCTTGGCCCACATCATCCAAATATCAAGATAAATAACACAACGTATCTTATAAAGCATCGATACCATACATTCTTAGAGAAATGTACAGTATAAACGCAAAATACTCTTGCGCACAGGTGTATTGGCTAAATGATCCCCAGGGTTCAAGGAGGACTATGGGTTTCGGCCTTGCTGCTCTTCAGGATGGGATTATCCTAGTAGTAATGATAAAAAAGAGAAAGAGAGCGCACCAGCCTAGTGCATTATCCTTGATAAATTTATTAGTTAAAACCAAGATTAAAATCTACTCACAAAGGTAGGAGAAAAAATCTCATTGTATACAGGCACAGGAACAATTGGTCCAATGGTAGCAGTTTTTCCAGGTCCTAGGAAGAGGACGTACGGACTGCTGCTGGCTAACGCGTTTCGAAGGTGTCCCTTCTTCATCAGAGCCTTAGTGGTGCTAGTCTCCTGTTAGTCTTTATACATGTGTCCATCTAAAAAGCACTCTTCAAATTGGTGCTGAAACCCCTCCCTTAATTGGTGGGCAGTCCTACGAGAAGGATGGGCCTTGGCTTCATTGTTGTAAGACAGTAGAGTATTTATATTTTAATTTTATTTTGATTTAAATTTGAATTTTAGTATTAATTTAATTTAAGTTTTAGTTTTAGTTTTGATTTTAATTTTAATTTTAATCAGCAGCCATACATATATTCAAAAGTATATGCATCCAATGGCAGGCAGGTCGAGGTTGTCCTGCAAATGTCACTATGTGGGTGAGCCAGGGCATATCTGACATTGTTTGGAACCCCCCTCTTCTATTTTTTGGATTGCAGGCATCAGAGGACAAAGTACAGAAATCTAAAATCTAGGATCAAGAATCAAACATCATACCTTGTAGTGTGCAGGGCAAATGGCGGCTCTTTAGCTCAAGCAGGGCATTAGACTAATATGATCTTTGAACTAAAATCTCACAATTAATCCAAGACCTAGTAGAATATAAATTATAGATTATTGAATATTACATAATAACCTAAAGCGCTATAGATATAATAATACAAGGGAACCTGGTGGTAACTAGATAATTGATAATAATAAATATATTGGATGGATATGAAATTAGCCCACTACAGTAGCTTAATGCTAGCATTATACTATTTTGTGTATTTCCGGGTCTTCGTTTAGGCCTCCGGGGGTGAGGCTGCCAAGGGTGAAGATCCGGAAGGCTTCTCTCTTGCATAGCCTCTGGGGTCTTCTTCCTGTATCCAGCTCGCCTCCAATAGACGCAATACCGAATACTTTCATGCCTGCAGGGTCTCCTTGGTGGGCCTCTAAAAAGTGTGGGGGGGACAGGGTATTAGTCTCTTAGATTTATGATGCTACATTTATGTTCTCCTATTCTGACTCGCATTGGACATTGTGTACGGCCAACATACAGGCGCCCACATGGACAAACAATGCCATAGATCACATACTCTGTTCCACAGTTTATAAATTGTTTAATTTTATGGACTTTCCCATATCTCCCTGCCACAGTTTTCTTTCTATGCCACATGTACATGCATGTGCCACAATTCTTTACGCCGCACCTGTAGCACCCTTTTTGGTCAAATATTGTTGTCCAACTATTAGTTGGTTTATTGGTAGATATCTTTACTCTACTTAGGGCTACCAGGCTCCTAAGGTCTCGAGGTTTCCGGAAAACAATGTCTTTTTAATAATATTCTGAATTTCGAACGCCTTATTGGTATATTGGGTAGAGAAGCAGGCCTGTTGGATATCAGAAGTGGTCTGGTATCGAGATTTCTTGTTGTTTGGGTTTTCCCCACAAGGACTCCCTGCTTCTGTCCAGCTTTTGGCCTCTATCTTTGTGTCTGACAAAATGGAGACTATTGTTTACTATAGTTTGTCAATCCCGTGCGCCGATGGGCGCACGGGAAATGACGTCATGACTGCACTTCCACCCCGTGGTCCGCAACCTGGAAGCGGTGGAGCGGCGTGCGTTCCACTCGGCTCTATGGAGCATTGGGACATGTAACCGGCCAAAAACTGCCAGCAATGGATGCCAGAACAGCCATAGTCCCAAAAAGGGCTCCCTGCTTGAGCTAAAGAGCCGCCATTTGCCCTGCACACTACAAGATATGATGTTTGATTCTTGATCCTAGATTTTAGATTTCTGTTCTTTGTCCTCTGATGCCTGCAATCCAAAAAAGAGAAGAGGGGGGTTCCAAACAATGTCAGATATGCCCTGGCTCACCCACATAGTGACATTTGCAGGACAACCTCGACCTGCCTGCCATTGGATGCGTATACTTTTGAATATATGTATGGCTGCTGATTAAAATTAAAATTAAAATCAAAACTAAAACTAAAACTTAAATTAAATTAATACTAAAATTCAAATTTAAATCAAAATAAAATTAAAATATAAATACTCTACTGTCTTACAACAATGAAGCCAAGGCCCATCCTTCTCGTAGGACCGCCCACCAATTAAGGGAGGGGTTTCAGCACCAATTTGAAGAGTGCTTTTTAGATGGACACATGTATAAAGACTAACAGGAGACTAGCACCACTAAGGCTCTGATGAAGAAGGGACACCTTCGAAACGAGTTAGCCAGCAGCAGTCCATACGTCCTCTTCCTAGGACCTGGAAAAACTGCTACCATTGGACCAATTGTTCCTTTGCCTGTATACAATGCGATTTTTTCTCCTATCTTTGTGAGTAGATTTTAATCTTGGTTTTAACTAATAAATTTATCAAGGATAATGCACTAGGCTGGTGCGCTCTCTTTCTCTTTTTCTTATCATTCTTAGCGAAATGTCATACTCATTACATAACACCTCCCCACTTTTTTTTTTCCTCAAAAAATGATAAAACTATTTTTTTGTAATGATTGAAAATTTTCTCAAAGTGGAACTCTACTCATAAAAATGTGATAAAAATAATGTTCATTAGCAAGAAAAATACATTCCACATTAATTATTATGCTACCATTTTACTGAAGCCCAGAAACTTTGAGCGGCAGTAGAATTTCAGGCTGTCAGCAGACTGGCCTCTAAATTTTCATCAGCGCAAAAAAAAAATAGAGCACAATTGAGCATGTGCAGAGCAGGGTGGTACAGTGGATTTTAAACAGTATAGGCATTTATGTTTTACTGTGTTTCATAGCTAAACCTGCAAAAGGGGTCAGCCTCAAGTGATCCAGCAGGAATTAATTTTCCGACTAAAGTTCTACTTTTAAGGTGTTCACAATAATAGTACTTAGGACTAGGGATGGGCTTTATGTTCGGGTCGAACATGAGTTGGACTCGAACATCGGCTGTTCGCCTGTTCGCTGAACAGCGAACAATTTGGGGTGTTCGCGGCAAATTCAAAAGCCGCAGAACACCCTTTAAAAGTCTATGGTAGAAATCATAAGTGCTAATTTTAAAGGCTTATGTGCATGGTATTGTCATACAAAGTGTTTGGGGACCTGAGTCCTGTCCCAGGGGACATGTATCAATGCAAAAACAAGTTTAAAAAAAAGCCGTTTTTTCGGGAGCAGTGATTTTAATAATGCTTAAAGTGAAACAATAAAAGTGTAATATTCCTTATCGGAATCTGGAAGCCCCCTTTAACAAGGGGACCCCCAGATCCCGCCCTCCCTGTGTGAATTGGTAATGGGGTACAACTGTACCCCTACCATTTCACAAAAAAAATGTCAAAAGAGAGAAGCGGAGAAGAAGCCAGAGGAAGATGCGGGACGAGAAGAGCGGAGGAAGAAGAAGATGGAGAAGACGAAGATGGAGGAAGAAGAAAACCGAAGGAAGACCAGAAGAAAGAAGATGAAAAAAGAAGACATTAATAAAGGACTTGTCAAAAACCGTCTCTTGTGTTTTGTTAAGTTTAAAGAAGTTTATTGAGATATTTCACATAAAAACATAAAGTTGCGTAAATTCAGAACACAATATATTCCTGAGACAGCTACATGCAATTGCTTGCTAAAGCTTTACAGTCGACCAGATCAAAAAGGATAAGGCTGTTATTTAGGTAAAAGAAGAGAACACATAAAGGCTATATAAGGGTAACACTAAACCATAAAAACTACTGGGGTAAATGTTAGAGAGTTACCGGGTAATAAGCCTAGGTACCATAAAACCGGACAGCATATTCAGGTCAGGGCTGTCGGAGGGAATCCCACACTGCCCGAAAGGGATACCATGTAAAAGTGAATTTTCTTGATGAGAGCATGCCAGGACATACCGGGGCCCGCACAAACTACCCCTATGGGATCTTCCTGTAGGTGTGATAAGGGTCTCCCCAGAATCCCTCGCTGCCTCCAGTAATGATAGGTCCAAGAGAGAGGGCAAAACGATGGTGCCCTCTACCTCTAGGCCAGTATGATTGAGAAAATTAAATTTATCTAGCGGTGATGGTATTCCCCCGATGCCCCGACCAACCTTATCCAAGATATACCCAACAAATGGGGTAAAGATATCTAAGTACGTCAAAAGGAGCCTGAGAGGCTAAAAATAACCAGAGAGAGGAAAGAAAGAATGTGGGAGAGGGGAGGACAGAGAAAAAGAAGGGTAGAGAGTTGGTCAGCTTAGAACATGGGCAGGTCCGGAGCCAGGTCCCGTCCCCGGTATTAGTCTCTTGTGTTTTTTAACCTTTTTGACACTTTTTTGTGAAATGGTAGGGGTACATTTGTACCCCATTACCAATTTACACGGGGGGCGGGATCTGGGGGTCCCCTTGTTAAAGGGGGCTTTCAGATTCCGATAAGCCCCCCGCCCACAGACCCCCACAACCACCGGGCAAGGGTTGTGGGGATGAGGCTCTTCTCCCCATCAACATGGCGACAAGGTGCTTTGGGGGGCTACCCCAAAGCACCCTTCCAATGTTGAGGGCATGTGGCCTTGTACGGTTCGGGGGGGCACTCTCTCATCCCCCCCTCTTTTCCTGTGGCCTGCCAGGTTGCGTGCTCAGATAAGGGTCTGGTATGGATTTTTGGGGGCATCCCACGCCATTTTTTAAAAAATTTTGGTGCAGGGTACCTCTTAAAATCCATACCAGACCTGAAGGGTCTGGTATGGATTTTGAGGGTGACCCCTACACCATTTTTTTTTAATGTTGGTTCGGGGTTCCCCTGTAGAGAAATTGCATGCTGTTTTTATCAATGAACTTTTATGTGTATTGCCGGACCGACAATTCATTATAGCCGGCGCTAGCGATAGTAGTTTTAAATGACTTTTTTTCCTGTAGAAATGTCATTTTGCTGTCAGACTGTTCTAAACACGGGAAACATGCACCCCTTTACAGGCATACTATAGACACCCCCAGGTACGAAATTTAAAGGAATATTACACTTTTATTGTTTCACTTTAAGCATTATTAAAATCACTGCTCCTGAAAAAACATCCGTTTTTAAAACTTCTTTTTGCATTGATACATGTCCCCTGGGGCAGGACCCAGGTCCCCTAACCCTTTTAATGACAATAACTTGCATATAAGCCTTTAAAATTAGCACTTTTGATTATTCATGTTCGTGTCCCATAGACTTTAACGGTGTTTGCGTGTTCGAACAAATTTTCTGCCTGTTCGCATGTTCTGGATGCGAACCGAACCGGGGGGTGTTTGGCTCATCCCTACTTAGGACATACAGTGCCTTGCAAAAGTATTCACCCCCTTGGCTTTTTACCTATTTTGTTACATTACAGCCTTTAGTTCAATGTTTTTTTAATCTGAATTATATGTGATGGATCAGAACACAAAAGTCTAAGTTGGAGAAGTAAAATTAGAAAAATATATACATAAAACTATTTTTCCGAAATAAAAAACTGATAATTGGCATGTGCGTATGTATTCACCCCCTTTGTTATGAAGCCCATAAAAAGCTCTGGTGCAACCAATTACCTTCAGAAGTCACATAATTAGTGAAATGATGTACACCTGTGTGCAATCTAAGTGTCACATGATCTGTCATTACATATACACACCTTTTTGAAAGGCCCCAGAGGCTGCAACACCTAAGCAAGAGGCACCACAAACCAAACACTGCCATGAAGACCAAGGAACTCTCCAAACAAGTAAGGGACAATGTTGTTGAGAAGTACAAGTCAGGGTTAGGTTATAAAAAAATATCCAAATCATTGATGATTACTAGGAGCACAATCAAATCTATCATAACCAAGTGGAAAGAACATGGCACAACAGCAAACCTGCCAAGAGACGGCCGCACACCAAAACTCACGGACTGGGCAAGGAGGGCATTAATCAGAGAGGCAGCACAGAGACCTAAGGTGACCCTGGAGGAGCTGCAGAATTCCACAGCAGAGACTGGAGTATCTGTACATAGGACGACAATAAGCCGTACACTCCATAGTTGGGCTTTATGGCAGAGTGGCCAGAAGAAAGCCATTACTTTCAGCAAAAAACAAAATGGCACGTTTTGAGTTTGTGAAAAGGCATGTGGGAGACTCCCAAAATGTATGGAGGAAGGTGCTCTGGTTTGATGAGACTAAAATTTAACTTTTTGGACATCAAAGAAAATGCTATGTCTGGCGCAAACCCAACACATCACATTACCCAAAGAACACCAGCAGTCGGGACGGGGAAACTGGTCAGAGTTGTGGGAAAGATGGATGGTGTTAAATACAGGGATATTCTTGAGCAAAACCTGTACCATTCTGTGTGTGATTTGAGGCTAGGACGGAGGTTCACCGTTCAGCAGGACAATGACCCCAAACACACTGCTAAATCAACACTTGAGTGGTTTAAGGGGAAACATGTAAATGTGTTGGAATGGCCTAGTCAAAGCCCAGACCTCAATCCAATAGAAAATCTGTGGTCAGACTTAAAGATTGCTGTTCACAAGCGCAAACCATCCAACTTGAAGGAGCTGGAGCAGTTTTGCAAGAAGAAATGGGCAAAAATCCCAGTGATAAGATGTGGCAAGCTCATAGGAGACTTACCCAAAGCGACTTGGAGCTGTGATAGCCGCAAAAGGTGGCTCTACAAAGTATTGACTTTAGGGGGGTGAATAGTTATGTACATTGACTTTTTCTGTTATTTTGTCCTATTTGTTGTTTGCTTCACAATAAAAAAAATCTTCAAAGTTGTGGGCATGTTCTGTAAATTAAATGATGCAAGTCCTCAAACAATCCATGTTAATTCCAGGTTGTGAGGCAACAAAACACGAAAAATGCCAAGGGGGGTGAATACTTTTGCAAGGCACTATATATAACTATCAAAACAACTGTAATTCTCTACATACAGAGTATCACATACAATTATTTAGAATTGTCCATTACTGAAATACTTCTAATGTCTTTTTCTGCAACAGTCTCTTGTATGCATTCCACTTGCACTTATGTGAATAACACTCCTGCTACTCTCACTCAGACTTTGAATACTATAAAAACTGAAAATGTCACTGTCACAAATGTGGATTTAAATGGACACTTGAATTGTGAATTCTTACACTTCCTTTTATGATCTTTAATGTATTTGCAGTCATCAAGAGTTACTGACATATGTTGCTTTAGTGGCTTTGATTGGAACAAGAGATCACATACAGAGGGATCTGTTTAGAAACAAAACTACACCAATTTAGTTAATTCTTTTAAACACATTAACATTTTATTTCCCACTGTACAGCATTCAGTCTAAGCAACTATCATTTGCCTCTAGAACTCCTAAACTTAGTAACAAATCTATCCAAAGTTTCATATGGCCCAGTAAATTGTATTTAATTTGGTCTACAACAGCCCATACATCCTGTCCACCAATGAATATGAGTGTGGACACAAGGTTCTATCGTCTATGCCAAACATAGAACATAATGGAACTGATTTTTTATAAAAATGGGTACAATTATCTGATATCAGTGCTGTGTACACCCCAATCCCGGGAAAAACTTCCCACATCAGACACTTAGCTGTTGTCTTGTACATTTGCATGACCATATGAAAAACGTTGATTTACTTTAACCAGTTGCCGACCGCCGCACGACGATGTACTGTGTATTGTACACAGAGGCAGAGAAAATAATGTCATCTCTCCTCGGCTCGGCATTTTCCGTTCTGTCGCTAAGGAGAGAAGACTGTAATGTGAGTGCACAACACACACACACACAGTAGAACATGCCAGGCATACATTACACCCCCGATCCCCCCCCAATTACCCCCCGATCCCCCCCCGATCACCCCTCCCCCCCCCCCCCGTCACACTGACACCAAGCAGTTTTTTTTTTTTCTGATTACTGCATGGTGTCAGTTTGTGACAGGGCAGTTAGGGTTAGCCCCCTTTAGGTCTAGGGTACCCCCCTAACCCCCCTAATAAAGTTTTAACCCCTTGATCACCCCCCCTCACCAGTGTTGCTAAGCGATCATTTTTCTGATCGCTGTATTAGTGTCGCTGGTGACACTAGTTAGGGAGGTAAATATTTAGGTTCGCCATCAGCATTTTATAGCGTCAGGGACCCCCATATACTACCTAATAAATGTTTTAACCCCTTAATTGCCCCCTAGTTAACCCTTTCACCACTGATCACCGTATAACTGTTACGGGTGACGCTGGTTAGTTCGTTTATTTTTTATAGTGTCAGGGCACCCGCCGTTTATTACCTAATAAAGGTTTAGCCCCCTGATCGCCAGGCGGTGATATGCGTCACCCCAGGCAGCGTCAGGTTAGCGCCGGTACCGCTAACACCCACGCATGCAGCATACGCCTCCCTTAGTGGTATAGTATCTGATCGGATCAATATCTGATCCGATCAGATCTGTACTAGCGTCCCCAGCAGTTTAGGGTTCCCAAAAATGCATTGTTAGCGGGATCAGCCCAGATACCTGCTAGCACCTGCGTTTTGCCCCTCCGCCTGGCCCAGCCCACCCAAGTGCAGTATCGATCGATCGCTGTCACTTACAAAACACTAAATGCATAACTGCAGCGTTCCCAGAGTCAGGCCTGATCCCTGCGATCGCTAACAGTTTTTTGGTAGCGTTTTGGTGAACTGGCAAGCACCAGCCCCAAGTAGCGTCAGGTTAGCGCCAGTACCGCTAACACCCACGCACGCACCGTACACCTCCCTTAGTGGTGTAGTATCTGAACGGATCAATATCTGATCCGATCAGATCTAAACTAGCGTCCCCAGCAGTTTAGGGTTCCCAAAAACGCAGTGTTAGTGGGATCAGCCCAGATACCTGCTAGCCCCTGCATTTTGCCCCTCCGCCCGGCCCAGCCCAGCCCACCCAAGTGCAGTATCGATCGATCACTGTCACTTACAAAACACTAAACACATAACTGCAGCGTTCGCAGAGTCAGGCCTGATCCCTGCGATCGCTAACAGTTTTTTTGGTAGCATTTTGGTGAACTGGCAAGCACCAGCGGCCTAGTACACCCCGGTCATAGTCAAACCAGCACTGCAGTAACACTTGGTGACGTGGCGAGTCCCACAAGTGCAGTTCAAGCTGGTGAGGTGGCAAGCACAAGTAGTTTCCCACTGCCACCAAGAAGACAAACATAGGCCCGTCGTGCCCATAGTGCCCTTCCTGCAGCATTCGCCAATCCTAATTGGGAACCCACCACTTCTGCAGCGCCCATACTTCCCCCATTCACATCCCCAACCAAATGCAGTCAGCTGCATGAGAGGCATTTTCTTTATGTCCTCCCAAGTACCCCTACCCAACTAATCCCCCCAAAAAAGATGTTGTGTCCACAGCAAGCGCGGATATAGGCGTGACACCCGTTATTATTGTCCCTCCTGTCCTGACAATCCTGGTCTTTGCATTGGTGAATGTTTTGAATGCTACCATGCACTAGTTGAGTATTAGCGTAGGGTACAGCATTGCACAGACTAGGCACACTTTCACAGGGTCTCCCAAGATGCCATCGCATTTTAAAGGACCCGAACCTGGAACCGGTTACAGTTATAAAAGTTAGTTACAAAAAAAAGTGTAAAAAAATAAAATAAAAAAAATATATAAAATAAAAAAAAAGTTGTCGTTTTATTGTTCTCTCTCTCTCTATTCTCTCTCTATTGTTCTGCTCTTTTTTTACTGTATTCTATTCTGCAATGTTTTATTGTTATTATGTTTTATCATGTTTGCTTTTCAGGTATAAAATTTTTTATACTTTACCGTTTACTGTGTTTTATTGTTAACCATTTTTATGTCTTCAGGTACGCCATTCACGACTTTGAGAGGTTATACCAGAATGATGCCTGCAGGTTTAGGTATCATCTTGGTATCATTCTTTTCAGCCAGCGGTCACCTTTCATGTAAAAGCAATCCTAGCAGCTAATTAGCCTCTAGACTGCTTTTACAAGCAGAGGGAGGGAATGCCCCCCCCCACCGTCTTCCGTGTTTTTCTCTGGCTCTCCTGTCTCAACAGGGAACCTGAAAATGCAGCCGATGATTCAGCCAGCTGACCATAGAGCTGATCAGAGACCAGAGTGGCTCCAAACATCTCTATGGCCTAAGAAACTGGAAGCTACAAGCATTTCATGACTTAGATTTTGCCGGATGTAAACAGCGCCATTGGGAAATTGGGAAAGCATTTTATCACACCGATCTTGGTGTGGTCAGATGCTTTGAGGGCAGAGGAGAGATCTAAGGTCTAATAGACCCCAATTTTTTCAAAAAAGAGTACCTGTCACTACCTATTGCTATCATAGGGGATATTTACATTCCCTGAGATAACAATAAAAATGATTTTAAAAAAATAATGAAAGGAACAGTTTAAAAATAAGATAAAAAAGCAAAAAAATAATAAAGAAAAAAAAAAAAAGCACCCCTGTCCCCCCCTGCTCTTGCGCTAAGGCGAACGCAATCGTTGGTTTGGCGTCAAATGTAAACAGCAATTGCACCATGCATGTGAGGTATCACCATGAAGGTCAGATCGAGGGCAGTAATTTTAGCAGTAGACCTCCTCTGTAAATCTAAAGTGGTAACCTGTAAAGGCTTTTAAAGGCTTTTAAATATGTATTTATTTTGTTGCCACTGCACGTTTGTGCGCAATTTTAAAGCATGTCATGTTTGGTATCCATCTACTCGGCCTAAGATCATCTTTTTTATTCCATCAAACATTTGGGCAATATAGTGTGTTTTAGTGCATTAAAATTTAAAAAGTGTGTTTTTTCCCCAAAAAATGCATTTGAAAAATCGCTGCGCAAATACTGTGTGAAAAAAAAAATGAAACACCCACCATTTTAATCTGTAGGGCATTTGCTTTAAAAAAATATATAATGTTTGGGGGTTCAAAGTAATTCATGTAAACAAAAAGTGTCAGAAAGGGCTTTGTCTTCAAGTGGTTAGAAGAGTGGGTGATGTGTGACATAAGCTTCTAAATGTTGTGCATAAAATGCCAGGACAGTTCAAACCCCCCCCCAAATGACCCCATTTTGGAAAGTAGACACCCCAAGCTATTTGCTGAGAGGCATGTCAAGTCCATGGAGTATTTTATATTGTGACACAAGTTGCGGGAAAGAGACAAATTTTTTTTTTTTGCACAAAGTTGTCACTAAATGATATATTGCTCAAACATGCCATGGGAATATGTGAAATTACACCCCAAAATACATTCTGTTGCTTCTCCTGAGTACGGGGATACCACATGTGTGAGACTTTTTGGGAGCCTAGCCGCGTACGGGACCCCGAAAACCAAGCACTGCCTTCAGGCTTTCTAAGGGCGTAAATTTTTGATTTCACTCTTCACTGCCTATCACAGTTTTGGAGGCAATGGAATGCCCAGGTGGCACAACCCCCCCCCCCAAATGACCCTATTTTGGAAAGTAGACACCCCAAGCTATTTGCTGAGAGGTATAGGCTTTATAGGTATTTTGCAAACCTCACTTTTTGTCACAAAGTTTTGGAAATTGAAAAAAGAAAAAAAAAAAGATTTTTCTTGTCTTTCTTCATTTTCAAAAACAAATGAGAGCTGCAAAATACTCACCATGCCTCTCAGCAAATAGCTTGGGGTGTTTACTTTCCAAAATGAGGTCATTTGGGGGGGGGTTGTGCCACCTGGGCATTCCATGGCCTCTGAAACTGTGATAGGCAGTGAAGAGTGAAATCAAAAATTTACACCCTTAGAAATCCTGAAGGCAGAGATTGGTTTTCGGGGCCCTGTACGCGGCTAGGCTCCCAAAAAGTCCCACACATGTGGTATCCCCATACTCAGGAGAAGCCGCTAAATGTATTTTTGGGTGCAATTCCACATATGCCCATGGCCTGTGTGAGCAATATATCATTTAGTGACAACTTTGTGCAAAAAAAAAAAAATTGGCACTTTCCCGCAACTTGTGTCAAAATATAAAATATTCCATGGACTCAACATGCCTCTCAGCAAATAGCTTGGGGTGTCTACTTTCCAAAATGGGGTAATTTGGGGGGGTGCCATCTGGGCATTTTATGGTCTTCAAAACTGTGATAGGTAGTGAGGAGTGAAATCAAAAATTTACGCCCTTAGAAATCCTGAAGGCGGTGATTGGTTTTTGGGGCCCCGTACGCGGCTAGGCTCCCAAAAAGTCCAACACATGTGGTATCCCCATACTCAGGAGAGGCAGCTGAATGTATTTGGGGGTGCAATTCCACATATGCCCATGGCCTGTGTTGTGAGCACTATATCATTTAGTGACATCTTTTTGTAATTTTTTTTTTTTTGTCATTATTCAATCACTTGGGACAAAAAAATTAATATTCAATGAGCTCAACATGCCTCTCAGCAATTTCCTTGGGGTGTCTACTTTCCAAAATGGGGTCATTTGGGGGGGTTGTGTACTGGCCTGCCATTTTAGCACCTCAAGAAATGACATAGGCAGTCATAAACTAAAAGCTGTGTAAATTCCAGAAAATGTACCCTAGCTTGTAGACGCTATAACTTTTGCGCAAACCAATAACTATACACTTATTGACATTTTTTTTACCAAAGACATGTGGCCGAATACATTTTGGCCTAAATGTATGACTAAAATTGAGTTTATTGGATTTTTTTATAACAAAAAGTAGAAAATATCATTTTTTTTCAAAATTTTCGGTCTTTTTCCGTTTATAGCGCAAAAAATAAAAATGGCAGAGGTGATCAAATACCATCAAAAGAAAGCTCTATTTGTGGGAAGAAAAGGACGCAAATTTCGTTTGGGTACAGCATTGCATGACCACGCAATTAGCAGTTAAAGTGACGCAGTGCCAAATTGTAAAAAGTGCTCTGGTCAGGAAGGGGGTAAATCCTTCCGGGGCTGAAGTGGTTAAAAAGGAGCAGACAAGTATTTCTATTTCTACAGCTTTGTTCTTTCATTGCATTATAGTCTATATGCAGGCACACAAAATAGACTTTGTAGAACTACATTTTATGAAACTACATTGTGATAATGTTCATAATTAAAAAGAAATTAAAAAAAAATTACACGGTCACTTACACCGTCTGTTGAATCCAAAGAGGTTAATAAAATGTGCATTACTATGTCCCTACTTATCTGAAAGAAGAAAATAAAACCTGAAAACATTAATCAGTGTTATTATCAATGATGGAACAATGCCTAGATAAACAGCATACAAACTTAAAATATCTAAATATTTGAGTATACCATCACTAGCAACAAATACCACTGTTTATGAGCGAAAGAAAGCTTCACAATTTTATAAGACACAGTTTCTGTTGTCAGTAAAACTTTCTAAATTTAAGATTTGATGTGATTTGATGTGATCTAAATTTAATATTAAATGTATCAAATGTCCTTAACAAGGGCCATGAGTAAAGAGAATGTCATTACAGTTTATTTAATTACATTTGACACATTAGCACATTGTTCTCATGTCTCAAAAAAACATTTTCCCCCACATCAATAAATGTAACACTTATAACTGGTGACCAAAAACAAGCTACATATCTGGGATAAGGCTATCCCAATGTTTAATAAAGTAACAAACTATAGATTGAGCCCACACTACATATATATATATACACGTTTTATTGTTAATTAGATCATAGATCAATTAGTCATCACTGACTTTGCCACCTGTAGTAGCATAACTAGAAACTTGAATAATAAAGAAAATCAAAACGAGTGAAATTTTACAAAGTATAACTTTACATATGAAAACGTGCTGGCTGCTCCTGGACTAAAGAAACAAATTATTACTTTAGTCAAACTAATAATCAGCCTGATGATTACTAAATATTGTAATCAGGTAGGACAAAATAATTTATAGCCAATATCAATAAGGGACCTTGCTCACCAGAGCTTACAAGCTAATATTACAAATTAAGACTCTAATTATCTAACTCACCCCCCTGTATGTGCTACATATAGCACATATAATAGGATGGTAGCACTGTTTTTACCATGCATCACTCTTCATATTCTTTTTTTTAGAATAAGAAACAAATATAAATTTGGAGTTCCCTTTTACCAAATAAATAAATCCCATTGCTATCTTTGTTAATACTACTAAGTAGGCAAATATATAAAGATGACAGTATACATGACACTGTACAATAAGATAGGGACATGACAAAATAAACAACAAAAGCTACAAGGGAGAATAAGCACCCTGCTTACAAGAGTGATACACTAAAAATAAAATGCACCTTTCACTACTGCAGTCCATAATATAAAAGAAAGAATACCTATTATAAACTACAATTTATATTCTAATAAAATTGAGACCTTATGCCATGATAGACATTTTCCTTTTTAGAAGCATAAAAAATAAAAATTAACAAATGTTTAAGAAGAAGAACGTATTCTGAGATTTTTCTGGTCAGCTCATCAAGTTTCTGTCTAAATTCACCAGACATAACTCCCTAAACGTGCCCCTTAGAGAGATACAAAGTACTGAGATGAACTGTCACAAAAGTGATTTAATGTTGTTTTTGCACATACGTGCAGACAGCTATTTCTAAAATGGTGGCTATACCTTCTACTCTCCTACACACACACACTGAAAGAAATACATTATCTTGTCTAACATGTAAAACTTACAACTGTAAAAATCTTTTATTTTTATTTTTTTCTTAGCATGCCATTAATTACATTAGCAGCATTGAATCTACAGATTCAAGCTATGCTGGGACTTGTGGTTCTACAACAGATAGTACTCAGAGAGCAGCTACAACAATGAGATATATACACAAATTGTATCTAAGCATCCAATCAGGAGAGAGATCATTACAGTCATCTGTACTATCAAAACGTCTAATATTCTTATGACTATAAACTTCAGTATTATTTATGTCACATTGAACCATCTCCCTTTTGCAGTATTTCAGCAATAAAAGGGGCTAATGACTCTAAAACAAAACAAACCCTCTTTTCAGTTTATGCTATGATTACCTACATACATTTTCCTTCCAGAAGCATGATGCTAGATACAAAAAAATATGGGTGAATTTTGTGTCGTAAATTACCTAAAACGAACAACTTTCTTTTTTCTACAGTTTAAATAACTTCTAACTCCCTCAGCCCATTCATGGCGCTATCTAGCTGAGGTACATATTCAAGAGAATGTAACAAAGATTAATGAATCATGCCTTCCACACACACACTCACTGGCAATAACATTTTGAACTTTGACGCTAAAGTCAATCAGTCACCATAGATGTATCAATCCCTAGCCTCTCCACGAAAGTCACATACAATCATTCACATAGGGATCAATTTTACACCTTATACAAAAAAAACACACACACAACAACACATTTAACTCATATAAATATAAATCCTCCTATCAAATACTAACAAGTGTCACAAAATCAAAGACATGAAAAAGAACGTTCTAATTGTATTTGTATGGTAGATACATACCATTTCCATATTCATCATACAATATGCAGAATTCAGCATTGGTTCCATATTTCTTGCAATTCACTTATAGAACTAACACACAGGGTCCTTCCACACCAACGTCTTTACAACCACTACAGACTTATTCTAACCTCATTTGGGAGATGATCAGTCTCCCTCTATTAATCATACATACAATATTCCCTAAGAGTCTACAAAGATTACAAAGAAATTAACTTACATTTGTGAACATTCATTAACAAAATGTCATTATCTTCTGTTTTCTATATACTGTAGCAAGACACAGTCACTCCACCTAGCAAAGTATGCATACATATGAACACAAATTCCTGACTATATATAAATATACAAATATTCACAGAATGATTAAAACTGACAGGTTAGTTAGTAATTACTTATGGACAGCAGTGCTCAAAGTAAAGCCAATAGGCACCGTACGCGCATATGTCTCCTTACAAAAACGCTTGTCTCAAGACACAAAAAACCGCCAAGCCCTGCTTGCCACGTCGATCAGGAATGTCTCAACCTGATCTTAACTCAGTTAGTACCCAGACAACAAAGACCATTATACCAGATACATATAATCACATATATACCTATATTACAAAGATGATACATACCTTTTAACTTTGTTAACAAATAGAGCTCCAAAACCTTTATTTTTTACCTGCTAGGACTTACCTTTCCTTAAATTTCTAAACTAATGAGTATTTTTTTACACCAACATTTTTATGCTCTGTTATCTTTTCACAGACAATAAAAAAGGTACCTTTTTCTACTAGTAACTAAATATCAGTACTCATCCTAAAAAATATTTAACTGAGGCTTTCCAGGGGTCTGATAACCCCAAAGCCTCCTCCAGATTGATTGCCAATCCAGCAAACCAACATGCATGTAAATGCAGGTTCTCCAGGATTCTTTAAATCCCCAAAACCTCATCCAGACAAAATTTTGCAGTCAAGGAAAACAACATGAATGTAAACGTAGGTTCTCCAGGGGTCTTTAAATCCCCAAAACCTCATCCAGACAAAATTTTGCAGTCAAGGGAAACAACATGCATGTAAATGTAGGTTCTCCAGGGGTCTTTAAACTCCCAAAACCTCATCCAGACCAAATTTCGCAGTTTAGGGAACCAACATGCATGTAAACGTAGGTTTTCCAGGGGTCCTAAATCCCCAAAACCTCCTCCTGACTAATTTTTGCAGTCCAGGGAACCAACATGCATGTAAACGTAGGTTCTCCAGGGATCCTAAATCCCCAAAACCTCTTGCTGACTAATTTTTGCAGTCCAGGGAACCAACATGCATGTAAATCTAGGTTTACATAGAGAGTAACTAACCCTATACAGGGGTACCCCTTCGGAAAAAAAAAATTGAAAAATTTCCACCCAGGGTATCTCATCCTGTACAATGCACTTTAAGGCACCCACACTTGAGAAAACCCAACCTGCCATCACAAAGATCTGCCTGGTGGACAGCGATACCCCAACAACAACCTCCTGCCCCTCCTAGTGCTAGCAAAACACGGCACAACACAATGCAGAACTTTCAATAATAGGTGTCTGCTAACCTGATATAAATTGCACAATATTGTGTTGAGCTTAGTGCCTCACCAGCATGGAGTTAGGCAAGATCGGAGTTGAGGTGATGCTGTCCCCGTACGAGCCACCAAATGAAGTAGAATAATAATGTATCGAACCAGGCAGGACCTCAGTGATGCAGTTTTATTAACAGCTGGGAGCATACAGGATTATGTTCAAAGTATTACAAGATGCAGGTCTAATTTATACAGTTTCTTACAATGCAAGCAAATTTGGTACAACATTATTGGTTGCTAAGATCTACGTCAATGTAACTAACCATAAATCTGACACCTGTCATACAACCAGACAAACGTATTCATTCCCAGAATTCCTACATGTTTATTAAAATGATTTATAACTGGTTTTGACTATGGCTTTACCCATTAAAATACTTGTATAGAGACAATATGGCACCCAGTCATGTTAAATCAAACCCTCCTTGTCCTGATAAGACTTTACCAACTCACTTTGGGAAAATGAACTTGCAATAACTCCACCTTATGTGTTATGTCTTATTGTTTTTCTCTATACAATCCTATGTGTATATATATTCATATGTTAGTTTCACAAAAAGGTACAATATTATTTACATTAAAAAAAATAATAAATAAATAAATACATATATATATATATATATATATATATATATATATATATATATATATATATATATATATATATATATATATATATATATATATATCCACAGCAGTGTTATCTTATTCAATGTATTTTAACAGTTTTAATGAGGACACAAGCTGTCAAACTAAATTAATGTACACAACTTTCCCATATTCCACATATAACTTCTTATACTTGACAATGTTTATGTATTACCTTTAAGGAATGTTATCTTATCAGACTATAATTCAACTGCTGTCAAAGTGTTTCTTTTCTAATTAGCGCTTACTTAAAAACTATGAAGTATCCTAATACACTTTCACCCAGTAAACTATCTTTTAAAAGAAGCAGAGAGGTCATCTAAAGCTCAACATTTAAAAATGAAGACTCTTTCTATATTTATGGAATAACATAGTATACATTAATAAAGATTAATAATGCTTGCTTTACTATTGAATAATAATATTGATAAGACCACTACTATATAATAATAATATGAATAATAATGAATAATAATTATATTATCAATAAAACATATGCAAATTAATATGAATAATATAAAATATATTGGTTAATATGAAATTCTACTACACTTCCCAATTTATTTGAGCTTTTCGAGCCACCCAATTTGAATAGAACCATCAGCAACCATTTTTACAGCATCATATATTCCCAGAAAAAGCACCCTAAACATTGTATTGAGTATATTCCCAGGTTTAACTTATCTAGGCTCAGGCACCATTTTTTATTAAAACCCTAATAATCATTTGTAAGTCGGAGTCAATGTTCATATTTTTCCAGAAAAAAATCAAACTACATTTTTTACTGAGTACGTGCACCATCTGTAACTCTTTTACTGTCACGGTCATAAGGTTTACTTTGGTTGCAGCACCAGAATTTACATAAACCCCCATTTGCTGATCCTCCCTTTGGTGATTGAACCCAGAAGCAGTGTGTATTACATCACTTCTTGGTTCAGAACTGTCATTCCCCGACTGCTGTGGCAGTATCTGCATGATCTGTGCTCCATTAGCTTCAGTGGAGAGTAGAGGGAGACATCAGCAATCTAATAGACCCCTGATGTCTCATTAAAAAGAACCTGTCACTATAAATATGCTATCACATAGGGAGCTATTACCCTATGTAAATAAAAAAAAAACAAATAAATAAACAAAACAAAAAATTTCAAAGATGCTGGATAACGGAAAATTGTTACCAATACTTACTGTCATTTTCCTTTCCTAGCCTGTCCTCTTGTCAGCAATCAATGGGTTAACCCCTCTCTCCAGTCTCTCAGGACCACCTTCTCCTAGCTGATAAAAAGGGAGCCCTTCCTCCCCTGCCCTTGTTCCACTAACTAGTGGACGACAGGCTTGTAGGGAGGGAAAAAAGATTGTGCTGACATGAGGACAGGCCAGGAAAGGAAAATTACAGTAAGTATTGGTAACACTTTTCCGTTTTCCTTGCCAGCCTCAAGTCATCACACAATGGGATTTGATTTAGCTGATATAGGGTGGGATAATAAAAAAGACTTGAAAAACAACTAGTAATGCTGCTTTAGTGAATATTTTATTTTGCTTGGAAGGGTGCTGATACCACTGCGTTTCCAAAATTTGCTGCACTAGCCGCTGTGACATCCAAACTGTAATGTTTGGTGAAGGTTTCTCAGGAGCTCCAACTGATGCTTATCACTTTGGTGATCCAGGTAGCTATGATTCTAGCTGATGCCGCTTCTCTTCTTCTAGGTCCTGATGGCAGGACGAACAAGGTATCAGTTTTGCGCAACTTCAGAGAGCGGCGTAAGTAAGTTTAAAATAATTTGACCATGTCCAATGGTCTGAGATCTAGTTCCTCCTCTTGTCTCGGCGCAGTGGCATAACTAGAACTTTCAGGGCCCTGGTGCAAGAAACCATGGAGGGCCCCCCTGACCTCCGGCCAGGGCCCTTCCCACTAATCCCAGGGGCAGCGGGACCAGGATAGGAGGGGGAACAAATCCCCTCCATTTTCCTCCTGCAGCCACTGAATGCCTATCAGAGGGAGAGGACGAGAAGCAGATTTTTAGTGGCTGCAGGAGAAAAATGGAGGGGATTTGTTCCTCTAAATGCCCCCCCATCCAGGTGTTCAGGGGCAACATGTGTGCTATTGCAATTGTGACCCCTGTATTTACGCTCCAGGGATGAGTGGCAGCAGTGTTGGTGGGGGATGGGATCAGTGGTGGTTGGGGAGGGATAGGATCAATGGCATCAGTAGTGGGGGATGGGATCAGTGACAGCAGTGGTGGTTGGGTGGGGATGGGATCAGTGGCGGCGGTGGTGGTAGGGGGATGGGATGAGTGGCAGCGGTGAGGGGGGATGGGATCAGTGTTAAGGGTTGTGGTTGGGGGGTGGGATCAGTGGTAGGGGGATTGAATGGGATGAGTGGCAGAGGTGGTGGGGGAATGGGATCAGTGGCAAGGGTGATGGTTGGAGGAGGGTGGGATGGGATGAGTGGTAGTGGAAGGGGGGATTGGATGGGATAAGTGGCAGTGGTGGTGGACATTGGATGAAATGAGTGTCAGCGGTGGTGGGAGAATTGGATCCATGGCGAGGGTGATGGTTGGGGGGGTGGGATGGGATAAGTGGTGGGGAGGGAAATGGTATCAGTGGCAAGGATGGGATCAGTGGCAGTAGTGGTCATGGTGGGGTGGATCAGTGGCAGCAGTGGTTGTGGTGGTGTGGAGGGGGGTTCAGAGTATCAGTGGCAGTAGTGATCATGGTGGGGTGGATCAGTGGCAGTAGTGGTGGTGGTGTGGGGGATCAGTGGCAGTAGTGGTAGTGGTGGTGGTGGTATCAGGGTATCAGTGGTAATAGTGGTGGTCGTGGTGTGGGGGGTATCAGTGGCAATAGTGGTGGTGTGGGGATCAGTGGCAGTAGTGGTGGTGGTGTGGGGATCAGTGGCAGTAGTGGTGGTGGTGTGGGGGGGTATCAGTGGCAGTAGTGGTGGTGGGGGGATCAGCGGCAGTAGTGGTGGTGTGGGGGGTATCAGTGGCAGTAGTGGTGGTGTGGGGGGTATCAGTGGCAGTAGTGGTGGTGGTGGTGTGGGGGGTATCAGTGATAGTAGTGGTGGTGGTGGTGTGGGGGTATCAGTAGCAGTAGTGTTGGTGTGGGGATCAGTGGCAGTAGTGGTGAAGGTGGTTTGGGGTGTATCAGTGGCAGTAGTGGTGGTGGTGGTGGTGTGGGGGTATCAGTGGCAGTAGTGGTGGTGTGGGGATCAGCTGCAGTAGTGGTGGTGTGGGGGGTATCAGTGGCAGTAGTGGTGGTGTGGGGGGTATCAGTGGCAGTAGTGGTGGTGTGGGGGGTATCAGTGGCAGTAGTGGTGGTGTGGGAGGGTATCAGTGGCAGTAGTGGTGGTGGTGGTGGGGGGGTATCAGTGGTAGTAGTGGTGGTGGTGGTGTGGGGGTATCAGTAGCAGTAGTGATGGTGTGGGGATCAGTGGCAGTAGTGGTGGTGGTGGTGTGGGGGGGTTTCAGTGGCAGTAGGGGTGGTGGTGGTGTGGGGGTATTAGTAGCAGTAGTGGGGGTGTGGGGGGTATCAGTGGCAGCAGTGGTGTGGGGGGGAATCAGTGCAATAGTGGTGGTGTGGGGATCAGTGGCGGTGTTGATATAGAGGGATGGGTGTCACTTACTTGCAGATCACTTGGTTCCCCCTCCTTGCTGGGTCTTGCTTGGGCGAGCAGAGAGAATGGACAGGGCCTGTGAGTGCAGGTGGAGCTGGAGAAGATGGGTGGAGTGGGCGGGGACTGTGCCCGTGAGTACAGGCAGAGAGTATGGGCGGAGAGGATGGGCAAAGCGGGCGTGGACTGTGCCCCTGAGTGCGGGATGAGAGGATGGGTGAAGAGGATGGGCGGAGCCTGTGCAGTGTGACCGTGAGTGCGCTCGGGGAGGATGGGCGGAGCGGCCGGAGAGGATGGGCGGAGCGGCCGGAGAGGATGGGCGGAGCAGACTCCCAGTGAATATCTGTAGTGTACACCGTGAGTGTACACTACTGTACTATCTCCCAAGCGGCGGCAGGCCCCCCTACAGTGGCGGAACCCGAGGGCCCAGTTGCAAATGCGACTGGTGCGACTCTGGTAATTCTGCCACTGTCTCTGCGATTGCATGAAGCTGGGTAGGACCGCTTCCCAATTTACATGGAACTTGGAAACCACCTTAGGAGTTAAGGCCGGCGAGGGCCTAAGAATCTCTTTGTACAGGAGAATGATGCAAAAAGGATCTTTGCAAGATAAAGCTGCCAGCTCCGAAATTCTCCTTGCTGACGTTATGGCTGTGAGGAAATCAGCTTGACTGTCAAGAACCATAGTGGGCATGTCTCCGCAGGCACGAATGGATGTTGGAGCACAGCTTTTAGCACTGTGCCTAAGTCCCAGGCTGGGAACAGGGAATTCCTTGGTGGTCTTATTCTTATGGCCGCTCTAGGAAATTGCTTTATTAGCAGCTCGTCTGCCCACTTGTGGCCTGTGAGGCAAGACAGGGCTGAGACCTACACCTTTATGGTGTTTTATGCTAAGCCCATACTTAGAGCTGACTGTACAAATTCCAGCACCTGTGCAATGTTTGCGGACAATGGGGAGAAATTCTGTTGTAAAGCGAATGTTGTAAACTTCCTCCAAATTCGGGTGTATGTGGCATTAGTTGTAGCCCTTCTTGACTTCAATAGTGTCGAGATTACTTCTTCTGAGATGCCCTGAGACTGCAGTCTGGCTGATTCAACAGCCATGCTGTCAGTTGCAATCTGCCTGGGTTGGGGTGATACTACTGGTCCTGCTGTAGAAGGTCCCTCTTTAGCGGCAGCCATATTGGGGGAACTGCTGCCAGCTGAAGGAGCAGTGGGAACCATGGCCTTCGTGGCCAGAAGGGTGGGATTCCAATTGCATAGATGTTCTCCCTCGCAATTTTTAATAGGGTTTTCATGATCAGAGGTACGGGTGGGAAAAGGTAGACTAGGGGAAATTCCCACGGAATTGAGAAGGTGTCTTGAGCTAGTTATAGGATGAAACAATCATCGCCACAAGTAAAAAATATCGTGATGTTTAAATAAGATAACCTAATATTAAACGTGCACAGCTGCTAAGCATTCCAAGTTGTACACCACACTCATTTCAAAATGGATAGTAAATAAATAAATGTAGCGCTGTGTGTAAAATTATAAATATAAAGTGCAAATTTCTAAAATAAATCATACATATAAATGAATAGTTCATAAAATGAAAAAATGAAGAATTCTACTGAGGAAGGCCGTGATTGGCTGATACGCGCTTAGAAGGGAGGAGCTCATAGTCACGTTCAGTCAGGCACTGTGTATGTGGACACGGCGGTGCTACTCTGGAGGTTTTTATGTGATTTTAAAAGTTTTTATCTTGTAAGTGCAACTTGTCTGTTTGGGGGCTTTGAATAAATTTGTATACGGAGAACACTATGGTCTCTATACTTATTATTTACATGTCCTGAACTCATGAAATTTTGAGCCAAGCTGGGAGATGATCCGTTTCTTTGGATATTAATGAGCTGAGTTACCATTAACCACTTCAATACAGGGCACTTATACACCTTTCTGCCCAGACCAATTTTCAGCTTTCAGCACTGTCGCAGTTTGAATGACAATTGCGCGGTCATCCAACACTGTACCCAAACTAAGTTTTTATCATTTTGTTCCCACAAATAGAGCTTTCTTTTGGGGGTATTTGATCACCTCTGCGGTTTTTATTTTTTGCTAAACAAATAAAAAAAGACCAAAAATGTTGAAAAAAATTAAAGTTTTGCTTTTGTTTCTGTTAAAAAAATGTGTAAATAAGTAAGTTTTCTCTTTCACTGATGGGCACTGATATGCGGCACTGATAGGCACTGGTAGGCGGCACTGATGGGGGGTGCACAGCGGCTCAATATCCTGTGGACGTCATATGACGCCCAGTCAGGATATTGAAACCACTTTGCCACCGTCATTCTGCTATATAGCGGATGGCAAGTGGTTAAGAAAAGAGCCATCTGGATTACCCACCATTGATTGGGAAGAGGAAGTGAGAGCAAAGAGCTTGTGGGGAGATCCGCATATGAGTTTTGACTCATCTGGGAGTTGAGCGCGCATTTTTACTGATGGTGGTGTGCACTCCTTTTGAGGATGAACAATCACTGTGGTGGAATTGTGTGGATTAGGGATGAGCCGAACACCCCCCTGTTCGGTTCGCACCAGAACATGCGAACAGGCAAAAAATTTGTTCAAACACACGAACACCGTTAAAGTCTATGGGACTCGAACATGAATAATCAAAAGTGCAAATTTTTAAAGGCTTATATGCAAGTTATTGTCATAAAAAGTGTTTGGGGACCTGGGTCCTGCCCCAGGGGACATGGATCCATGCAAAAAGAAGTTTTAAAAACGGCCGTTTTTTCGGGAGCAGTGATTTTAATAATGCTTAAAGTGAAACAATAAAAGTGTAATATCCCTTTAAATTTCGTACCTGGGGGTGTCTATAGTATGCCTGTAATGGGGCGCATGTTTCCCGTGTTTAGAACAGTCTGACAGCAAAATGACATTTCGAAGGAAAAAAGTCATGTAAAACTACTCGCGGCTATTAATGAATTGTCCCTATAGCACTGGAGAGGAGGCGGGGTTAACCCACACATAGTCTGCCATGGAGTCTGTCAGGAAAGTAATTCTTTTGTAGTCCAAGTTAAGAACTAAAGGAACTAAGATCACTCCTTGAGATAACACAGCTCTGATATTCTGACATGATCAACAGTTATTTTATTTTTACTTTTATCAAACAGATTTAACAAAACATTTTCAACAGATCAAAAAAGGTACAAATAAGAGAAGTTCATTGCTTAGGTTTATTGCTAGGGTTTACAAATACTTTAATGAAGCCCAGCGAAACATTGACATACTTACTCATTAATCATTTTTCCAACTACAGCAAGTGTGGGTTCCAAACAACCATATTGACAATGTACTTTAGCCATGATAGGGGAAGTATACAAAGTGCTACTGATAAACTGCATAGGGATAGATTAGTATAGGGTTTGTAGGAACTGTCTGGTCTCTTAAAGTAGATGTAAATCCTAGCTGAATGTCCTGTGGGTAGCACAATGCTGTGTATCTTGAAGAGTGTGGGTGGGGGAAGGGAAGGGTTTTTATATATAAATGCTGCTAATCTCCTGAATTCTCTTTAATGCCTGTCCTTGTCTACATGCACTACAGTGATAACAGGCTGCTTGTGTTTTTCACAGGGCATGTTTCCTAATTGTTGCTGGCTACAATTGTCTTTTTACAGAACTATTGGTGACATGTAAGATGCCTTATGCCACGTACACACGAGCGGACTTTCCGGCGGACTAGGTCCGACGGTCTTTCCGACGGACTTTCTGACTAGGTCTGAAGGACTTTCCGAACCAACGGACTTGGCCACACATGATAGGACTAAGTCCGTTCATAAGTCCGTTCAGTTTGAACGTGATGGTGTAAATGGGACTAAAAAAGAAAGTTCAATAGCCAGTAGCCAATAGCTTCCCTTGTATTTGGTCTGTCGGACCAACACACAGACGAACAGTTTTCCCAATTTTAGTCCGTCGGACTTTGAGTCCTTTGGACAGATTTGAAACGTTCTATTTCTAGGTCCGTCAGATTTTTATCCTGAAAAGCTATCGGACTAGCTCACACACTATATGATTGTCCGCCGGACTAATCCCGTCGGACCTAGTCTGCCGGAAATTCTGCTCGTGTGTACGCGGTATTACATGTTGTCACCTTAAAATGGTGACAACGGTGTAAGATGCCTGGACAATATGCATCATTACTGAAGCTTACAGTTTTATGTGGGAAGTAGGGATAAAGCAATGGTATCCCATAAAACAAAATGCCCAAGAAAGAGCCTTTATAATAATATCACCAGATGTTATTTTCATAACATTATTCATTAGAATAAAAATAGGCTTTCCTATTATATTATCATGTAGAAACCTATATGAGATTTCAGTTTGACATTCACTTTAACAAACAGTGCTTGAGTTCTTTGAACTGTAGTGCTAGGGTACTTTTTTATGTACCTTGTCTGTGTGCACAGATAAGTATACCCAGGGCTTTTTTTTCTCAGAGAATAGGTCCAGGAACTACCCCCTTCTGAGTTACTTCTTATCTCCGCCCACTACCCACCTCTGAGCACCGTTCCTTGGTTTCATCCCCTATCCACCTCTCAGTACTGCCCTTTTAGAGAGTACAGAGCCAAGTATAATTGTGTGGTGCTAAGTAATTTGTATAAAATGTGTTAATGATGAATTACAAGGTTCTAGCACGCTGGTACCTTGTACCAGCTAGAATAGCTAAATTTGTCCCCACATATTCACCTAATTGCTTTAGAGCAGGCATGTCCAAAGTCCGGCCCGCGGGCCAATCGCGGCCCGCGGTCCGGTTTCGGACGGCCCGCCTGGTAATTTTGACATATATATCTTTTGTGGCCCCCAACGAATCCCCGAGCGCCGGGGGCCATAAAAGATAGATATGCTGGCTGCCTTGGAGGGGGCGGGACAAGCGCCGTACAGGATACAGGAGAATTTCCTGTTTACACGGCGTCCTGTGTAAAAGGAAGTCCCGTCTCCTGCGCTGCCATTGGACAATTGTTTTGTCCATCATAGGAGGCGGGACTTTCAATTAAAGAGGCCGCCGTGTAAACAGGAATTTCTCCTGTATATCTGTTGGCGCTCGTCCCGCCCCCTCCCTGTCTCCTCCAAGGCTGCAGATGGACATGAATCAGGCTGCACTGACAGCAATGGTGAGTCTGCATTCATGTCAATGTGGTGGGGGCTGCCGTATTTATGTCAATGTGGTGGGGGCTGCATTCATGTCAATGTGGGGGCTGCATTCATGTGAATGTGGTGGGGGCTGCATTCATGTCAATACGGTGGGGGCTGCATTCATGTCAATACGGTGGGGGCTGCATTCATGTCAATACGGTGGGGGCTGCATTCATGTCAATACGGTGGGGGCTGCATTCATGTCAATACGGTGGGGGCTGCATTCATGTCAATACGGTGGGGGCTGCATTCATGTCAATACGGTGGGGGCTGCATTCATGTGAATGTGGTGGGGGCTGCATTCATGTCAATACGGTGGGGGCTGCATTCATGTCAATACGGTGGGGGCTGCATTCATGTCAATACGGTGGGGGCTGCATTCATGTCAATACGGTGGGGGCTGCATTCATGTCAATACGGTGGGGGCTGCATTCATGTCAATACGGTGGGGGCTGCATTCATGTCAATACGGTGGGGGCTGCATTCATGTCAATACGGTGGGGGCTGCATTCATGTGAATGTGGTGGGGGCTGCATTCATGTCAATACGGTGGGGGCTGCATTCATGTCAATACGGTGGGGGCTGCATTCATGTCAATACGGTGGGGGCTGCATTCATGTCAATACGGTGGGGGCTGCATTCATGTCAATACGGTGGGGGCTGCATTCATGTCAATACGGTGGGGGCTGCATTCATGTCAATGTGGTGGGGGCTGCATTCATGTCAATACGGTGGGGGCTGCATTCATGTCAATACGGTGGGGGCTGCATTCATGTCAATACGGTGGGGGCTGCATTCATGTCAATACGGTGGGGGCTGCATTCATGTCAATGTGGTGGGGGCTGCATTCATGTCAATACGGTGGGGGCTGCATTCATGTCAATACGGTGGGGGCTGCATTCATGTCAATACGGTGGGGGCTGCATTCATGTCAATACGGTGGGGGCTGCATTCATGTGAATGTGGTGGGGGCTGCATTCATGTGAATGTGGTGGGGGCTGCATTCATGTGAATGTGGTGGGGGCTGCATTCATGTCAATACGGTGGGGGCTGCATTCATGTCAATACGGTGGGGGCTGCATTCATGTCAATACGGTGGGGGCTGCATTCATGTTAATGTGGTGGGGGCTGCATTCATGTTAATGTGGTGGGGGCTGCATTCATGTCAATACGGTGGGGGCTGCATTCATGTCAATACGGTGGGGGCTGCATTCATGTCAATACGGTGGGGGCTGCATTCATGTCAATACGGTGGGGGCTGCATTCATGTCAATACGGTGGGGGCTGCATTCATGTCAATACAGTGGGGGCCACATTCATGGCAATGGAGTGGGGGCCGCAGATGGGCACTGATTAGGCTGCATTGATGGGCACTGACCCTTATTTTGCTTCACAGTTCTTTATTTAAAATATAAGATTTTTTTTCCTGAAACTTCATTTTTAAAGTGAAGGTGCATGTTATAAGCAGATTAAATCCGGTATATCCAAATAACACGCCCAAGCTCATCTATTCACCACACACAGCACAAAGGCAAGAGAATTCTTGTTGGGCCGTGTATTAGTGCTCGGATGGACACACTTAGACCAAATTTTAATGGTTTAAGAATGTCAGGCAAAATGGTCGGCCCTCAAGCATGTTCTATTCATCAAATCTGGCCCTCTTGGAAAAAAGATTGGACACCCCTGCTTTAGAGGATGTGACACAGCAGGAACACATTTTCACATATGGTGGCAATGCCCCGTAGTTGAAGAATTCTGGAAGAATATATTTCTTATGGCTTCTAAAGCCCTGGAAATCACGATTCCTCCAGATCCTGCAACGGCACTCCTAAACCTTAAACCCACAATACTCACCCATACTCAATTACAATTATTTATCCTTAGCACTGCAGCTAAACAAACGATTGCCAAGGCGTGGAAGTCCCAAAATCTAATTCTTGCTGAAGCTAAACACAGAATGAACAGAGCACTTTTATACGCCAAGATGACAGCTATTGAAGAAAATAAAATAAATAAATTTCGCAAAATTTGGCAACCATGGGTTAAAAACTACCTCCCTACAGATTTTGACCAATCTCTGTTGTTACCACACTAAGATATATATCATATTATTACTGAAATATATATTATATTTGTATACCTAATGAGAGCTGGATCATCATCCCGGGAAACTCTCTGTTTTTTTTTTCTCTTCTTTCCTTCTTTCCATCTTTATCTCTCCTCCCTCTCCTTTTCTTTTATTATTTCCTAAAATATTCCTATGGATACTTAGTCTAATAACTTGATTTATTTCTCTAATCTTACATCTAGAATCCCAACTAGTGTATAATAAATATGGTTGTAAGATATCTCTAAAATTACTTTATTTTATTAATTTATTTATTTATCTTTTTTATCATACTGCAAAGATCTTCTGATGATTGATATGTATCCATGTATTGTATCATTTTATTTCTTCTTCTGTAAAAACTCAATAAATATATTTAACAAGAAAAAATGTGTTATTGATAGCAAGAAAAGTAGTAAAATAGATTCCCCACAGCCAGCAGCAATAGACCCCCCCCAGCAACAATAGATTCACTCAGAGACAATAGACCCCCCCTAGCAATAATGGACCCCCACAACAAAATACCACCCAGCAGCAACAACAGATCTCCCAGCAGCCAGCATCAATAGACTATCCAGCAGCCAGCAACAATAGACCCCCTCCATCAATAGTAGATCTCTTCCAGCAATAATTGACCCACAAGCAACAATAGACCGCCACTCAAAAATAGATCCGCTCCAGCAACAATAGACCCTCCAGCCCACCCCAGCACCCCTTGCCACTACATACATTCAGTGATGGAGGTGCCAGAACTGCGTTCCCCTGCGTTCCCGCTGAAAAAATGCCCTGAGTACATCAAAGGACCAATATCTGTCTGCAACAACTGAATGATAGCTAGCTCTTAAATTTTCCTTGTCAAAAGAAGTTTATTGAGTATACAATGTTATAAAGATACATAAAGTAAGTTTACAAGGATCTATAAAGTAAGCTCATTGTTTTACAGGAGGGTTTATATAGGTAAATATCATGAATTTTCAAATATTAAACATTGGGTTCACGTAAACCTAAATTAAAGATATATATCATTTCCTTAGTTACTTTTGTAGGTATTTAAATGATTTATACCTACTATACATATTGTTTACAAGTAGAGTGTATATAGGTCAAATAAATTCTGATAATGAGCTTTAATCGTAAGGTGGAGAAAAGGAAAGAGAAAGAAGAAAAAGGGTTGAAAGGTAGCGGTATGGTCCACAAGGTTGTCCCACTCGTCAGTTTATTATTCTTTTTAGTTCTCTTTGAAGCCTTAGAATGGGTGTCTCTGTAAGTCATTTAATCTGTTACCATGGCAACAGGACAGAGTCATTGAAGTTTGACAGGAACTGTTGTTTTATCCAAGGATGCCAAAGTTTTTCAAATTTTGGAATTTGATTTTGATCGATGGCTACCATCTTAGCATGGGACATTGTATTATTCATTCTGTGAATTGTTTCTGCTAGTACCAATGTAGGAGATTTCCATGCCTTGGCCACTGTTTGTTTTGCAGCCGTTATTAGTTGGATCATAAGTTTGAATTGAGAGAGTGTTAACCATTCCGGTTTTAGATTAAGTAAAGTTAAATATGGATCTGGTTGTATTATTTTTTTAAATATTTTAGATGCAATCACGAAGACTTCCTTCCAGAAGGTTTGGATTACTGGGCACGTCCACCATATGTGTAAATATGTGCCTATTTCTGGGCATCCTCGAAAACAAAGAGCTGAGGTATTAGGTGAATATTTTGCCACTCTAGCGGGTACAAGGTACCAGCGAGTTAGGACTTTATAATTTGTCTCCAGTGCTAAGATGTTGGGTGAAGATGACTTAGATGTGAGCCATATGTTAGACCAGTCCGTGTCTTCTAAAGTTCGTCTCAGGTCCTCCTCCCACCTCTGAACGTAAGAGGGTCTATTAAGATTTGGTACTCCATATAATTGATTATAAAGTGATGAAATTGTACCTTTAGCAAATGGATCTTTTGTCCAGATTGATTCAAAAATGGATAATTGGGATAATGGTGTATCCCCCTTTAGGAATGGTGTATAGAAATTTTTGATTTGGAGATATCTAAATATCTCAGAGTTTGGTAGATCATATTTTTCTCTAAGCGATGGGAATGAAAGGAATGATTTAGATGCTATGAAGTCATTTAGTGTCTGAATGCCTGATATTGTCCAAGCTTTAAAAGAATTTGGGTAGATCCATGCCGGATAAAAGGCCGGATTTCTGATAAAAGAAAGGAGAGGATTGTGTGGAGATTGTAACTGATATTTGGTTTTTAGTTTATCCCAGAGAGATAAGAAGTGTTTAGTTATGGGATTATGAATTTTAAAGCGGTCTTTAGGATCAAGCCATAATAAATTTGATATTAATAGAGGGTCATTTTCTGAAGCCTCTATAAATACCCATAATGGGATTTCCTGTTTTGCATGGTATTTGGACAGACTGGCCAAATGTGCCGCTCTGTAGTAGTTAGTAAAATTAGGGTATCCCAGGCCTCCTTTATTTTTGGGAAGATGTAGTGTGTGTATAGGTATACGTGGTTTAGAAGAGCCCCATATAAACGAAGTTGCTCTTTTTTGTACTATTCTCAAAAAATAGGAAGGAATTGGAATAGGGAGGACTCTGAATAGATAAAGCAATTTGGGTAGAATAGTCATTTTGATTGCATTAATCTTCCCCATCCAGGATAAAGGAAGTTGCGACCACTGTTTTATTAGATTTGTGATCTGTCTTAATACAGGAGGATAATTGGTTGAGAATAAGTCAGAATGAGAGGCTGTTAAATGAATTCCAAGATATGGGATTGATTTTTCTGCCCATGTGAATGGGAGTGCAGCCCTAGCCGGGATCAATTCCATGTTTGTGAGTGAAATATTAAGCACTAGGCATTTCTTAGGATTAATCATAAGGCCGGATAGGGCTGCAAATCCATCAAGAGCTGGTATTAAGTTAGGACCAGAGACCTGTGGTGATGATAGAAAAAGTAATATATCGTCTGCAAATATACATAATTTGTGTGTAATACCTCCTACTTCAATGCCAGTTATAGTTTGGTTTGTTCTGATATATTGGGCCATGGGTTCGAGTATAAGGGCAAATAATAAGGGAGATAATGGGCAACCCTGTCGGGTACCTCTTTCGATATTAAAGGCTTCAGATTTGTATCCAGCATATTTTATATAGGCTTTGGGTTTATTATATAATGCTTTGATCCATGTTAAAAAGTGGGGTCCAAAACCCCATTTTTGTAATGAATATTGCATATATTGCCAGGATACTGTGTCAAATGCCCTCTTAATATCGAGAGATAGAAAACATAAAGGAATTTTCCGTTTTTTAGCAATATGTGCCAATAACACTGCCCTGCGTATATTATCGCCTGCCTGTCTATTTGGCATGAAGCCTACTTGATCTCTATGTATTAATTTTCCTATAATGCTATTGAGGCGTTTTGCTATTATTTTTGCTAATAATTTAATATCGAGGTTTAACAGAGAGATAGGCCGATAATTCACACAGGAAGTATCATCAGAAAGGGGTTTTGGGATCATACAAACAATTGCCATTAGTGTTTCTTGCCGAAAAGAATGTCCATCTAGAAGTTTGTTAAAAGTTTCAGTGAGAATGGGAGAGAGTATTTCTGAGAATGTTTTATAGTATAAAGCCGAGTAGCCGTCTGGGCCTGGTCTTTTGTTAAGTTTTAGGTCTTTTATGGCGTTAGCAACTTCATCTATAGTTATAGGCTCATCCAAACTGCTTTTTTGATTCTGAGATAACTCAGGTAAGGTTATTTTTGAGAAGAAGGATTCAGCCTCTGTAGGATTAAATTCATTGTTTGTCTTGTATAAAGTTGCGAGATGTGAGTGAAATTTATGGACTATTTTAACTGGATTACAAGTGTAAACATTTTTTGATAATTTCAAACGTATTGGTTTGAAAGATTTGTTAGTTGAATTTAATGCCCGAGCCAAATATGTACCTGGTTTGTTTGTATTCATGTAGAAATTGTGTTTGGAGCGTTTGAGGGATTTATCAACTGACTCAGTGAGAAATAGATCGTATTCCAATCTAGATTTTTCCAGATGAGATTTTGTACTCTGAGATGGATTATCTTGAAATGATATGTAGGCTGCATTAAAATTGAGTTCTAGTTTTTTTGCTAGATTTTTGCGTTCCCGTTTAAATAGTGCCATTTGTCTTTGTATTGTACCACGCAAGACAGGCTTATGAGCTTCCCACAGTGTTATTGGGGAGATGTCTGTTGTATTATTAATTGATATGTATTCCTTTAAAGCTTGTTCAATGGCCATCTGATGTAGTGGGTGTTTGAGCATTATGTCCGGTAAGTACCACGTTGGGTCATGCGCTTTTGGTATGGCTGAGGCTATAGTAGTGTATACTGCATTATGGTCAGACCACGGAATCGGAATTATATCTGATGCAATAATTTCTGGTATCATTCCTATTGTTAGAAAAATATGATCTATTCTGGTGAAGGTTTGATGAGGGTGCGAGAAATAAGTGAATTTCTTTTTCATTGGGTTACTTTCTCTCCATGAATCTACCAGATTGTATTTGGAAAGAAGTTGAGAAAAAGGTAATCTAGAGGTTATTTTGGATGGTGTAAAAGGTGATTTATCTAGAAATGGGAGTAGGACCTGGTTCGAATCCACACACATTATCACTGTTCCTATTTTGTGTGTATTAATCACTTGTAATATATGTGAGAGGAATGGTGTAGGTTGTTTGTTAGGAGCGTAGTAGGAAATCACCGTGATTGCTGTATCCATTATATAACCCATGAGTATCAGGTATCTACCTTCTGGGTCTTTAATTTCTGATGATAAGGTGAATGGTGTGGATCGGTGAAATGCAATTAGAGTTCCCCTTTGCTTGGTACAGGCAGAAGCCGTGTAAATTTGTTGATAAAAAGGAGAAATATATTTTGGAGTAGAATCTTTGGTGAAGTGTGTTTCTTGGAGGCATACTATGTGAGCCTTCTTGTTATGGAAAGTACGGAAGGCTTTGGTCCTTTTTTGAGGGACATTTATTCCCTGAACATTCAGGGAAAGTATATTCAGTGGTGCCATGGCAACAGATCAAATAGTTTTGACTTACTTTTTGTTATGCAGAGCTGACTGCGCAGATCAACCTGTGTGGACTGAAGAGATGAATAGATAGAAAAGAAACCAGTGAATTCTGGAGTAAAGAGTAAACAAAAAACATGTGAGATTAGATGATACATTGTATAAATTATTTTTTGCAAGTAATCACAATTTACCCGTGAAAGAGAATAAATATCTCTCTCAGGGGAATAAGTGCCTTCGTCACACTCCCACATAATATGGTTGGGAGAATGAGGAGGGCTAATGGGGGTACACGGATCTTCCGCTTACAGGAGAGAAGTGCTATGTCAAAAGACATCAAATTGATGTTTCATTAGTTGGAGTGCAGAATATAGTTTTTGTTGAAATTATTTATTCCAGGGTGGTTGTATATGGTTAGTCTTGCCCTAGGCTAAATAATTCAGTTAGAAAGGTACTGTTAATAACTTTGGTATTGATGAAGATAGTTTGAATTATTTTGGGGTTTTAACCCTTTTAGAGTAAACAATTACATATTTTATTCATATGTAACTGTTTAGATATGTTAATTCATAAAATTGAGGTTGTATTGCTTCAGATTAGAATAAACAAAAACATAATTCTAGGAACTAGAGTTAGGTAATAATATATTTGTTTTAAGAAAAAGAAAAAAAAAAAAAAAAAAAAAAAGGCTTCCATTACTTCTGGATTATTGAACATATTTGTCCTAAAAAGTAATAAATCTATTGTTATTACCTGATAATATATAACTGAACAAGAATTTCCTTATTTCACTTATATATTCTAAGGCTATATGAATCAGAAGTAATAAGAAATATAACTGGAATGTAACATGATCCCACACAGTGTGTGACTATCAGAATGCAGTTACATTCAGTTATAAATATAGATTTTTTATAGAGAACCATCTCTTAGTATAATAAATGAAGAGATATCAGGAATTAGGATGTCAGTCCATTGAATCTTCTTGGTCCATGGATGATGTGGCATAACGGCCTCTTTTGTGAGAATGATGATTCCCATTTTGTTCTGGAATTTTCTGGGTGCTGCCTGAAGGTGAAGATGATGCCATTCTTCTGTGTGTGGGAGAGTTGCTGCTTGTGGGTTCTGTCAGATTTAATTTTAAAAGGGTTTGTTGTAGTTCATCTGCTGAACTGCTTCTGTAAATTGTACCTTGGTAGTTAAATCTGACTGAAAAGGGGAAGCCCTATTGATACATAATGTTGTGGCGTTGCAGTTCCATTAGTTGGGGTTTCATGGATCGTCTTTTAGTAATAGTAAGTTGGGATAGGTCAGCAAAAATTTGATAATTGTGTCCTTGAAAATTAAGTTCCTTTTTTTCTCTTGCAGCAATTAGTATTTGTTCTTTCGTTCTGTAATAATGAAATTTTGTGATTATATCACGTGGGGGTCCATCTTTCTTTTTGGCTGTGAGGGCTCTGTGTACTCTGTCCAGTTCTAAACGTTCAATAGGGATATCTGGCTTTAGTTCTTGTAATAGAGCAGTAATAGTAGATTGCAGGTCTGTCACAGTTTCAGGTATTCCCCTTATGCGCAAGTTTGAACATCTGGCTCTATTTTCGTAATCTTCGAGCTTAGTTTGAAGTATTAAATTCTCTTTTTTTAATTGTTCCAATTCTGTTATATTTTCTTGGGTTGTAATTTCAATTTCATCCATTTTTATTTCTAAGGCTGCGGTGCGGTTTCCCAGCTCTCTTATTTCTTTGGTTAGGCTTTTTGTTATTTGGTCTGAGGTTTGTTTTAAAGCCTTATGAAGCATCTTTTCAAATTGTAATAATATTACTGGGGATACTGAGGAGGCTTGTGGAGAAGTTTGTGAGAGGATTTGTTCTGTATCTGACTCAAATGGAGAGTCTTGCTGTGACATTTTCTGTCTGTGAGAGCGCCCTGATGCTGTATCTTGTGAGGTGACTGGAGCTGCTTCAGCTGCAGTGAGTGCCTGTGAGCTCTTTGTGAGGTGATTTTTATTTCTGCCACGGTTTCCTCCCAGTACCATATTTCCTGCCCAAACTTTCACAGTTTGTTCCCTGGGGCAAAAAGGTTCAAATGGATACCTTTTGAGCCTGCAGGCTCCGCTTTGTCCTTCTCTTCTCTCCTCAGCGGTGTGGAGCTCTAACAATGCATGTCTGCTCTGCTAGGCTCCGCCTCCTGCCCCCAGCTCTTAAATTTTCAACAACTTAGCTACTTTTTTTTATAAAATAAGGTATTTTCCCTATTTTTGTTTTTATTTGCTCTTGCTAAGGTTTTAACTTATGATTGCATCAGGTAGTTGTTGCTAACAGTCATTTAATTCAATAGCTGCCTTTTTTGGTAGCACCTCACTGCACTTTTAAAGAAGAAACAAAAAAAAAAAAAAAAACAACACTGCACATAATACACCAACCATCCTTGCCACAGTATTTTACCATAGAATTTCCCCTAACTTTCTGAGTATGAAGCAACAACTTCACCTGCTGCTCCACCTCAGTAACCCCTTGGGGGTTTTTTTGACTTTTTTTATGGATAGTCTTTTTCTTTTATGTAAGATTAAAAACAAGGGGCTGGCTTTTAAAGTTTGTTGGAAATAATGTAAAGACTGCTCATGCACTACTCACTAGAATATCTTGGGTTCTTTTTTGTCAGTATAAAAATATACAGGATTATTGATTTTGTTTAGTAACAAACTAGTTGCCGTGAGTCCTGGTAATATGTAGCTTGATTAAAAAGTTGTCTAGTAAAGGTACTTAACCATTTTTCTGCCATAACAGTTTTTGCGTTTTTATTTTTAATTTTTTTTGAACGTGTGTTCAAATGCAAATTTTGGGCCCGATGATTACATAAAAACCCCAAACATTATAAATTATTTTTAATTGCTAAAAAGTATATTATAAAATTTTATTTTCTCAAAACAGAGACTCTAGAAAATAAAATAATGGTAGTAGTTTCAATATATTAGTGCATTAAATTGTTTATTTCAGTAAAAAAATACACTGGAGTTAATATTAGTGCACACTAACACAATATATAAATATATATAACCACATTTTTGGGTAAAATATAAAAAATTAGGTTGTGTTGCATGAATATCCATATGTCAAGCCTTAAAATTGCACATGCCCGTGAAATGGTGACAAACTTTGGTAGAAAAGTCTTTGCAGATCATCAATTTGGAGTTATATATATATAGATGTACGAAGATCATTTGGGAACAAATACAGGAATGTCACTAAATATAAAGTGCCTTGAAAAAGTATTTATACCCCTTCAAATTTTCCACATTTTGTCATGTTACAACCAAAAATGTAAATGTATTTATTGGGATTTTATGTGACACACCAACACAAAGTTGCACATAATTGTGAAGTGGAAGGAAAATGATAAATTGTTTTCAATTTTTTTTTACAAATAAATATCTGAAAAGTGCATTTGTAGTCAATCCCCTTTACTTTGATACCCCTAACTAAAATCTAGTTTAACTAATTGCCTTCAGAAGTCACCTAATTAGTAAATAGAGTCCACCTGTGTGTAATTTAATCTCTGTATAAATACATCTGTTCTGTGAAGCCCTCAGAGGTTTGTTAGAGAACCTTAGTGAACAAACAGCATCATGAAGGCCAAGGAACACACCAGAGAGGTCAGGGATAAAGTTGTGGAGAAGTTTAAAGCAGGGTTATTTTTTTTTTAAATATCCCTAGCTTTGACACATCCCACAGAGCACTGTTCAATCCATCATCCAAAAATGGAAAGAGTATGGCACAACTGCACACCTACCAAGACATGGCCGTCCCCCTAAACTGACAGGGCGGGCAAGGAGAGCATTAATTAGAGAAGCAGCCAAGAGGCCCATGGTAACTCTGGAGGAGCTGCGGAGATCCATAGCTCAGGTGGGAGAATCTGTCCACAGGACAACTATTATTCGTACACTCCACAAATCTGGCCTTAATGGAAGAGTGGCAAGAAGAAAGCCATTGTTAAATGAAAGCCATTAGAAGTTCCATTTGCAGTTTGCAGGAAGCCATGTGGGGAACACAGCAAACATGTGGAAGAAGGTGCTCTGGTCAGCTGAAGCCAAAATTTAACTTTTTGGCCTAAAAGCAAAATGCAGAAAACTTACACTGCTCATCACCCTGAATACACCATCCCCACTGTGAAACATGGTGGTGGCAGCATCATGTTGTGGGGATGCTTTTCTTCAGCAGGGACAGGGAAGCTGGTCAGAGTTGATGGGAAGATGGATGGAGCCAAATACAGGGCAATTTTAGAAAAAAACCTGTTATGCTGCGTACACACGATCGGAAATGCCGCAGGCAAAACTCTGATGAGAGCTTTTTGTCGGAAAATGCGACCGTGTGTATGCTCCATCGGTCTTTTGCTGGCGGAATTCCAGCCAGCAAAAGATTGAGGGCGTGCTCTCTATTTTACAGTTGGGGAAAGTTCCTATCCGAAAATGCGATCGTCTGTATGCAATTCGGACACGCAAAAAATCACGCATGCTCAGAATCAAGTACGAGACGGAAGTGCTCGTTCTGGTAAAACAAGCGTTCGTAATGGAGATAGCACATTCGTCACGCTGTAAATTTTTGGATCTTTTAATGCAGCGCATTCTTTTGTTCTTTATAATGCTAGAAGAATGAATTTGTTTTGCTCTTGATATTCACACAGTTCTCACAAACGTATTTCTTTATTATTTCTCGTGATCTCCTGAATAATCTTTTTTGTTTTTAAAGCCAGATCTCCATAATAATGTTTAGAATTATTTTTTATATAGTAATTTTTTTTTGTTCAAGATCTCCTGTTTTTTTGATTATTTTTAAATTATTTTCTAGTGATCTCTATTTTTTTTGTGTCAAGTTTCCACAACAAAATTATTATCTTGTATTTTTAAAGCTCAAGGAGGTTGGTTGTTGTCCCTTGTTAATTTGACATTGTATTTTTGAAATGTACCTGCCTACTCACAAACAAACTGTCCTTTTTGAAGAAAAACACATAGGCAAGTATTTTCATATAAAAAAATCTACATTTATTCTCATAACAAGATAAAGAGGAAGGCAACGTTGGAGAAACTGATTGAATTTGCAAAGCCTTTATACCCCAGGGCACACATCAACTCTTTGTAACTAAAAATATGTAGCCTGAGAAGTCCATATAATAGGGAGCACAATCTGGTCCAGGACTCCCAAAGATCATGAACAGCAGCAGATGACATATATGTCCCCAGGCTGTGGTACTACCACAGCCTGCGACTTCTATCAGACCAGACTGAACACAGGCCATCACTTTCTTGTCTTCCCTGCAGCCTTCCCTCCACGCTTCCCTGCAGCCTTCCTTGGAGGCTATGGCTCTGTTGGTGGACTTGTGGCAGGAGGAGGAGGAGGATTGGCAAGCGCACATAAGTGCATGTTCTCACTAATTTGGCCCCTTAACCCCTTCCGAAGGGACTGAAAAAGATTCTCACACATGAAGTGTTGGCCCTCCTCCATTTGCCGCAATTTTGCAGCTACATAGCAGCCATAGGCCTCTTCAGTGTCAGGGGGGTTTTCAGGGCCGCATTAGCCTCCTTAATGAGGCCCAGTGCTGCCTCCTCCACGTTACTCCCCTTCCTGGCCCTTTTTGTTGTAAGGTGGAGGGGAGGCACCTGGGATTGGGTGAGGCTACTGGGCCTGGCCACCTCCTGGCTGACACTTACCCCGCCTCCTCCTGGCTGACACTTACCCCTGCCTCCTCCTGGCTGACATTTACCCCCGCCTCCTCCTGGCTGCCACATTCCAAAGCCTGGCTAAGTCCTTTCTGTGTATGAAAAAGGGACATAGTTGTAATTTTTGGTTCATCAATCACACACAATTTTCAGCTTATGCAAATTGAATGTTAATAAATAGAAAAGACTATCATTCTGAGCCCAGAATTTTCATTCTTGTCTCAATCATTTTTGGCCCCTACTGTCTATTGATATGTCAAACACTTTTTGTTCAATCATTCATTTGTTAGCAATAATAACATCTAGTTAACACCAATAATTTTCGGACAATAAATATGTTCAAAAATACTATACCTGGCTCCAGCTGTGCTCCTCAACTTCTTCCAGGGTTGAAGGGCCAGGTTGGTCCCTGGAAGCCTCAGCTGGGGTCGAGGGAAGGGTGGATGGAAGTGTAGAAACTGATTTCCTGGTTTCAATCTGGTCTTCCAGAAACAGCATCCTGTTGTAGTACCACAGACTGGGTACATACACATCCTTTGCTGCTGCTCCTGATCTCATGGAAGCCTGGACCTTATTAAGCTCCTTCCAAGCTACCAATTTTCTTATCCTCAAACTCGATGTCTGCGTCAGGCACCTGCGTCTTCACAAATTGCATCAGTTTCTCTAGCGATGCCTTCCTAGCTGTTTTTTTTCGATATAAGGGGTTTTTAACTTCCCACAAATTTCTCATATCCCTGTATCTGTCTATGACCTGGCCCATGAATTCAGGGTCTTTGAACTGTTTCATATTTGTTGCAAGACAAAACACACTAATATCAGGCTAAACTCTCCTAATCTTATCCCAATATAGGCCTCAATCTCGAATCAGTATAGGCCACTGATGTCCCAAGTTAAAATGTTACCTTCTTTATAACGTTTGGCGCTTCCGCCACTCACAGATCGTACATACGACACACACGTGTTAGCTTTATATACACTGTGCATGCGTAAAACTCTGTCCGTGTCTCCCGCCCCTGACGTTCTTTCTCGAATATTCTCCACCCCTTCTCTTTCGTCGCAGTGGGAGAGGAACATAGCAGAGACACAGCAGGTGTGTGATAATAGCAGTAACGAGGAGGAGTAAAGCCCTGAGCCAGAAACGTCCTGATCCCGCAGGAGATTTAAGGCCTTAAATATGGCCTTTGTAGAAATGGTGGAAATAGTGGACATCTTGCAGAGGGCCGACTATGATGATAAGTATGGACCGTACCTAAACCCAAATGTATGAAAGGTCAAGATCATGTCTAAAGTTGTTAAGAGTCTGCACAGGAATTTTGGGGTACCATGATCCAAGGAGCAATTGAGGAAACGCTGGTCAGACCTTAAATTGAGGGAGCAGGATCAGTACAGAAGGATCAAGAAAGTGCTTCTAAAAAGTAAGTAGTCGTCGTGTGTTGCGATTATTATTATTACTTGCATGCTGCTCCATGTGCTTTTCTTTACTGTTGTACAGTTTAAAATGGCTACTTTTATGTTCATGGGCCCAGTAATCGGTCGTAGGAAACATTGTTCGTTTGCCAACTAAATACGATGTTTTGGGCAGATACAGAGTTAACTACATTTGGTCATGCTAATTTGTATTGAAAGAAGTTTAGGACATTGTTGTCTAGATGTGTTTGAAACTAGAAAGAATTGCAAACTTGATTCAGTGTAATGTAAGGAGAGGACAATCAGTAGCTGTTTAAACATCTGGACTCAGGAGCACTAGTGTGGGACACAAAAACAAACTTTTTAGGGTGTCCCACACAGGTACTCCAGTGGATACTTGGGGTGTCTCCATGTGTGAAACTTGTCCAAAAAAGGTAAGTATTCCAGCTTTGGTAAGGGAAAAAATCATGTCTTCAGCTTGGAACTCTGCCAAAATAGAGAATTGTACCCCACTTCCAAACAATGTTTCATATTCCTTTTTCTGGCCTCAAATATCTGTGTGCTTAGTATACCTTTTCTTTCATTCTCATAGGGGAGAAAAGACTCCAGACGTCTGAGGACACCAGTAAACCCCCACCTCCCGAAGAAGGGGAACAGAGGACACCACAGCTTGAGGATGTGGAGGAAGGAGAGGTGGTTGAGATTGTCACCACAACAGGTGAGTGTCTGACACCACAGATTCAGGTAATAGATGCATGCCTGCATATTTATAATACATGGTGTGTATTTTTTCTTTTAGGTGATGTGCATGTTGTGGAAGAACAATCTACTAATTTCACGACTGACAGTGCACAAAGGCTAATCCAGGACATAATGTTTTGTAGTCAGGATTTAGACCTCATCAAGGAAAAAACAAATGACCTAGAACAAAAACTGAAGGACGTGATTGATGTACTAGGAAGAATCTAAAGAACAACAAAATTACAAGATTTTCTAGTTTTGGGGACTAATTTTTTTCATTTTTTTTATGCATTTTAAAAGACAAATTTGACACAGTGTGTCAACATGTGCTATCTGCCATCAGGGGATATCAATGTATGCGTTTTGTGGGTGCAACCCCTTCCTCGTAACTCAAGTAGGTGAGAGGAAGTGGTTGCACCCCCAAAACACGTCCATTGATCCCCCATGATGGAAGATAGCACATGTTGACATTAGGCATGGGATCAGGAGGAAAATCCCCAGTTTGACTCCCAATTTATGTGCATCTTCAAAATTTGGCTTTTACAGGGGGACATCGCCCTATCTGATGAAGGCAATATCAACACATTTTTGACACTATAATGTCTGATATTGCCTTCAGTTATTCAATGTTGAACTTTGTAAGTTCCTGAGTTATGAATGTTATGTTTTGAAACATGCCTGTTTATGTATTAAAAAAATATTTTCAAGGTAAAACTTAAAAAAAAAAAATGTTTTTTTTTTAAATAAAAATTTTTTACAATGCACATGTGAATGTGCATGGAGTAAAAGGTTTTTGCTCAATACCATTTTTTGTATTACGTTGGTGTTTACAGTGACAATGGGTGTTATTTATTAATGGAAAAAACACTTGGCACTACAAGTGTACTAGGAGAACCTAGGAGACAGCTAAAAGAAACACAAGCAGTAAATCAAAATCAAGATTTGATCAGATCAATTTTTTTTTATATCCAAAATAATTACAAATTTCCTGGCATAGCAATGGCCCCCCTACCCGTAAAATAATCTACATATTTTTGATGCACTTCACGGGCGCTTTGGGGGAGCAAGCCAGGATGGCCAGTTTCCAGGGCCGTCAGTTGATTTTCTGGAAGTCCGGCCTCAGGCCCAACTGAGGCAACATAATTGGGAGCATTTCTCTTCAAAAAGTTGTGAAGTATGCAGCATGCTAGAACCATGTGGTTAAGTTTGTACTCTGCCATATTTATTGCTGTAAGAAATAGGTGGAACCAGCTGGCCATTATCCCAAAGGCATTCTCCATGACTCTTCTGGCTCTGGTCAGCCAGTAATTAAAAACCCTCTTCTCCGGGGTGAGGGTCCTCTGGGGAAATGGCCTCATCAGGTGATCACCCAGACCAAATGCTTCATCAGCAATAAAAACAAATGGGAGTCCTTCCATGTTCTCTTCCGCAGGTGGCAATCCCAAGCCACCACTCTGGAGACATCGGTAGAACTAGGTATGGGCAAAGACTCCACCATCTGACATTCGGCCATTCTTCCCCACGTCCACATAGAGAAACTCTTATGTCGCCGACACCACCGCCATCAACACATTACTATGAAACCCCTTATAGTTAACATAGTATGACCCCGAGTGGGGTGGTGGGACGATGTGGACGTGCTTCCCATCGATTGCCCCTCCGCAGTTGGGAAAGTCCCAACGATGAGCAAATTGGGAAGCCACAGTCTTCCATTCCTGTGGCGTCAAAGGAAATTTGGAGTCAAAAAAGAAAAAAAATTATTAGTACATTTGCACATAACATTGCAAGCAGATTAGACACAAACATTCTTGGCCAACATCAGTATAACATTTATTTTAAGGAGTATTTAAAGACAAAAATATAAGGTCCACTTATCAGATTCCTCACCCCCTCTGATGGCCCATTGGAAACATTTTAGGGGGGGAGGGTTATAAATGAGTTTTGGACCCAAAAAAAAGCCTCTGGGACTCTGCCTGAATTTAAGGACAACAATAACATTTGGACACATTTTAGGGGATGTTTAGGGTAAAGCACTACAATGGAGCTGACAAAATACATTGTTAAGTGACTAGGCTAGGTGTATGTGGGCCCAGGATAGCATGCTGGGGAGGTTAGTGAAGGCAAATATGCATGAAGGACAAAAAAGGAGCATTAAAAGCTTACAGCATGCATGAGGACAAAGGGGACATTCACAGCATATTACAATCATGGTAATTAGGGAATGATGAAAGAAATACAATACATTACATTAGCATTAGGGATGAGCTTCGAGTTTGAGTCAAACATCAGCTGTTTGCAAGTTCGCCGAACAGCGAACAATTTGGGGGGTTCGCGGCAAATTTGAATGCCGCGGAACACCCTTTAAAAGTCTATGGGAGAAATCAAAAGTGCTAATTTTAAAGGCTTATATTCATGGTATTGTCATAAAAAGTGTTTGGGGACCTGGGTCCTGCCCCAAGGGACATGGATCAATGCAAAAAAAAGTTTTAAAAACGTCCGTTTTTTCAGCAGCAGTGATTTTAATAATGTTTAAAGTGAAACAATAAAAATGTAATATCCCTTTAAATTTCGTACCTGGGGGGTGTCTATAGTATGCCTGTAAAGGGGCGCATTTTTCCCGTGTTTAGAACAGTCTGACAGCAAAATGACATTTCAAAGGAAAAAAAGTCATTTAAACTACTCGCGGCTATTGATGAATTGCTGGTCTGACAATACACATAAAAGTTCAGGGGAACCCTGAACCAAAATTTAAAAAAAAATAACGTGGGGGGTCCCCCTAAATTCCATACCAGGACCTTCAGGTCTGGTATGGATATAAAGGGGAACCCTGGCCAAAATTAGAAAAAAAAATGGCGTGGGGTCCCCCTCAAAATCTATACCAGACCCTTCAGGTCTGGTATGGATTTTAAGGGGAACCCTGCTCCAAAATTTAAAAAAAAAACGGTGTGGGGTCCCCCCAAAAATCCATACCAGACCCTTATCCGAGCACGCACCCTGGCAGGCCGCAGGAAAAGAGGGGGAATGAGAGAGCGCCCCCTCCTCCTGAACCATACCAGGCCACATGCCCTCAACATTGGAAGGGTGCTTTGGGGTAGCCCCCCAAAACACCTTGTCCCCATGTTGATGAGGACAAGGGCCTCATCCCCACAACCCTGACTGGTGGTTGTGGGGGTCTGCGGGCGGGGGGGCTTATCGGAATCTGGAAGCCCCCTTTAACAAGGGGATCCCCAGATCCCGGCCCTCCCCCTGTGTGAAATGATAAGGCACTTCACTAAAAAAGTGTCAAAAATGTTAAAAATGACAAGAGACAGTTTTTGACAATTCCTTTATTTAAATGCTTCTTCTTTCTTCTATCTTCTATCTTCCTTCTGTTTCTTCCTCCATCTTCTTCTTCTGGTTCTTCTGGTTCTTCTGGTTCTTCCTCCGGTGTTCTTGTCCAGCATCTTCCTCCGCGGCACCTGCATCTTCTTCCCTTCTTCTCCTCGGACCGCTCCGCATCCATGATGGCATGGAGGGAGGCTCCTGCTGTGTGACGCTTCTCTCTTTATCTTCTTCTCTTCATCTTCTTCTCTTCATCTTCTTTTCGGGCCGCTCCGCATCCATGATGGCATGGAGGGAGGCTCCCGCTGTGTGACGCTTCTCCTCTTCTGATGGTTCTTAAATAATGGGGGGGCGGGGCTGCCCAGTGACCCCGCCCCCCTCTGACGCAAGGGGACTTGACGGGACTTCCCTTTGGCATTCCCCGTGACGCCACAGGGAAGTCCCGTCAAGTCCCTGTGCGTCAGATGGGGGTGGGGTCACCAGGTGGCCCCGCCCCCATTATTTAAGAACCATCAGAAGAGGAGAAGCGTCACACAGCGGGAGCCTCCCTCCATGCCATCATGGATGAGGAGCGGCCCGAAAAGAAGATGAAGAGAAGAAGATGAAGAGAGAAGCGTCACACAGCGGGAGCCTCCCTCAATGCCATCATGGATGCGGAGCGGGCCGAGGAGAAGAAGGGAAGAAGATGCCGACGCCGCGGAGGAAGATGCCGGGACAAGGTGTTTTGGGGGGCTACCCCAAAGCACCCTCCAAATGTTGAGGGCATGTGGCCTGGTACAGTTCAGGGGGGGCTCTCTCGTCCCCCCCTCTTTTCCTGCGGCCTGCCAGGTTGCGTGCTCGGATAAGGGTCTGGTATGGATTTTTAGGGGGACCCCACACCATTTTTTTTTTAATTTTGGCACGGGGTTCCCCTTAAAATCCATACCAGACCTGAAGGGTCTGGTATAGATTTTGAGGGGGACCCCATGCCATTTTTTTTTTAAATTTTGGCCGGGGTTCTCCTTAATATCCATACCAGACCTGAAGGGCCTGGTATGGAATTTAGGGGGACCCCCCACATAATTTTTTTTTTTTAATTTTGGTTCGGGGTTCCCCTGTGGGGAATTCCCATGCCGTTTTTATCAATGAACTTTTATGTGTATTGACAGACTGGCAATTCATTAATAGCCGCGAGTAGTTTTAAATGACTTTTTTTCCTTTGAAATGTCATTTTGCTGTCAGACTGTTCTAAACACGGGAAACATGCGCCCCTTTACAGGAATACTATAGACACCCCCCAGTTACGAAATTTAAAGGGATATTACACTTTTATTGTTTCACTTTAAGCATTATTAATATCACTGCTCCCGAAAAACGGCCGTTTTTAAAACTTATTTTTGCATTGATCCTTTATGGGGCAGGACCCAGGTCCCCAAACACTTTTTATGACAATAACTTGCATATAAGCCTTTAAAATTAGCACTTTTGATTATTCATGTTCGTGTCCCATAGACTTTAACGGTGTTCGCGTGTTCGAACAAATTTTTTGCTTGTTCGCAAGTTCTGGTGCGAACCGAACACGGGGTGTTCGGCTCTTCCCTAATTAGCATACATTAAATACATAGAATGTGATGTTAAAGGAGAAAACTAAGCCTAATATAGTCCTTCTGCAGGACCTGTATGATGGCAGAACAGATCTCTGGGATAATGATAACCAGAGCCTGGGGAGAGATGCCTGTCGAAAACTTGAGGTCCTGTAGACTTCTCCCCGTCACCAAGTATCACAACGTGGCGACAAGCCTCTGCTCCGGAGTGATGGCTTGCCGCATGCAGGTGTCCTGCTTCATAATATAAGGGGACAGCAAAGCCAACAGATGGTGAAAAAGGGGGTCCCTCATCTGGAGAAAATTCCTGAAATCATCAGGGATATTCTCCTGGATCTCACGTAGCAAAGGCATATGAGAGAATTGGTCACGCTAGAGCAATCAATTCTTGGTCCATGAACTCCTCCCCACCCTGTTCATGGACTGGGCTTGGGGCAAAGCAAGAACCCCAACACCAAGCCTCCCCACAGCACGAACTCTACAAGGAGCACGTACCCGCAACATGGCTTCAAAATGGTCGGCTGGTCAGAACGAACTAACAGAACGCACTGAAGAAAAGAAAGGCCTGTGAAGAGCGAGCTAAAAAAACGAGAAACGAGCGGACAAGAACGCACTGAAAAACAGATACGAACAGACTATACGCACTAAAAACCAGATACAACCCACAAGCACAAACTGAAGAGCAGTAACGGACTGAAAAGCACGAAAGCTGAAAAGCGCGAATCGTCTCTCACCAAACTTCTACTAACACTAGATTAGCAGAAGGGGCCCAAAGGGTGGCGCACTGGGTATTGAACTTTGTTTTCTAGTCCCATCGTACGTGTTGTACGTCACCTCGTTCTTGACGGTCGGAATTTGGTGTAACCGTGTGTATGCAAGCCAAGCTTGAGCAGAATTCCGTCGGAAAAACCATCCAAGTTTTTTCAGACCGAAATTCCTATCATGTGTACGCGGCATTAGAGTCTGCAAAAGACTTGAGACCGGGGTGGAGGTTTACCTTCCAGCAGGACAACGAACCTAGACATACAGCCAGAGCTACAATGGAATATTTTAGATCAAAGCATATTCATGTGTTAGAGTGGCCCAGTCAAAGTCCAGACCTAAATCCACGACAAGACTTTAAAATTGCTATTCACAGACACTCTCCATCCAATCTGACAGAGCTTGAGCTATTTTGCAAAGAACAACAGGCAAAAATGTGACTCTCTGGATGTGCAAAGCTGGTAGAGACATACCCAAAAAGACTTGCAGCTGTAATTGCAGCAAAAGGTGGTTCTACAAAGTATTGACTCAGGAGGGCTGAATATAAATGCACGCCACACTTTTCAGATATTTATTTGTAAAAAATTTGAAAACCATTTATCATTTTCCTTCCACTTCACAATTATGTGCCACTTTGTGTTGTTCTGTCACATAAAATCCCAATAAAATACATTTACATTTGGTTGTAACATGACAAAATGTGGAAAATTTCAAGGGGTGTGAATACTTTTTCAAGGCACTGTATATCTCAAAACAGTATTTCCTGCTCAATGCGTCTGGAGATCTAAGACCAGTCTTAGACCTAAGGTCTTTAAACCACTACATCGATCCCCTATAATGTTAGAAATGGCCCATGAGAGGGGTGGAGGGGAATATGATAGGTGTACCTTATACTTTGGCGTTGTTAAATTCCCCTTAATAAATGCTATCTGGAGGTTGCCCTATAATGTTTGTGTATAATCTGCTTGCCATGTTTCTGTGAAAAAATAGTAATGTTTATTGTTTTTTCCTCAACAGTTTCCTTCCACGCCACAGACTGTGGCCTCCCACTTTGCCCAGCGGTGGGACTTTCCTAACTGCGGAGGGGCAATTGATGGGAAACACGTCCACATCGTCCCACCACCCAACTCGGGTCGTACTATTATAATTACAAGGGGTTTAATAGTATAGTGATGTTGGCGGTGGTGTCGGCTAATTACGACTTCTTGTATGTGGACGTGGGGAAGAATGGCCGGATGTCCGATGGTGGAGTGATCGCCCAGACGGAGTTCTACAGGCGTCTCCAGAATGGCAGCTTGGACTTGCCAACTCCAGAGGACAATGTGGAAGGTCTCCCATTTGTGTTCGTTGCTGATGAAGCGTTTGCGCTGGGGGACCACCTGATGCGGCCATTCCCGATGAGGACCCTCACCCCGGAACAGAGGGTTTTTAATTACCGGCTGGCCAGAGCCCGAAGAGTGGTGGAGAACACATTTGGAATCCTGGCCGGCCGGTTCCGACTATTTCTGACACCCATCCATATGGCGGAGTATAAACTGAACCATATAATACTGGCGTGCTGTGTTCTCCATAATTTTTTAAGAAAACATTCTGCCAACTATGCTGGCTCAGTTGGGCCTGAGGCCGGAATCCTACATCCAACAACACTGACGGCGCTTGAAAGTGGCCGTCCTGGCTTGCCCTCCCTGAGTGCCCGTGATGTCCGGTTACGATACCTGGAGTTCTTTGCGGGTAGGGGGGCTATCAATATGCCAGACAATATGTGAAGCCTTTTTCAAATAAAAAAAAAAAAGAAATTCTTTGTGGACATTTACTGCTTGTGTTTGTTTTAGCTGACCCTGACAGAAATGTGTGGAGTCCAGAAAATGTCGTGATTGTGTAACCTTATTATACAAAGCACTGTTGGCTGGTATTTCCTAAATGCAAAAACACATTTCACTCCAAGTGCACTTGCAACTGCACTGAACCTGCACTTGTAGTGCAAAGTGTATTTACCCTTAGGAAATAACCCCCACTTTTGCATAAAACAGCTATTACATCACCCCAAAAGTGTTGTAGTGTTGAGACAATAATCCACACATTCTTGAGTAAGCCACTTTTTTATACCTGCACAATCACATGTGCATTTACCAAAGGTTTTTAAAACAAACCAACATGTTTGTTGTATAACAATTTTTGCAGTAGCATTATCAAAAATCGAAATATCCATTTCAGATAAAACAGGCCTGTGTAAAACCAACAAGAAAGCCAAAAAACTTGAACTTACAAAGTTCACATTATGTAAAAGCTGAAGGCTATATCAGACATCAGTATTTAGGAACTGGGTTTGATATAGCGTTCAGATGGGGGGAAATCACCCCTGGAAAAGCCAAATTTGGAAGATGCACACAAATTTACAAATGTCAACATGTGCTATCTGCCATCAGGGGGGATCAAGGGACGTGTTTTGGGGGAGCAAGCCCTTCCTCAATGCTACTTTATAATTGAGGAAGGGGTTGCACCCCCAAAACGCGTCCATTGATCTCCCGTGATGGCAGATAGCACATGTTGGCACACTGTGTGCATCCTCCAAATTTGGCTTTTCAAAACATTGCAAAAAATTTTAAAAGATTGGACCACAATAAAACAAGTGATTTTGTGGGGTTTAAATTCGCCCCAAAACATCAATGATGTTATTATTTTTTATAATAACATCATTGATTTTTTGCTGGATGTTAAAAAGAGAGAAAAAAAAAAAAAAAAAGGTCTCAAAAATCTGCCACCATCCATCTCGTTTACCTGAGCCTGTGGTCGCAGACACTCACCTGTTGTGGTGCCAATCTCCACCACATCTTCTTCTTCCTCCTGCTCTTCTTCTTGGGTTGTTGGTATTTCATCTTCTTCCAGAGGTGGGGGGTCTGTGTTCTCCTGGGATGAGGGGTGTCCTCCGAGTCTTTTCTCCCCTATGTAAAACAAAAATGGTAGAATTAGTACACAGATATTTGATGGCAGAACTAGAAATAGGAAACATTGCTTGGAAGTGGGGTACAATTGTCTATTTTAGCCGAGTTCCAAGATGTATATTTTTTATTGGCCTTTGTCAAGCTGCAATACTTTACCTGTTTGGTACAAGCTTCACAGATGTAGCCCCCCTATAGTATACACTGGAGCACCTGTGTGGCCCCCTAATAAAAATGGTGTTCTGGGGTCCCACACTAGTGCTCCAGTGTCCAGATGTGAAAACAGCTGCTCAGTGTCCTCTCCTTACACACAATCTAGTTTGCATTTCATTCTAGTAACAAAGTCATCTACACAACCCAGTTCTTTGAAGACAAGTATAGGGCCTCAAAATGGTGGCCAAATGCATATGGGCTAAACAATGGTATTTTATAGTCCGAAAGAAAAATGTGTGATCCGAACGAATAATGTGCCCATGAACATGAAAGTTGCCATTTTAAACTGTACAACAGTTCCTAAAAGGACATGGAGCAGCACGAACGTAATAAACATAAAGAATAGGAACACAGCACAACTACTTACTTTTTTGCAGCACTCTCCGGATCTTTCTGTACTGCTCATGTTCTCGTAATTTCAGGTTCGACCACCGCTTCCTGAGCTGATCTTTCGATCGTCGTACCCCGAATTTCCGGTGCAGACTCCTGACCACTTTCGCCATGATCTTGGCCTTTCGGACATTGGGGTTGGGGTAAGGCCCATACTTTCCATCATAGTCGGCCTTCTTCAGGATGTCCACCATCTCCAACATCTCCCCAAAGGACATATTTGAGTCCTTTAATCTCCTTCTGGATCGGGACGTTTCAGGCTCAGGCCTTTCCTCCTCCTCCTCGTTGCTCCAGTTATCACGATCATGCTGTCTATCCGCCATGTGCTCTTCCCCCACTGCGCCGAACGAAAAGGGGCGGGGAATAGACTAGAAAGAACGTCAGGGGCGGGCGGAGTTATACGCATGCGCAGTGTGTATAAAGCGTAACACACGTTTGTCTTACGTACGATCTGTGAGCGGAGGAAGGAGCATCGGAGACGCCGATCATGCTAACGAAGGTAGGATCTAAACTTGGGCCTATACTGCTTCGAAATGGAAGCCTATATTGTAACAAGATTAGGGGAGTTTGGCCTGACATTAGGGTTTGTATTGTGTTGTGTATTGCAGAGAAAATGGATGGGTTCAATGACCACAATTTCCTGCCCCTGTTCATAGACAAGTGCAGGGAGCTGCCCTGTCTGTGGCAAGTGAGACACCCCCACTATAATCACAAACAGAAGAGGCAGGCAGCGCTGGAGAAACTGCTGGAGTTGGTGACGCCGGTGGTCCCCACGGCAACCATCCCCTATTTAAAAGCTAAAATTGGTGGCCTGAGGAGCACATATCTTAGGGAGCGCAAGAAGGTCACGGATTCCCAGAGATCCGGAGCTGCAGCAGATGACGTTTATGTCCCCAGGCTGTGGTACTACGAGAGACTGCGATTTCTGTCAGACCAGACTGAAGTCAGGGAATCCCTCTCCACTCTTCCTTCCACTCTTCCTTCCACCCCAGCTGAGGCTTCCGATGTCCAACCTGGGCCTTCCAGCCAGGAAGAAGTGGAGGAGCCCAGCTGGAGTCAGGTATAGCATTCTTCTACAGATTTCAGGACAATAAATAAATTATGTTTACTAGATGTTATTATTAATCACTAATTGCTGATAAAAAAAAGTGTTTTACATATCAATAGACAGTAGTGGGCACCCAAAATTGGGACAAGAATGAAAACTGCTGGGCTCAGAAGGATAGTCTGTTATATTTGTTAACATTGAATTTGCAGCAGTCAGGAGGTGAAAATTGTGTGTGATTGATGACTAAAAATCTCAAACTATGTCCCTTTTTCATACACAGGAAGACCTCAGCCAGGAGGAGGTTGTGGAATGTGGCAGTCAGGAGGAGGCGGGGATTAGTGGCAGCCAGGAGGAGGTGGGGCTAAGTGTCAGCCAAGAGAAGCCTGGGACCAGTCGCAGCCTGACTGAGTCTCAGGTTCCTCCCCTCCGCCTGCCACATAAACGAGCCAGGAAGACGACTCAGAGTCCCGTGCAGGATTCAGCGTACAGGCTGATCCAGGAGGCTTCTGCGTCCCTCAGAGCCTTCCCCAGTCCTGAAGAGGCCTTTGCCTGCATGGCTGCCACAAAATTGCAGGGCATGCAGGAGGGTCAACGCAGGCTCTCTGAGGACCTGATTTATAAAGTCCTACGTAAGGGGTTGAGTGGGGAACTAACACCCAAGACGGATGTCATTGAGATCAACGATCCTCCTCCTCCTCCTCCTGCTGCCACAACTCCACAGCCACAGCGTGGAAGGAAGCGTGGAAAGAAGACCAAAGAGTGATGACCCTGGGTTCAGTCTGGTCTGACAGAAGATGCAGTCTCTCGTATGACCACAGCCGGATCTCTGGGACTTCTGGACCACACTGCCCTCCCTTAGATAAGGACTCCTCAGGCCACCAATTTTGCTTTTAAATAATTGATGTCTGCCCTGGGGGTCCAAGGCTTCACCCACTTCTGCAGTTTCTCCAGCGTTGCCTCCCTCTTTGTTTAGTTGTGAGCCCTTAATAACATTTTTTAGGTAAATTCTACTCTCCTATGTGTGTTTTCATCCAAAAAGGACAGTTTGTTGGTGACGATTCAGGTACATTTCTAAAGTACAATGTGAAATTAACAAGGGACAACAACACGAAACAATCTCCTACAGATTAAATAGAACAACATATCAATGGTGTTGTGGGAACTTAGCAAAAAACACACACAAACATTTTCGGGAGTACAAATCAAAATCACCAAAAAAAAAAAAAAAAAAAAAAAAAAGAGAAACACAAAAAAAAAATCTACATTAAAGACAAAAAAAAAAAATAAAATATAAAAAAAATGTTGTCAGATGTGAGAAATCAAAATATATTGAGGGAATCCAGATAAATAGTAACGAAATAAGTTTGTGAAAAGTGTGTGTGAATATGAGCAGCAAAACTACTTAATTCTTGTCACATTATAAAGAAGAAGAGAGTGCGCTGTATTAAACCATTTTTAACATTGCAGCGTGACGAAAGTGCTGTATCCATTGCGAATGCTAAGTTTACCAGAACGAGCTGTCCCGTCTCTGAATTTTTTCTGAGCATGCGTGGCACTTTGTGCGTTGGAACAGGCCACACACGGTCGGAATTGACGCGATCGGATTTTGTTGTCAGAAAATTTTATCTCCTGCTGTCCAACTTTGTGTGTCGGAAAATCCGATGGAAAATGTCCGATGGCGCCCACACACGGTCGGAATTTCCGACAACACGCTCCGATCGGACATTTTCCATCGGAAAATCCGACCGTGTGTACGGGGCATTTTACGTCTGAGGGGCATAAAAATTTTCCACTACTTAGACGATATCTTGGTAGTGGCCCTCGCAAGTGAAGAGTTAACGGTACAATGCGAGGTGGTGCTGAAGATTCTATACGAATTCGGCTGGATTATCAACAAGCAAAAGAGTCAGTTGATTCCCTCCCAAGAGGTGGAGTACCTAGGGCTTGCTTTCAACACAAGCAAAAGGCAGGTCTCGCTACCACATCGCAAAATAGCCTAGCTAGTAGCCTGCGTAAACAGTGTGATTGAGTCCTCGTTGCTGTCGGCGAGTGACTGTATGACGCTTCTGGGAATGTTCACCGCAGCAACCTTAGCTGTTCCCTGGGCAAGATTCCATACAAGATCATTCCAAACGTCCTTCCTGAACCAGTGGGATGGCGTATCACTCCACCAAAAGATCTTCATACTAGGACGGATCCGCCAGGGCTTGGCGTGGTGGATAGCTTGCCAATGCTGCAGTTGGCAACCAAGATATTCGTCTGGGCCGAGGCACATGTGGAACGGTGACGGCAGCCTACATTCCGGGCAGTCAAAAACGACATAGCAGACCATCTGAGTCGGGATTTTCCCGACAAAAACGAGTGGGTACTCAACAAGGACTATCTGAAAACAATCTTTTACAGGTGGGGTACACCCTCAGTGGATTTGATGGCGACCCCATGGAATACGCAGGTACCCCGGTTCGTGTCAAGATTCCATTTCAACGAAGCACTAGCTCAAGACGGATAGTAAATAAATAAATGTAGCGCTGTGTGTAAAATTATAAATATAAAGTGCAAAGCTCTAAAATAAATAAATCATACATATAAATGAATAGTCCATAAAATGAAAAAATGAAGAAATAAAACATGAAAAACTGTTCTTGTGATCAGTGTATCCACACTAGAGATGAGCTTCGAGTTCCAGTCGAACTCATGTTCGACTTGAACATCGGCTGTTCGCCAATTCGCTGAACAGCGAACAATTTGGGGTGTTTGCAGCAAAATCAAAAGCTGCAAACACCCCAAGATCCTCAGGCAAAACTGAGGCTTGGTTTTGTGCATGCTAGGTACGGCCGGGGACCAGGGTCGAGCAGGCGCTCCACAGTAGGTCGCTATTGCGCAGGCGCAGACGGGGCACGGCGGTGACATCATTTCGGCGGGGAATTTAAATCCTTGTCAGCCCCTGTCATATTGGGGATTCCTGTGGGCAACTTGTTACAGCTCCTCCATGCACCAGGCTTGCAGGTGAAGGTAAACTCCAGCCTGGGGCTATGATGAAGGGTGAGAGGGGGTCTGAGATGGTGCTTAAAGGGGAAGCTACACTGCATTTTGCATTCCTTTCTCCCAGGACGAGTGAGTGTTCCTACAAAGCTGCAGGATCGTCACCTATTCGTCTGCCAGGTTGCCATGGACAGGTCATCGCCTCCATGTGGCCAGCCCTCACGCTCTGGGGACCTGGGGTGTGAGAAGGGGTGGTCAGGTTCATACTGGTATGGACATATCCCCTAACGTCATGTTTTGTTTGCCCTTCTCTTTTTTAGCACTTCCAGATTAGACCGTCAGTGTACTGTCCAAGATGACAGGGACCTTGCCAGGCCACAACGTCAACCTTCCTCATCCAGGTCCAGACGTAACTCTCCATCTAGGACCCATCAGCAGAGGAGATGTTCTCATTCCTCCTCCAGACACCGCACCCTCCACCATGACAGCCGCTCTGCTCACAGAGCCTGCTGAGGATGTGAGACACGAGTCCTGGAGGGCAAGTCACTGTGTGATTCATGTTATGCCCAGGCGGTCGGGGCAAAAAAGACGGAAAACCAACAAATGTTGTCTCTATCTGGCTCCCTGGCTGACGATGCCCAGGAGGATCCAGGCCCATTCCAGCCTTATGATGCCTCCCCCAGCTCTTCAGATAACAATTTGGAGGGAGAGGATTTTGTCAGTGGCTTCGGCTTCCCCCTTGTTTCCCCACTAATTATGGCGGTCAAAGAGGCCCTTAAGTGGGAAGATCCTTCCACTCCTCCGGGTAAGCAAAGAAAGTTCTTTAAGTACCTGGGGAAGGAATGTGCTTCCTGCTCCTTTCCGGATTGAAGGATATCATTGACGAGGAGTGGAGTAAGATAGACAAGAAGATTTCTATGTCAAGCAAAACCTCCAGATTATACCCCTTCAAGGCAGAGGAAGTGAAATATCTGTAAAATGCGCCTCTTGTAGATGCAGCATTGATGCGACTGGCCAAACACGTCACTCTTCCTTTAGAGGACACTGTATCCTTCAAGGACGGGCTTGAGAGGAGAATAGACCAAGACCTCAAGAGAATTTACGGGCTAGCTGGTATGGCTTGCTAACCCGCTTGACCCTCGTGGCTACGTCCAAGGCTATGGAAGCCTGGACAGAAAACGTAGACTCCGAGCTCAAGGGCGTTTCAGAAGATCTGGCCAGGGGCTAGGCAGTCCAAGAATTGAAACTGGCAGTGGTCTTCCTGGGGGAAGCTTCTATTGATCTGATCCGCCCGTTGGCCTGGACTATGCCATCTTCGGTCACAGCTAAGTGGACACTATGGTTGCGCCCTTAGCATGCTGATCCAGCATCTAAGCAGGCCTGGTGTAGGATCCCCTTTGAAGGGCCCTCATTGTTTGGTAACAGGCTGGATAGTGCCATAGCCTGAGCCACAGGTGGGAAATCGGGTTTCCTGCCCCAGGATAGGTGTCTGGTCAAAAGAAGCCTCAGCACAGAAGACGCAGTACTGATCGTTCAAGGGAAGCACGTTCTTACAGGCCCAGCTGAGATTTCATAAGGATTTGCAGCAGAGGTCAGCCATCCTTCCAAAAGTCTGCTAAAAGCCAGGCGTCCAGTGGTGAGGTTGGACCCGCCCAGGCGGATTGGGTGGGTGAGCGCATCTGCTTCTCCTCGGGCATGTCTGGGTGGCCTCGGTCTGGGGCTACTGGACCATCAACACGATCTCCATAGGCCACACATGGTCCTTCATCAGTACTCCTCCCCCCAGATTTATCTCCACCCTGCTTCCATGGTCAGAAGAAAAGAAGCAGGTGTTACTGTACTACGTGAATTCACTGATAGTACAGGGAGCCACAGTGTCTGTCCCGAAAAGGCAAAGAGTTTCAGGGGGTATACTCCCTTCTCTTTCTTGTGCAGAAGTAAAATGTGATAGACCTAACTTACCTAAACAAGTTTATAAAATACGAAAGATTCAAAATGGAGTCTTTATCTACCATCCAACAAGCTGTGCCACTAGATGATTGGCTAATCTCAATCGATTAAAAAGATGCCTTTTTTCATGTGCCTGTGGCAGAAAAATTCCGCAAATACCTCCGGTTCAGAGTCGGGCAAGAACATCTACAGTTCACTTGCCTTCCTTTTGGGCTGACAACCTCACCCTGAGTCTTTTCAAAAGAACTTCTAACCGAAGTGGCCCTCATCAGAACAAAAGGGATACGCTTGTACCACAATCTCAACGACCTCCTGCCGCTCTCCCAAGACAAGAAGCAGCTATTGATCCACAGAGAGCAGGTTGTCACCACACTGCTCGAGCTTGGTTAGCTCCTAAACTTAGAGAAAGCCACCTGGAACCAGTTCAGCTCCTGGTATACCTAGGGGCCCATTTGGACACGGTGGAAAGCACCATCTCTCTCCCATTGGAGAAGATCCCAGTCATCCAAGTGAGAATCTCACGGGCTCTGAGCTTCTCATGCCTAAAGGCCTCACAGTGCCTAAAAATTATCAGCACGATGGTCTCTACGAATCATCAGTCCATTCACATAACCTCAATGATGAGGAACAGCCTCTTCTGGTGGCTTCAGCGCAGAAATCTGCTCACCTGCCACTCCATTGCCCCCTTCTCATGGGTCACAGTCACGACTGATGCCAGCGGTGCTGGTTGGGGTGCCCTTTGGGGGTCAGAACCTGCTTAAGGAAAGTTGGATGCACGTCTTCACAACCCAGGACTACGGGCAGCCTGGTGTGCCCTGTAATTTTTCACTCATCTCCTGAAAGGGGAGTCAGTTTTACTGAAAATAGACAACACCACAGTGGTCTCTTATGTGAAGAGGCAAGGGGGCACTCAGAGCTCCACACTGCTCCAAGAAGTCGAGCCCATCATGTCCTGGGCTCAGAAAAAACCTGACCAATATTTCAGCGGTCTTTGTCCCCAGAACATCCAAGCGGACTTCCTGTCTGGCACACAGTTAGACAACAACAAGTGGTCTCTTCATATTTGCATCCCCCTGCAACTTCAAAATCAAGAAGTATTACACTCGGGGCTGTTGCAGCCAGGCCTTCGGAGTAGACGCACTGAGAGATCATTGGAACTTCAACAAGGCATACGCCTTTCCCCCGCTTCTGATCATCCTCAGGTTTTTATGGAGACTCCAAGCAGAAGCAGTCGAAGTGGTAGTGATTGCACCTTACTGGCTGAACAGGCCATGGTTTCCCCTCCTGACCCAGCTCAACTTCCGGGTCCCGGTGCCTCTTCCTACCATTCTGGATCTTCTTTCTCAGGGGGCAGTCCTGCACCCGTGTCCGGTGTCACTAAGACTGATGGTCTGGTTCTTGAGAGGGAAAGGCTGGAATCTTTTGGGTGCGCTTCAAGAATGATTTCCACCCTCATGAACATGAGAAAAGCGAGCATGAATAAAGTCTATGAGAGGATATGAGCCAAGTTCGTTGAATCTTCATTCTCTAGGGGCAGATCGTTCAGGGATCCAGAAGTCTAGGATATCCACGGCTTCCTCCAATCTGGCCTAGATCTTTCTCTATCCATCAGCTCTCTCAGAGTTCAAGTCTCAGCTCTGTCAGCCTTCTCCGGAACATCATGGGTGGTTCACCCTTTAACCCGGCAGTTCTTTCATGGGGCAACAAAACTCAGGCCCCAAAGAAGACCAAGATTCCCCAAACGGGATCTTCCTCTTGTTCTTGTCTCGCTGGTCTCAGTACCACAGGATCCGCTCAGCTTTCTATCAAAGATTTTTCCCGCAAAAGTTGCCTTCCTAGTTGCCATCACTTCGGCCAAAGGGGTTTTCGGAGATCGGGTCCTTGGGTCATGATGACCTTTCCTGACTTTCTTTCTGGACCTGGTGGTCCTCATCCCTATGCTCGGCCCAAACCCGAAAGTTACTTCAGTGTTCCATGAGAACCAATAAATTGTCCTACCAACATTCAGAAGTCCTCTGAAGTTCATCTTCTGGATGTGGGTGAAATGCTGAAGGAATACCTGCAAGTTACTTCCTCCTTTAGACGCTCCGACTATCAATTGATCTTGCACTCTGGCAGTAACAGAAGGAAGCGAGCTTTGTCCAGAACAATTGCGGCCTGGATCGTTCAGCCCATCCAGCAAGCTTATAGAGCCAAGGGCTTGGCTCCTCCAGAGGCGATGGCAGCACATTCCACCAGGGGTATGGCGGCTTCGTGGGCAGCAGCCAAGCATGTGGCTCCAGATGTCATCTGTAAAGTGGCCTCTTGGGCCTCCATTAATACCTTTATGTCACATTATTGCGTAGAGCCTGCGTCTCTATCTTCTGTGAGCTTTGGTTTAAGAGTCCTGTCAGTTGATGGGCTAAATTGAATTTCTATTGAACAGAATACCCACCGGTGTGGATTGGCTAGTTATTTCCCACACGTAGTCTGCCATGGAGTCTGTCAGGAAAACGGAAAATTTATTATTAATACTTACCGTAATTTTCCTTTCCTGAAGGACTCCATGGCAGACAGAGTTCCCACCCATCGGTCAAAGAGTTGGTTAGTTACGGAACGCAGTCTCTAGTGGTGAGCTCAAATTTATGGGAGTGGGGTCCTATAGCATTAGAGAGGAGGCGGGGTTAACCCACACGTAGTCTGCCATGGAGTCCATCAGGAAAGGAAAATTACGGTAAGTATTGATAATACATTTTCAGTTTTTTATGTTATAGAGCTCAGAAGAATGTAATGGGTTCAGTAGTTTAACCACTTGCTGACCAGCCGTCGTCATTATACTGCGGCAGGTCGTCACGATCCCGCAAACCGTCGTAGCTATACGTCGGCTCGCAGGATTGGGATATCAGGCGCCCACTGCACAGCGGGGGTGCCGATGCTTGTGGCTGACGGTCGCGATGACCGCTGGCCACAAGCGATCATGAGCAGGAGACACAATTTTCAAAATTTTTCGATGTGCCTGCCATAATGTTGCAGTCATGATAAAAATTGCAGATCGCCGCCATTATTAGTAAAAAAAAATAATAATAAAAATGCTATAAATCTATCCCCTATTTTGTAGACGCTATAACTTTTGCGCAAACCAATCAATATATGCTTATTGCAATTTTCTTTTACCAAAAATATGTAGAAGAAAACATATCGGCCTAAACTGAGAAAAAATTTGCTTTTAAAAAAAAAATGGGGATTTTTATTATAGCAAAAAGTAGAAAATATTGTGTTTTCTTTTTAAATTGTTGCTCTTTTTTGTTTATAGCACAAAAAATAAAAACCACAGAGGCGATTAAATACCACCAAAAGAAAGCTCTATTTGTGGGAATAAAAGGACGTCAATTTTGTTTGGGTGCAGTGTCGCACGACCGCACAATTGTCAGTTAAAGCGACGCAGTGCCGAATTGCAAAAAATGGCCTGGTCAGGAAGGGGGTAAATCCTACTGGGGCTGAAGTGGTTAAAGAAGACATTTCATGGTAGCAAAACAGTATAAACCTACTGGTTATATTAAAATCCCCATAGATGGTGATGGTGTGGTTACTTAGCTGGCCCGGTCATTCTGCAGTCAAATCTTTCGGGGCTGAAGTGGTTAAAAAAAAACAACTGAGCTGGACTGACACCATTCACAATTATTTCAACCCAGGAAAATGTGCATTTCTGGCATATCAGGGGATATTTTTCTATACTTGGAGGGTCTGTAAAAGGGATAAAACATAAGGAAATGTGCATGTTTTGCATAAGTGCACTGCAAATGTTTCTATTTAATTTTGCACTGATATGTACTTTCAAACTTATCATGAAGATATATGTGGACCAGTCTGCTTTATTATAAGGGCAAGTCAGATCAATAATAACAATAAGAATAAACAATTTGCTACATTGCAGTGATGTACTTAATAGTTCTGTATTATAGTAAGAGCATACTGTATAGTCTGTATTCCAGGGAATTGTAAAAAGAACCCGTAAGTTACTGTGTAGAAATGGTGTCTGCATTAAATCAGGTATCAGCAAATGTACTCATATCTGCTTGGCCTTAGGCATCAGCCTTTGGGCTACACAGGTGATTCCCACACAGATAATGCTGTTGCATTTAGCCTAAATAAAGATGTTTTTACATGGTATGTGGATGTATCAGAAAAGCACACTGGGATCTTTTACTGTATTGACTCTAAATAATTATTTGTTATGGGTAAAGCAAAAATTAGAGCTATTTTATCTGTATCCATGTTATTACATTGCTTGATTGAAATGGTTGTTACCGTTTTAACCACTTCTCGACCAGCCATCACAGTTGTACTGTGGCAGGTTGGCTCTCTCCTGGGTGAATCGCCGTCATTGTATGTCGGGCGTATGCACGATGATCTGTAGGCCCATTCACTAAAGGTGGAGCCAATCAGCAGGTCTGACGGACTCGATCGCTCCACAGACAGGCAGAATGGGGATCTGCCAGTGTAAACAAACAGATCCCCGTTCTGTCAGGGGAGTGGAGTGAGATTGTCTGTTCCTAGTGATTAGGAACCGCAGTGTCGCAGTCCTGCTAAAAGTCACAGCTCACCGCCATTACTACTAAAACAAAAATGCCATAAATCTATCCCCTATTTTGTAGACGCAATAACTTTTGCGCAAACCAATCAATATACGTTATTGGGATTTTTTTAACAAAAATATGTAGAAGAATACATATTGGCCTAAACTGAGGAAGAAATTAGTTTTTTTACATTTTTTAGGGGGATATTTATTATAACAAAAAGTAAAAAATATTGTTTTTTTTTTTAAATTGTTGCTCTTTTTTGTTTATAGCACAAAAAATAAAAACCGCAGATGTGATCAAATACCACCAAAAGAAAGCTCTATTTGTGGTAAAAAAACCGACATCAATTTTGTTTGGGTACAATGTCGCACGACCGTGCAATTTTCTGTTAAAGCGACGCAGTGCCGTATCGCAAAAAATGGCCTGGTCAGGAAGGGGGTAAATCCTTCCTGGGCTGAAGTGGTTAAAGAAAACATTTCATGGTAGCAAAACAGTATCAACCTACTGGCTATGTTAAAATTGCCATAGATGGTGATGGTGTGGTTACTTAGCTGTGGATGACCTACACACCATACCAAAGCTAATTTATTTCTGTGGGGACTTCTAGAATTACAACTTCTCCTCATGTTTGCGCTACATTTAAAAAGTATTAAAAATTACCTGGAGGAGCAAAACAGTGTTTATTAATATGGTACATTCAAAGAGAGTGGACCAGTACTTATTCAGTGAAAATTATGCAAAACGGTTTATTTTTCTAGATAGAAATGTTGCCATAACTGAGCACATTTATATTTTCACACTGAAAGTGTCTGGTATGATAAAATATCATTACAAGAAACTGCTACATGAATCTCTGGCATGGAAGGGGTGGAACTGAGGCTGTAGAGCATGGTCAGTCCATTGCTAGCTAGGGCACAATTGGCTGTGCAGCCAATAGCTTCATAGCAACAGATGACTCAACTCTTGCTCTATTCAGCCATCGGCTGAAAGGGTCCCTGTCCTACAGCTGTAAGTACAATGGTGGGGACGCGGGTGGCATCATTGTCCAAATATGGACAATGATGTCACCAGTAGCTACTGGTTTCATAGCATGGAGTCCTGTGTGGGTAGCTGTCATATTTATGACAGGTTCTTGCCTCTCATTCTTTGGTAAACAACCTTTTTATAGGGCATAGGGTATTGCTCATATAATTCTACCTGTACTTCCACCTGTGGGATCTCAACCTGGTTCTGTTGTGTCTTCAAAAATGACCTTTTCCACCTATATGAGATATTTCTCTGTCAACACTTACCCACAAGGTTCCCTTCCTAATTATTATCACCTGTGGGGGGTGAGTTTCTAAGCTGGCAACCCTGTCTTGTAGAGAACCTTTTTTGTCTTACATAGAGATAAGGTTGTCTTGAGGCCTAGAGCTTCTTTTCTCCCTAAGGTACTTTTCTTATCTCCCCTTAACAAGGACATTGCACTTTGAAGTTTCTGTCCTGTCCCAGTTCAATCCAAGAAGATTTCCCTCCATTGTTTGGGTGTGGTATTGGAGTCTATCCATCTGGCACATCTGCTTTAACGCTGACAGTCTCTCTCTTTGCCATTCCTGAAGTCCCCATAAGGGAGAGTCTGCTTCTCATTGCACCATTTTTAGGTGGCTTAGACAGCTCATTATACAACCCTATAGGCTTAAGGACAAGGGTCCACCTTTTTCCTTCAAGGCACACTCCACTAGGTTTTTAGGTACAGTACCTCTTGGGCCTGTGTCAGACACCTGTTTCCCAGATTTGCAAAGCTGCCACCTGACCTTCTGTTCAAAGTTCTCTAAGTTTTACTAGATAGATATTCAGGCTTCATCTTATTCCAGTTTCAGACTTACTGTCCTTCGGGCCCTTAAGATGCAATTAGCCCCTAGTTTACCCTTCATTTGTAGGCTTGTTAGCATTTTGTTTGCTGCACTGCCCACTCCCCAGTTGGACTGCTACATGATTTTTGACATACCGCAAAAAAACATTTTTTGGAGTTTATTAGGGGGCATGGGTCCCACCCTTCTGTCTTATAATCACTCCTACTATTACCTTTGCACAAAATGGATGCATGATGAGAGTAGAAATACCTGTCTGACTAACAGCTTTTTTCTACTGTCCAATTTTCCTATAGGCAGCAGTATAACACAGTTGTTTTAGAATCCCTTCTGACCCTGTGTACCTTAATGAATTCCAATAAAAGGATTCCACAGTAAGTCAAAAATCCTGTTAGTTTTGAATGCACTGTTCTGGAGAAGGGAAGTGATGGAATCTCTCTAACAGAGCCTCACATGCCAATAAAACCTGGTAAGAGTTCTAAGCCTTCCCCACTATTTCAAAAAAACAAAAACAATTGCCTCGCTAAATATAAAAATAATAATATAACGTGAAATGAGTCCATAAGATTTCCATACAGGTCCATACAGAAATAAAGTGATATATTGTTGCAACATGTGTCCAAATGATAGTGAGCGATGGTACACCCAAGTGCGCCTTCCACCATGTAGATAAAATATGTGCCCTTACCAGATAGCTAGACTCCACATTATAGGAGTCTAATCAGGCATGAAATCACACATCATAAAGGATCCATCCACTGGAGGTAGAGAAGGGTAGCGTCATTGCCGTTGGTGCTGAATAATCACTCTTTCTCATGGAGGTTTATTTAAAAAAGGCAAAAAGTCACCACGTAGTGTAAAACCAGGGTATTGGACCGATGTAACAAGTGGATAAAAATGTTCTCACATAAAAATTTGCAGATCAGAGTAGTGTGGTATCGCTGGACATAAACTCTGCCCTACTAGTTTCATCATGCATGATGTCATCAGGGGTATCCTGATGACATCATGTATCCTGTTGACATCATGTATGATGAAATTAGTAGGGCAGAGTATATGTCCAGCGATACCACGTTACTCTGATCTGCAGATTTTTATGTGAGAACCTTTTTATCCACTTGTTACATTGTATTGGACCTTTGGTCACTTTTAATGGCATTTTTTTAAAATAAAACCACCCTGGTTTTACGCTATGTGGCGACTTTATGCCTTTTTTACATAAACCTCCATGAGAAAAAGTGATTAATCAGCACCAACAGACATGACGCTACCCTTCTCTACCTCCAGTGGATGGATCCTTTATGTTGTGTGATTCCATGCGTGATTCTACTCCTATAATGTGGAGTATAGGTATCTGATAAGGGCACATCGTTTATCTACATGGTGGAAGGCGCACTTGGGTGTACGGTCGATCACTATCATTTAAACACGTGTTGCAACAATATATCACTTTATTTCTGTATGGACCTATATGAAAATCTTATGGGCTGATTACTGTCATATTATTTCATCTCACATGTTATATTATTATTTTTATATTTAGCGTGGCAATTGTTGTTTATATGTATTTTGACACAATTTGTTCTGTTGTGTAATTGCCAGCAGCTTGCTCCTTCATGCTTTTTGCTTTTCATTTTTCCACTTTCACCTGCGCAATCACAACCCCTCCCCGTTTCTTACCACTATATCAAAAACTAAAAAAAGTTTATGCTATAGAAACTCCTTCCTTCCTAAAAACATATATGATGCTTAAAGTTTATGGAGACTCTATTTTCACTTGATGATATGCTCTGCATTGAATAGTGGTGCTGGATCTACATGTATGCAAGACTATTAGAATGACTTAAAGCTTTGTCTCACCTCTGTCACATTTAAAGCTGACTCCCGGACTTTCAAAAACTTTCACTTAATATACATTCTTTATTAGGCATAAATGACCAAAATCCACTTTATGTGCTCCAATGCTTTTGATCACAGATCCAACTGAGGCAGCAAGGTAAAATCCAGTCCAAAGGAAAGTCTGGCAGTTCGGGCACTATATTATTGATTTTTTTAAAGACTTAGGATGTGCTTTTGATTGGTTGGGTTTTTATTTCTGCGTGGACTTCAGCTTTTACATTTTTTCCCAGTCCTCATAACTTGCAAGCTGAGCTCTACCTTAGGGACATGACATGATAATATGGTAGAATATGTCAACTAAAATGAGTAGGCAGCTTTATATCAGAGCACAGCACTGTAATAAAACTTTGATAAATCACTACATTTGACTTTTACCTAGGAATAATTCTAAAGAGCCCTTTCTTGCCTGTGGGGACATACATTTACGCAGGCAAAAGTGCATACTGTCTATCAGCCGTAAAAGAATACATAAACATTTTGATCAGTATCTTATCAACACAATGAGTTATGCTATTAAGTATCAAGCATGCAAGCAGGATATTCATCTTAAATATTAATTAATAGATTAGCTGTGTGCCGTCTAATACAAATTACATTTTAAAGTGAGGTGAAATCTGGGACACTTGCAAATTTTGTCTGCCATCAAAGGCAGGCAAAGCATAAGCATTCCTGTAGGAGAGGAAGCTATTTCCATGTTGATTAATATCACAGCTAATGATTGTTCCCTTAGGCTTCAATGATGCTGGAGAAAAACTCATTCGATGTCTGGATGACAGATAAAAGGAGCTTTGTTCATTGACTAAGAGCCCAAAACACAAACCTCTCTGTGTTTGGTTTAAGAGCACTGTCAGGAAATGTTACAGAAGGTAAATCTCTTAATTTTGCTATTTTTCACTTCTCAAGTTCTGTAATAAAAGTTCATGGGATGTTGTATTTCTTAACATAGGCCAAAGTCAAAGTAACATCGCTTATGATGGAAAGTGTCAACTACAAAGAAATAAATAAGAATGAATGTTTGGGCTTCTTGCCAAACAGCCTACCTGCTGCAGTGCCTTGTGCATTGTATTTCCATTATCCTTAAAAGTAAAATGTTTATTGAGCATAATCAATATTTTCAATCCTGGTTTCACATACTGTTGGATGATTTCTGATTCGGTGACAGCAGATAGCATAAAAAGAAACACGTTCCTTTTGAGCTCTAGATTAAAGATGTAAAAGCAATATGTTTTATTTTAATTTCTTGTTAAAATGGAAATCCCCATTTTCTCCTGATCCTATACACGACCATTGTAGGCATAAGTTCAATCCTCTTCTTGCAGTTATCTAAATGGAAGCTGTCAGAATGTCTGTTAGGTGTCACAGCTTTGGATCCCATTGAATGTCCCCATTGTCTGATTTCTGGAAGAGATGCTAATTTTAGGGCATGAATGGCACTTTGTGTGAATCCTCAGAAGTGTGATCTGTCTTCAGTCTAGTACCCAGGGCTTTTTTTCTCTGACAATAGGTGCAGGAACTTCCCCTTTCCCCGCCCCTACCCACCTCCGAGCACCGTCCCTTGGTTCCATCCCCTACCCACCTCCCAGTACCGCCCAATTTAGACAATACAGAACCAAGTATCATTTTGTGGTGCTAAGTAATTTCTATGGTATTTGGTAATGATATCAAGAAAAGCAGTAAAATAGATCCCATTCAACCAACAACAATAGATTCCCCCTAACAACAATGTACCACCCACAACAAATCACCCCCCAACAACAATAGACTCCCGGCAGCATCAACAGATCTCCGCACAGCCAGCATTAGTAGACACTCTGGCAGCCATCAACAATAGACCCCTCCCCCAACAGTAGATCTCCTTCAGCAACAACTGACCCCCCATCAACATAAGATGCACCCCTAGCAACAATAGGTCCCCCATCAGCAACAATAGACCTCCTTCAGCAACAATGGACTCCCCTGCAAAAATAGATCCCCTCCAGCTAGAATAGATCCCCCAGCAGTGAGCATCAATACCCTGCAGCACACCCCAGCACCCCTTGCCATTACATACAGTCAGTCCAGGAGGTGCCGGAAATGCATTCCCCCGCATTCCCGCTGAAAAAAAGCCCCGCTAGTACCACTTCACAGACAGATATTTGGAGCCCTGCATAGGAGTTTGGGCTGTGATACAATATGTTTCCTACTAGTTAAAAATAACTTATAAATGTTCTGAATTATGCCTCTGCTGAGTCATACTTAAAATGTAGGAACAACTTTCCGATTTACATATTTTGGTTGCTGCTGTAATTTTGTTATTATTGTTAGCATTGCTAAAGCTATAAATTCACCCAAGATGTCAAATAAGTTATAGGTAATATCTTTATTCCTGGCCTAGAAAAATGGTCCTATGTTTCTCTCAGCCTATGCAGTATAGGTGTACTGTACTATATACTATGTATATTCTGGCAGGTAGATTATTTTGATAAATAACCTGGTTATAATGATATGCAATATATTTCCAAAGCCCTCCCACAATGATCAGCAAAAAGAAGAACAAGACCAAGACCACATACAAGACAAGACCAAGACCACATCCATTGAACAAGATGGACTTGTGTCTTTTACAGCCAGACTAACTATGTAACATAGAATGGTCATTGGTATGCTGCTCTTTGCTGGGCATATATTCTATCTATATTCTGCTAGCTTCAACTTTCCAATAATAACTTACAGATACAATACTTCCAACTGGGAAAAAATAAATATAACAGTAGGGTCCTTGAAAAAATACCACCAACAACAATACTAAATTTGAAAGCATGGTTAGCATGCATATTTAATTATACATGTTATGCTTTACCCAGTGTAAGAAATGATCTGGCATTAGAATAGATGTTTAATGTGTAGGGAACAAGCACTACACAAGTGCTTTGAAAAAAATAAAAATACGGATTGGGGTTCAAATCATTGACCAGCTCCCTATTATGAGGCTAGTCCTTTGGATGGATTAAAATTTTGCATAGTGTTTAGAACTACATTTGTTTTGTTTTGTGACAATAAAGATACCAATTGCAGTTGATATTTTTATTCAGCTCCTTATTATGAGGTCTGTTCTGCGGCTTGAAAAAAAGGTTTGCACAGTGTTTAGCACTACATTTCTTATGTTTTGTGACAAAGAAAATTAGAGCTTGAGGTTGCTAAACTAAAGCTGCATACAAATGAAGGAAATAGCCAGCACTGTGTATTAAAAACAGAGGTATTTGCAGATCTATGCAAATATCACATCAAGGACCCTCCATGTGATGTGGTTCCTAACTCTAATTTAAAAGAGCTCCCAATCTGGGACATACACAGCAAAAAAAAAAGAAAATAAAGGTAGGTCTGCCAGAAGGTAACTAATCCCTTCATAAAGGTGCAGAGACACACCAAAAGCCCAACATAGCCCAATAGCAGTGTGTCTCATCAATTAGTAACTAGCTTTGTAAAATAAGGTCCGCATTGCCAGCAAACTTATCAGCCAGTCAGCAAATGAATTCAACACTGTAATGCCCCGTACACACGGTCGGATTTTCCTACGGAAAATGTGTGATAGGACCTTGTTGTCGGAAATTCCGACCGTGTGTAGGCTCCATCACACATTTTCCATCGGATTTTCCGACACACAAAGTTTGAGAGCAGGATATAAAATTTTCCGACAACAAAATCCGTTGTCGGAAATTCCGATCGTGTGTACACAAATCCGACGTACAAAGTACGTAAATAAAGAGATGAAAGCTATTGGCCACTGCCCCGTTTATAGTCCCGACGTACGTGTTTTACGTCACCGCGTTCAGAATGATCGGATTTTCTGACAACTTTGTGTGACCGTGTGTATGCAAGACAAGTTTGAGCCAACATCCGTCGGAAAAAATCCTAGGATTTTGTTGTCAGAATGTCCGAACAAAGTCCGACCATATGTACGGGGCATAAGAATGTCCTAAGAGTGAACTGCATAAATATTTTGGGGAGCTGCAGCCAAATTAATTACAATTTAACATCCTGTCCCACACTTTCGCCTACAGTCATTATAAAAGGGTGCAGGGCCAATGATGGCACTATATAAATCAAAATGAAAGCGATAACCAGCACTCCTTAAACACTATCTGGGGAATTCATAAAAAGTGTTTCTGACACTCCTTAAAATTATTTTGATCCCCCACACCACAAATATCGGTAGGTGAGAGATTTATGTAGATTCAAACACTATTCACAAAGTGCACTGAGGCCAGAGTGTTCATATGTCCATCCTCAGTGCAGCTGAGCTCTGTTCCCACAACTGCAGCTGTCACACAGACAGCACGGCAACAAAGGAGTGGTGGGCAAACCGTGACGGGGGAGCTAGGGTCCTAGTTCTTCATCAAGTCCTATCACCTTGTGATTGACAGCAAGCAGTAAGCAGATCCATAGCCAACAGACACAGTGCTATTGGCTATAGAATCTGCCCACTGCTTGCTGTCGATCACAAGGGGAGAGTGGACCTGATGAGGAACTAGTCCTCTTAGCTTCTCTATCAGGCTCTGCCCACTGTCAACATCACTGATTGCTAGAAGACGGTTGGCTGTGACAGGTGGGGAGTGGCTGGAGGCAGCAAAAATGCCATCCTGGTACACAGTGTACAGAGACAGGCACTCTGCTTGACTTTTGGTCTTAAATACCTCTAGTTTCATTATCTACAAACTGGAGGCAATTCTCTTTTAAGTTAGTGTGGCACTATTAAGAACTACTTGAATCTGTCGTACATGCCAGTAAAGTGCAGTGGCTCTAAATCTAAGGGGTAGATCTGAAATTAGTGAAAGCTCTGCTGATTTTATCATGCTGTTAAAATGCTGTTTTTTAGTTCCCCCCTCGGATCTACAGCGACTTTACTTACAAGTGCACTTTCAGTGCACTTTCAAGTGTACTTGCAGTGCAAAGTGGATTTTCCTTTAGTAAATAACGACCACTGCGTCTCACTTCACAAATGTCTCGCTTCACATTACAGCTGGAGGTTCACTCTGCAGTGTACCCATTTGTTCAGCTGTTCACAAAGGAATCTTCATAGACTGCACACAGTGGGGTTGATTTACTAAAGGCAAATTCACTTTGCACTACAAGTGCACTGCAAGTGCACTTGGAAGTGCAGTCCCTTTAAATCTGAGGGGATATTCTGAAATGAGGGGAAGCTCTGCTAATTTTATCATCCAATCATGTACAAGCAAAAATGCTGTTTTTTATTTTATTTTTGCATGTCCCCCTCAGATCTACAATGACTGCACTTCCAAGTGCACTTCCAAGTGCACTTGCGGTGCACTTGTAGTGCAAAGTGGATTTGCCTTTAGTAAATAAACCCCTAAGTTGAGATCTTCCTCATATTATTTCCCCTGCTGACCAAAGGTTCTTAGTCTATAGTGTTAGGCTATTTTCTCTATTGAAGTTCTTTAACCCTTATGACTGAATGTTCTTCTGTAACATATGTAGCGAATGTTAGGATATGTTACATTCACCTAGCGAATGACTAAGAATAGAAGCTGACATTACACCCATAATACAAACATTATGCTGATTATTCCTTATGTTTGCATGTATGATGAGACTTTTATAAATAGACCTCCTCTTTTTTGCTAGTTATAAAATAGTATAATGGCATAAAGGCAGCATTTAAATATGGCCCTGCATGTAGCCCTAACCTGCTAAATTTAGATGAGATCTCTTTCTTAAATATGTTACTTCAAGCAGTATTACATTTACATTATGGATCATTAGATTATTTGTTACCTGGTGCTGTTATGACCAAGGATATTGGACATTTGATGTTTTTCAGCTTTTCAGCTGCAAAAGTTTTTTAGTTCATAAAACATTTTTTGGACGAATCACAAATCTGAATGTTTCTTTCGGGGACTTAGTGGTCATTTGAATTCCAAAGGAAACATATGGCGTGTATAGAGCATTTCTGTTTTCTTTTCTTTTTTCTTTTTTTTTGTTAACTTTATTATCAAACTTAGCTGTTTTTCTATTTCTAGAGACATATATCTGCATGTGATCGGACTTGCCAATGCTAAAGAGACTGTCCAGATGGCAAGTCACAGATGGTAAGTGGTAACAAGCTCCCCAATGCTACTAAGACATTTGTTTTAACTGTATGAAAGGAAGGGGCAAAAGTAAAGTATGGCAATAGAGAACAAAACACTCCAAGGGAAAGAAACTGAACCGTATTAGTCTTATTCTACCATTTAAATACATGAATGCAATACAGTAATATAGCAAAAGGTTTTGTTTATAGTTTACAGTATACTGAAATAAAAGGATTTAAAAAGAAATACAAATAGCTAAATAATAACTAATGTACATTTAAAAATGCAGTCATATAATGTGCTGGGCTCTGTACAGGTGCCATACCATCATACCTTTTTCTACAATACACCCTTGCTAATAAATATATATATATATATATATATATATATATATAGATAGATATATATAGATACATATGCACACACACACAATAATACCAAAAGTATTGGGACACCTGCCTCTACACGCACATGAACTTTAATGGCATCCCAGTCTTAGTCTGTAGGGTTCAATATTGAGCTGGCCCACCCTTTGCAGCTATAACAGCCTAAACTCTTCTGGGAAGGCTAGCCACAAGATTTAGGAGTGTGTCTATAAGAATGTTTGACCATTTTTCCAGAAGCGCGTGATGGTCAAACATTCCAATAGACACACTCCGAAACCTTGTGGACAGAATAGTTGAAGCTGTTATAGCTGCATAGGGTGGGCCAATTCAATATTGAACCCTTTGAACTAAGACTGGGATGCTATTAAAGTTCATGTGTGTGTAAAGGCAAGCATCCCAATACTTTTGGTAATATAGTGTATATATACAGATCAGCCATAACTTAATGACAACCCACCTAATATGAGTAGGTTTCACTTTGTGCCGCTAAAACAGCCCCTTCTGTCTCCAAAACAGCCCTGACCTATCGAGGCATGAATGCCTTTAGACCTCTTAAGGTATTCTGTGGTATCTGGCACCAAGCCATTAATAGCAGATCTTTTAAGCCCTGCACATTGTGAGGTGAGGCCTCCATGGATGGAACTTGTTTTTCCAGGGCATCCCAGAGATGCTTGATTGGAATGAGATCTGGAGAATTTGGAGGCCAAGTCAATACCTCAAACTTGTTGTGTTCCTCAAACCATTCTTGAAACATTTTGCAGTGTGGCAGGGCACAATATCCTACTAAAAGAGGTCACTGCCATAATTTACATGAAGGAGTGTACTTGGTACATTGACAACAATGTTTAGGTAGGTGGTACATGTAAGAGTAACACACACATGAGTGGCAGGTCCCAGGATTTCTCAGCAGTACATTGCCCAAAGCATCACACTGCCTCCACCAGCATGCTTTTGTCCCACACTGCATCCTGGGGTCATTTTTTTCCCAGGCAAGCAATGCACATGCACCCGCCCATCCACACGATGTAAAAGAAAATGTGATTCGTTGGACCAGGCCTCTTCCATTGCTTGTGATCCAGTTCTGGTACTCATGTGTGCATGAGTCGGGATGGACACCCTGATGGGTCTACGGCTACATAGCCCCATACACAACATACTGCAAAGCTAATTTTTTCTGCTTTAAAAACATCAACTTCATGGACAACATGTTTGCACAATGCATAGTTATCCCTTTGCATGCAAGAGGGATAAGAATAGATTTAGAGTCTTCATTTCGGATAACTCTAAGCTGAGGCGATGAAACGTTTTTCTTTTAATGAATCAACTAGGTAAAAATTAAGGTTTTTTTGGGGCTTTTTTGCCACTTTGTGGATCTATAAGATTTTGAGTTTTAACATATTTGATTTTTAACTTGACACAATCTAATCCTTAAAAAAAATGGAGATTAGAATGTGCTTCTGTGCACTAAAATAGATTTGAGCACTTTGGGAAACATTTGTGCAAATATTTTGCACCAAAAATGTTTTGGGGATTTTAGGTAATTGTTTAAAAAAGACTTGTCCAGCAGCCAGGTGAAAGAGAAGATTATGATAAATTAAGTTAAGCCAATTTTGAGACGGATTTTAACTAAAAGAAGAGGCATTAGCACAAGGGACACTTCTTCCTGACTGTATGTTTTGTCCCTTGTGCTGATTCTTGTGTTTTTGGTATTTTGGCAGCATTTAGGCTTTAATTAAGAATGATACTGAATATACAATTTAAAATACTTGTAAGTCTAGCAGAAAAATAATGTTGTTTTTACAAAACATAGCTGACTTGTAGTAACATGTATTTTAACAGTGCTTATTGATTTGAGGACAGTTTTATTACATTTATGTTACAGTCAGCATCATTGTTTCAAAAGGGAAATGCAATATAAAATGTCCATCGTGGGAGGTAATGTCCTTGGACTGTAGTTATAAAGAGATTTAGAAATATGTCAGAAATATTTTAGAGTGCCAGTGAAACTTTAATGCCGCGTACACACGCTTGGAATTTCCGACAACAAATGTTTGATGAGAGCTTGTTGTCGGAAATTCCAACCATGTGTAGGCTCCAAATAATGAGGTTGGAAGCCTGATCCCCAGTCAGGCGACCAAAAAAGTGGGGGCATGTTTGGACTATTGCGGTACAGTAATTGTTGGTAACAATTTAAGGCATAAAACAGTAGTAGTAAAATTGAAAGTTAATTTATTGATGCAGGGGACAGATCGAAATTAATACAATAAAACTACATACAAGTACAAATATGTCAACAATGGGATCATTAGTATATAGTACAGCACGACATCTCAGATATTATATTCCTCGACTAGTTTCGTGGACAAACCGCTTCATCAGGGGGGAATCTGAAGATAGTTGATTCTGACTAAACAGTCTGAGCCTAACAGATAAGAAGACATATAATGAGATTGACCAAAGGACAAGAACAATGCAAATAAAGTTTATGTTACAGCATCAAGATTAACAAAGGTAATATGCAATACATGGGGAAAAAGGGGACGAATCTGCTTACCCATGTCCCAACCGAGCCCAGGCGCACAACCCCACCACCAAGGGGGTGATCTCCCACGGCGACCTGGGGGGGCTAAAGAATGACGGGGATAGTAAACATAATGTATGTCATAATAAGGTAAACTAAATTGCCACACATGGGACAGGTGAAACATATACTGACAATGGTGACAATGATGAAAATGGTGATAAGAATACGGGGAAGGTCCACCTCCACCTTATGGACCCAGGCTGTCCCACCCCTCATTTTTAAATCAACCCCCATTGACACATATGGTTTGTGTCCTCTGGGGGTGGGCCTCTTACTATAGAATCTATTACTCTCTTATACTACCATTGTTTATTAATAATTAGCCCCGTTGCAACCCTCCGAGACAGATTCCCATTAGTTTGGCCAGGCATTATTACCGTGGCTACCCGCCCTATTTCACATGTCTCTACCCGATCATGTGGCTTGCCTATGGCCTTTCTTAACGTTTATGCATTTTTATGCAGTTAGGCCCATGGGTTTATGTCTCGGGGGGGGCGATTGCACCGGTTCTTTAGGGTATTTTCAATCCCTAATTCACCTATTTAGGTTTTCTATGCTAAGTATAAGCTCTATTTATCCTTTTGTTTATGTCCGTTATACACCTTCCAATTTGCTTTATCCTTCCGCTGTACTGGGACCCTCTGCTTCCCCTTCTCCTGTTCCCGGCCGGGGCGCCGGCGCGGGCCCCTCCCCCTGGCTTCTCCCGCGGCGGCCTGGTGAGGTCCCTGGTGGAGGGGTCGGTCTCGTCAGCGGGACCGCCCCCTCCTCTTGCACCTATCCGGGCGGGGACTTGTTCCTATGGCCGTAGGGTGGTTGCGCATGTGACGTAATGCACCGGCATCTCGCTGGCGTGCGGCGCAGCGTCGCAGGGTTGGGAGCTATAAATGACGGGCCTTACCTGTCTGTTTGACGGTCTCGTTTTTGGTCCCCGGGTCTGTGTATGCTAGCCAACCAATGGTAAGTTTGAGGGTATTACCCAATGTATCCTTTTATGTAAGTCCCGCATCCCAGGGCACCAACATTGGCTATATTACATACCGTGTTTCTCCTTTAGATGTTTCAAGCTGGGGTGGACTTGTCCTGCTATGTGTTCGCCCATCACTTGCAGTCTCTAGTAACAAACCCCCCCCAGTTACCTTGTCGTGGCTTCAATTCCTGGCACAACGCCTTCCCCGGGAACCTTTTTTATGTTTTTATCAGCATCAGGTATCCTTATGCCCATTTCACTGCACAATTTACACGGTCACATCCCTTCCCTCCTTGCCCCTCCCTTCCCCCTTTCCCCTCCCCTTCCCCCCCTCCCGTTTCCCCCCCCCCCCTTCTTTTTCCCCCCTCCCTCCCCTCCTCTTTCCTCATTCCCCTTCCTATCCCGTCCCCACCTTCCTCCCCCCCCCTCTTCCCCACCTCCCCCCCCTTTTCCCCTTCCCTCCTCCCTCCCCCCTCCCCCCTGGTCCCTCATCCATCCCCCTTCCTTTCCATCTCCTTTCCTTTAATTTAATCTTCCTATCTTACACTACACCACACCATTCATTTTACAATTGTTCGCATCCTTGGCTTTCACTAGATGCATTCCTTTCCACTCCTTGCACACTGCTATTTATTTTCTCACTTACCACATCCTCACTATTCACCTTCCCCGTATTCTTATCACCATTTTCATCATTGTCACTATATGCTTCACCTGTCCCGTGTGTGGCAATTTAGTTTACCTTATTATGACATACATTATCTTTACTATCCCCGTCATTCTTTAGCCCCCCCAGGTCGCCGTGGGAGATCACCCCTTGGTGGTGGGGTTGTGCGCCTGGGCTCGGTTGGGACATGGATAAGCAGATTCGTCCCCTTTTTCCCCATGTATTGCATATTACCTTTGTTAATATTGATGCTGTAACATAAACTTTATTTGCATTGTTCTTGTCCTTTGGTCAATCTCATTATATGTCTTCTTATCTGTTAGGCTCAGACTGTTTAGTCAGAATCAACTATCTCCAGATTCCCTCCTGATGAAGCGGTTTGTCCGCGAAACTAGTCGAGGAATATAATATCTGAGATGTTGTGCTGTACTGTATACTAATGATCCCATTGTTGACATATTTGTACTTGTATGTAGTTTTATTGTATTAATTTCGATCTGTCCCCTGCATCAATAAATTAACTTTCAATTTTACTACTACTGTTTTATGCCTTAAATTGTTACCAACAATTACTGTACCGCAATAGTCCAAACATGCCCCCACTTTTTTGGTCGCCTGACTGAGGCTTCCAACCTCATTATTTATTAATTTCTGGATGATGGTACATGTTTATTTTTGTCATTGTAATTTTTACCTATAGAGGCCACTCGCTTAGTCATGTGTAGGCTCCATCAGACATTTTCTGTCAGAATTTCCGGCCAAAAAAATTTGAGAGCTGGATCTCAAATTTTCCGACAACAAAATCCATTCTCGTAAATTCTGAGCGTGTGTAGACAATTCCAACACACAAAATTCAACGCATGCTAAGAATCAAGTACGAAATGGAAACGCTCGGTCTGGTAAAACTAGCGTTCATATTGGAGATAGCACATTCATCACGCTGCAAATTTTTAAATCTTTTAATGCAGCGCATTCTCTTCTTCTTTATAATGCTAGAAATATGAAGTTGTTTTGCTGCTGATATTCACACAGAGTTCTGACAAACTGATTTCTTTATTATTTCTCGTGATCTCGTGATATCATTCGCCAGATCTCCATGATAGCGCTTAGAATTTATTTTTATAGTGATCTTTTATTCTTTTTTTTATCAAGATCTCCTGTTTTTTTTTAAATTTATTTATTTATAGTGATCTCCCTAATATTTTTTGTCATTTTTTGTGTCAAGTTATCACAACACCATTATTGTCTTGTATTTTTAACCTCAAGGAGGTTGGTTGGTGTTGGTAACCCTTGTTAATTTGACATTGTATTTGAAATGTACCTGCCTACTAACGAACAAACTCTCCTTTTTGAAATAAATGAGGAGTCCATATAATAGTGAGCACAATCTGGTCAGGAACAGCAGCAGATGACATATATGTCCCCAGGCTGTGGTCTTACCACAGCCTGCATCTTTTGTCAGACCAGACTGAACCCAGGCCATCACTTCCTTGTCTTACTTCCACGCTTCCTTCCAGGCTTGCTTCCAGGCTGTTGCTCTGGTGTTGGAGTTGTGGCAGGAGATGGAGGAGGAGGATAGTCAAACTCACAAACATGGCTTTTGCTTGTGAGTTCGCCCCTCAACCCCTCATTTAGGGCCAGATAGATCACTTCCTCACAGAAGAGGCATTGGCCCTCCTCCATTTCCTGCATTTTGCAGGCTGCCATGCAGGCATAGGCCTCTTGAAGATTGGGGGGGTTCTGAGGGCCGATTTAGCCTGCCGAATTAACACGAGCCCTGCCTCCTCCACATCCCTCCCCTTCTTGGGCCTTTTTGTTGGAAGACAGCAGGGAGGGACCTGGGATTCGGTCAGGCTACTGGGCCCGGTCACCTCCTGGCTGCCACTTACCCCCACCACCTCCTGGCTGCCACTTTCCACAGCCTCCTCCTGGCTGCCACATTCCACAGCCTCCTCCTGGCTGCCACATTCCACAGCCTCCTCCTGGCTGAGGCTTTCCTGTGTATGAAAAAGGGACAAAGTTTTTTGGTCATCAACCACACACAATTTTCAGCTCATGACTGTTGCAAATTGAATGTTGACAAATAGAAAAGTCTATCATTCTGACCCCAGCATTTTTCATTCCCAATCATTTTTGGCTACTACTGTCTATTGATATGTAAAACACTTTATTAAATTAGAAATTAGTGATGATCAATAATAACATCTAGCTAACATCATTCATTTTTTGACAATAAATATGTTGAACAATGCTATACCTGACTCAAGCTGGGCTCCTCCACATCTTCTTGGCTGGAAGGCCCAGGTAGAACATCGGAAGCCTCAGCTGGGGTGGAAGGAAGCGTTGAAGGAAGAATGGAGAGTAATGGCCTGACTTCAGTCTGGTCTGACAGAAAATGCAGTCTGTCATAGTACCAGAGCCTGGGAACATAAAAGTCATCTGCTGCTGCTCCTGATCTCTGGGAATCCTGGACCTTCTTGCGCTTCCTATTATATGTGCTCCTCAGGCCACCAATTTTGGCCTTCAAATAGGGGATGGTTGCCGTGGGGATCTGCGGCTTCACCAATTCCAGCAATTGATCCAGTGCTGCCTTCCTCTTTCTTTTATTAGTATAAAAGGGGTGTTTCACCTGCCACAGACAGGGCAGCAACCTGTACTTATCGATGAATAGGGGGAGGAAGCCATGATCGTTGAAGCAATCCATTTTATCTGCAAGACACAACACAAAACAAACCCTAATGTCAGGCTAAACTCTCCTAATCTTGTCCCAATATAGGCCTCAATCTATAAGCAGTATAGGCCACTGATGCACCAAGTTAAAATTGTACATTTGTTATCATGATTGGTGCTTCCACTACTCCTTCCTCTGCTCACAGATCATACGTACGAGGCACGCGTGTTACGCTTTATATACACTGCGCATGCGTGAAACTCCGCCCGCCCCTGACCTTCTTTCTAGTATATACCCCGCCCCTTCTCTTTCAGCGCAGTGGGAGAGCACATGGCGGGGAGACAACAGGTGCATGATAATCTCAGCAACGAGGACGATGTAAGCCCAGAGCCAGAAACATCCCGATCCCGGAGGAGAAGATTTAAGGCATCCAATATGGCCCTTTGTTGAGATGGTGGAGATGGTGGACATCTTGAAGAGGGCCGACTATGATGGGAAGTAAGGACCGTACAGCAACACAAATGTGAGAAAGGCCAAGATCATGACTAAAGTTGTGAAAAGTCTGCACAGGAATTTTGGGGTACGACGATCCAAGGAGCAATTGAGGAAACGCTGGTCAGACCTGAAATTGAGAGAGCACGATCAGTACAGAAGGATCAGGAAACTGCTTCTAAAAAGTAAATAGTTGTCCTGTGTTCCTATTATTATTATTATTACTTGCATGCTGCTCCATGTGCTTTTCTTTACTGTTGTACATTTTAAAATGACAACTTTCAGGTTTGTGGGCACAGTAATCGGTACTAGAATGAAATGCAAACGTGATTCAGTGTAAGGAGAGGACACTCAGCAGCTGTTTACACATCTGGACGCAGAAGCACTAGTGTGGGACACCAGAACACCCTTTTTAGGGTGTCACACACAGGTGCTCCAGTGGATACTAGGGGTGTCTCCATGTGTGAAAATTGTCCAAAAAAGTTAAGTATTCCAGCTTTAGAAAGGGAAAAAAATAATGTCTTCAGCTTCGAACTCTGCCAAAACAGACAATTGCATGACACTTCCAAGCAATGTTTCATATTCCTATTTCTGACATCAAATATCTGTGTGCTAAGTATAATTTTAATATTAATATTTTTTTAATTCACATAGGGGAGAAAAGACTTGGGACATGTGAGGACACCAGGGACCCCCAACCTCCTAAAGAAGGAGAACTCCCCACACCACAACCTGAGGATGAGGAGGGAGACGTTTATGAAGTGGGCGAAATAGTGACCACAACAGGTCAGTGTCTGAGACCACAGATTCAGGTAATAGATGTATGCCTGTATATTTATAATACATGGTGTGTTTTTTTTTTTTTTTTAGGTGATGTGTATGTTGTGGAAGAAGAATCTCATTTCACAAGTGCAAGTGCCCAGATCCTCATGGGGGAGATAAATGGGTGCAATCGGGATTTAGACAAGTTAAAGGAAAACATTAATGATGTTCAACAAAAAATGAAGAACATCATTGATGTTTTAGGCAGAATCTAAAACACACAAAAAATGTACCGTTTTGTCTAATTTTTTGTTTTAAATCAAGTTTTAAAGTATTTTGAAAGCCAAATTTTGAAGATGCACACAGTGGGGTTTATTTACTAAAGCTGGAGAGTGCAAAATTAGGCTCAGTTCTGCAGAGAAACCAATCAGCTTCCAGGTTATATTGCCAAAGCTTCATTGAACAAGCTGAGGTTAAAAGCTGATTGGCTACCATGCACAGCTGCACCAGATTGTGAGTGCTCAAGTTTTAGTAAATCTCCCCCAGTTTGTCAACATGTGCTATCTGCCATCACTCAAGTAGGTGAGAGGAAGGGGTTGCACCCCCAAAACACGTCCTATGATCCTTCATGATGGGAGCTAGTACATGTTGACATGTAGGCATGGGATCAGGAGGAAAATCCCTATTTTGAGTCCCAATTCGTGTGCATCTTCAAAATTTGGCTTTTACAGGGGTGACATCACCCCATCTGATGAAGGCAAGATCAACACAGTTTTGACATACTAATGTCTGATATTGCTTTCACTTTATCAAAGTTGAACTTTGTAAGTTCCTGAGTTGTGTATGTTATGGGTTTGAAAAATGCCTGTTTAACCAAAAAAAGGATATTTCTAATGCAAAAAAAAGTTATACCCCAAAGATGTTGGTTTGTTCAAAAACCCTTTTATAACGCACATGTGAATGCGCTTTGAGTAAAATAAGGCAAATCCACTTTGCACTACAAGTACACTTTCAGTGCAATTTCAGTGCACTTTCAATTGCACTTGCAGTGCACTTGTAGTGCAAAGTGGATTTTTCTTTAGTAAATAACCCCCACAGTGCTTTAAAATTTGCCCCAATCAAGACATTTTCAGGACTCAAAACAATTAATTCATGGTACTGAAAAGGATGATTTTCTTTATCATTAATGCATTACATACATTAACAACAAAAACAATGTGGTGTGTAGCAGACCCACAACATAATAGTTAGCTGAAGAAGAGATTGTCACCTCATGTATCTAAAAAATTACATTTGCACTATTGAAGAAAATGGGCAAAAAGAAAAGCCCATTGGAGAACCTAGGAGACAGCTAAAAAAAACACAAGCAGTAAATCAAATGAAATATTAGTTCTGTTTCAAAAATAGATTTATTTTAAAAATGTCTCAGACATTTGCTGGCATATCAATGGCCTCCCTACCCGCTAAGTATTCCATATATTTTTGCCGCACTTCTCGTGCTTAAAAAGTTGTGCATAATGCAGCATGCAAGTATGAAATGGTTTGGTTTATATTTTGCCATGTTGATTGCAGTGAGGAATAGGCGGAACCAGCTGGCCATTATGCCAAAAGCATTCTCCACCACTCTTCTGACTCTGGCCAGCCGGTAGTTAAAAACCCTCTGGTCCGGGGTGAGGGTCCTCATGGGGAATGGCAGCATCAGGTGTTCTCCAAGCCCAAACACTTCATCAATGCCGAAAACGAACGGGAGTCCTGCCATGTTATCTTCCACAGGTGGCAATCCCAAGCCACCACTCTGGAGCCATCTATAGAACTCGGTCTGCGCGATGACTCCACCATCCGACATCCGGCCACATTCTTCCCCACGTCCACAGCCAAAAACTCGTATGTCGCCGACACCACCGCCAACATCACTATACTATTAAACCCCTTAAAGTTATAATAGTAAGACCCCGAGTTTGGGGGGTAGGACGATGTGGACATGTTTCCCATCGATTGCCCCCCCACAGTTGGGGAAGTCCCACCACTGGGCAAATTGGGAAGCTGGCATTCTGGCAGTCTGGCATTCCTGTGGCGTTGAAGGAAACTGTGGAGTCAAACAATAAAAAAAGAAATTACTACTTTTTCACGTAACGTGCAAGCAGATTATACACAAACATTCTTGGCCAACATCAGTATAACATTTATTTTATGGAGCATTTAAAGACAAAAGTATAAGGTCCACTTATCAGATTCCTCACCCCCTCTGATGGCCCATTGTAAAAATTTTAGGGGGAGGGGGGAGATGTTGTGGACAGGTAACCCTCCACTTCATTGAGAGCTGAATGCATACATAATGTGCGTTACTTTGGCCAGCCCCTCCTTACTTACACTATTGGCAGCCCACTGGACAGGTAAGAAGTGTCATAATGCAAAAATATAAATACACACTGTCCAAATTGAAGCACAATTTTACCTATCAAGACAATAGGAGAACAAAACTTGAAACAATAGCATTTGAAAGTATTCAGGCAGGCCCTTTCACTACATGCTTTGGTGAATTCATCCATAAATATGACCACAAAAGAGGTAGCTATAGTGTGTATGGGTTTGGCAAAGTCAGCAGATAGAGTATTGGTACCGGTTGACTTAGTGGTTGGGGGAGGGAGGGTTCCAAATGAATTTGGGACACCAAAAAAAGCCTCTTGCAATCTGCCTGAATTGAAGGACAGAAATAACATTTGTACACATTTTAGGGGGTATTTCGGGTAAAGCACTACAATGGAGCTGACAAAATACATTGTTAAGCGACTAGGCTAGGTATGTAGGGGCCCAGGATAGCATGCTGGGGAGGATAGTGAAGGCAAATATGCATAAAGGACAAAAAAGGAACTTTAAAAACATCCAGCATGCATGAGGATAAAGAGGACATTCACAGCATATTACAAGCATGGTAATTAGGGAATGATGAAATAAATACAATACATTAGCAAACATTAAATACATAGAACTTGATGTTAAAGGAGAAAATTTACCTTAATATAGTCCTTCTGCAGGACCTGAATTATGGCAGGACAGGTCTCTGGAATAATGATCCCCAGAGCCTGGGGGGAGATGCCTGTCAAGAACTTGATGTCCTGAAGGCTTCTCCCCGTCGCCAAGTACTGCAACGTGGCGACGAGCCTTTGTTCGGGAGTGATGGCTTGCCGTATAGAGGTGTCCTGCTTCGTAATATAAGGGAACAGCAAAGCTAGCAAACGGTCCGTCATTCTGAGATAATTCCTGAAATGATCAGGATTATTCTCACGGATCTCCCGCAATAAAGGCATATGAGAGAATTGGTCATGCTGGAGTAACCAATTCTTTGTCCATGAACTCCTCCCAGCCCTGTTCATGGACTGGACTTGGGTCAAAGTAAGAACCCCAACACCAAGCCCCTGCACAGCACGAACTCTAAGACGAGTTCGTACCAACAACATGGCTAGAAAACGGTCAGCTGGTCAGAACGAACTAACAGAACACACTGAAAAACAGAAAGGCCTGAGAAGAGCAAGCTGAAAATCAGAAACGAGTGGACAAGAACGCACTGAAAACCAGATATGAACTGACTACACGCACTGAAAACACATACGAACCCACAAGCACAAACTGAAGAGCAGTAACTGACTGAATAGCACGAGGCTGAAAAGTGCAAATCGTCTCTCACCAAACTTCTACTAACATAAGATACAGTGGCGGAATTACCGGGGTCGCAACAGTCGCACTTGCGACGGGGCCCGGCATTCTGCCACTGTGGGGGGGCCCAGCGGGATTGCTATTCATGGCTCTGAGCGGAGATCGTGTCTGTCATGAAACAGTAGCACTGATAGAAGCACCGGCAGCATTAACGTTCTACTTGCCCGTCCACCCTCTCTGGCAGGGGATGAGAGAGGACACACAGCTGATCTCACGGCTCCCCCTTCTCCCCCCTCCCCTCTCATGTGCGTTCTACGGGCAGTCTAGTGTGAAGCTAAAGAGCTCACATTTCCTGCGGAGCACACAGGAGTGGGAGGGGGGAGAAGGGGGAGCCGTGAGATCAGCTGTGTGTCCTCTCTCATCCCCTGCCAGAGAGTAGGGCTGTCTTTAACGTGGGGCAAACAGGGCATATGCCCCGGGCCTTGTCTTTGCTGCCCTGTTTGCCCTGAACTGTCCACAAATTGGGGCCCCGATGATGGCACCGCAGAACGCACCGCGGACACGGGAAGCAGAGCTGTATTACCCAGCAGAGAGGGGGTTGGGCCAGGAGCTCCACTGACACGCTGATGCGCCCTAATGCAGCCTGTGTACTCGGGAGGGAGCGGCCGTAGTAGTAGCTGAGAGCTCCACCCCCCTGTATTCCCCATCCAGCAGAGAGGGGCGGGGCCAGGAGCTCCACTGAAGCTCTGACCCAGCCCCATGCAGTCTGTGTACTCAGGAAGGAGCGGCTGTAGAAGGAGAGAAGGAGATTTGAGTGGGAGTCCCGCCCCAGACCTTTAAAAGTGTATGATGAGCCCAGCTGGCCAGGTATGTCCTTCCCCATAGACTGCCTGAATGCTATCCTAAACCCTGAGCTGTTGTACAACTGCAAAGCTGTGCATTTCTGAAAGTTCTCTGCATGTCTCTTGTAGTATGTCCGCTGTCTCCTGTAGTATGTCCGCTGTCTCCTGTAGTATGTCCGCTGTCTCCTGTAGTATGTCTGCCATCTCTGACCATCTCCTGTAGTATGTCTGTAGTCTCCTGTAGTATGTCCGCCGTCTCCTGTAGTAAGTCCGCTGTCTCCTGTAGTAAGTCCGCCGTTTCCTGTAGTATGTACGCCGTCTCCTGTAGTAAGTCCGCCATCTCCTGTAGTATGTCCGCCGTCTCCTGTAGTAAGTCCGCCATCTCCTGTAGTAAGTCCGCCGTCTCCTGTAGTATGTCCACCGTCTCCTGTAGTATGTCCGCCGTCTCCTGTAGTAAGTCCGCCGTCTCCTGTAGTAAGTCCACCGTCTCCTGTAGTAAGTCCGCTGTCTCCTTTAGTATGTCCACCGTCTCCTGTAGTATGTCCGCCGTTTCCTGTAGTATGTCTGCAGTCTCTGACCATCTCCTGTAGTATCTCTGCAGTCTCTGACCATCTGATGTAGTATGTCTGCAGTCTCTGACAACTCCTGTAGTATGTATGCAGTCTCTGACTGTCTCCTGCAGTATGTGTATTAATATGCTGCTTTTCTTGCTCAATTATTTGGGATTGCTCAGTGAGTGGTAATAATGTGCAATAATGTGCAACCAATCAGTAAACAATAGTGATCTGCTGTAATCTCTAACAACCAATCAGTGAGTGGTAATGATGTGCTGTAACCACTAACAACCAATCAGTGAACAATAGTGATTTGCTGTAATCTCTAGCAACCAGTTAGCAGTAATGATGTGCTGTGACCTTCTTTCAACCAATCAACAAGCAGAAATTATGTGTTGTAACCTCTAGAAACCAGTCAGTGAGCGGTAATGATAGGCTGTGACCTCTGGCAACCAATTGCAATCACTGGGTGATCTGCTGCAGTAAACTGATTTTGAGTCTACCTGCTATTTTTTTTGTATGCCTCAGAATGGAGGGCCCAAGAAAATGTTTGCCCGGTCCAATCAATATTAAAGACGGCCCTGCCAGAGAGGACGGATGGGCAAATAGTACATTAATGCCGGTGTCTCTGTGCTACTGTTTCATGACAGACACCGATCTCTGCTCAGAGCCGTGCTGTCCTGAGAAGGCAGATGGCACTGATGGAAATTAATAGCATTCACCGAAGAGCAATGATAGAAGGCACTGATGGGCACTGATAAAAGGCACTGATAAGCACTGATAGAAGGCACTGATGAGCACTGATAGAAGGCACTGATAGGAGGCACTGATGGGCACTGATAGGAGATACTGATGGGCATAGATAGAAGGCACTGATGGGCACTGATAGAAGGCACTGATGAGCACTGATAGAAGCCACTGATGGGCACTGATAGAAGGCACTGATGAGCACTGATAGAAGGCACTGATGGGCACTGATAGAAGGCACTGATGAGCACTGATAGAAGGCACTGATGGGCACTGATAGAAGGCACTTATGGGCACTAATAGAAGGCACTGATGAGCACTGATAGAAGGTACTGATGGGCACTGATAGAAGGCACTGATGGGCACTGATAGAAGGCACTGATGGTCACTAATAGAAGGCACTGATGAGCACTGATAGAGGGCATTGATGGGCACTGATAGAAGGCACTGATAGAAGGCACTGATGGAAGGCACTGATGAGCACCGATAGAAGGCACTGATGGGCACTGATAGAAGGCACTGATGAGCACTGATAGAAGGCACCGATGGGCACTGATAGAAGGCACTGATGAGCACTCATAGAAGGCACTGATGGGCACTAATAAAAGGCACTGATGAGCAGTGATAGAAGGCACTGATGAGCACTGATAGGAGGCACTGATGGGCACTGATAGGAGGCACTGATGGGCACTGATAGAAGGCACTGATTGGCACTGATAGAAGGCACTGATGAGCACTGATAGAAGGCACTGATGGGCACTGATAGAAGGCACTGATGAGCACTGATAGAAGGCACCGATGGGCACTGATAGAAGGCACTGATGAGCACTCATAGAAGGCACTGATGGGCACTAATAAAAGGCACTGATGAGCAGTGATAGAAGGCACTGATGAGCACTGATAGGAGGCACTGATGGGCACTGATAGGAGGCACTGATGGGCACTGATAGAAGGCACTGATTGGCACTGATAGAAGGCACTGATGAGCACTGATAGAAGGCACTGATGGGCACTGATAGAAGGCACTGATAGAAGGCACTGATGGGCACTAATAGAAGGCACTGATGAGCACTGATAGAAGGCAATGATGGGCACTGATAGAAGGCACTGATGGGCACTGATAGAAGGCACTGATGGAAGGCACTGATGAGCACTGATAGAAGGCACTGATGGGCACTGATAGAAGGCACTGATGAGCACTGATAGAAGGCACTGATGGGCACTGATAGAAGGCACTGATGAGCACTGATAGAAGGCACTGATGGGCACTAATAAAAGGCACTGATGAGCACTGATAGGAGGCACTGATGGGCACTGATAGGCGGCACTGATGGGCACTGATAGGAGGCACTGATGGGCACTGATAGGAGGCACTGATGGACACTGATAGATCTCTAACAACCAATCAGTGAGTGGTAATGATGTGCTGTAACCACTAACAACCAATCAGTGAACAATAGTGATTTGCTGTAATCTCTAGCAACCAGTTAGCAGTAATGATGTGCTGTGACCTTCTTTCAACCAATCAACAAGCAGAAATTATGTGTTGTAACCTCTAGAAACCAGTCAGTGAGCGGTAATGATAGGCTGTGACCTCTGGCAACCAATTGCAATCACTGGGTGATCTGCTGCAGTAAACTGATTTTGAGTCTACCTGCTATTTTATTTGTATGCCTCAGAATGGAGGGCCCAAGAAAATGTTTGCCCGGTCCAATCAATATTAAATTCAGCCCTGCCAGAGAGGACAGATGGGCAAATAGAACATTAATGCCGGTGTCTCTGTGCTACTGTTTCATGACAGACACCGATCTCCGCTCAGAGCCGTGCTGTCCTGAGAAGGCAGACGGCACTGATGGAAATTAATAGCATTCACCGAAGAGCACTGATAGAAGGCACTGATGGGCACTGATAAAAGGCACTGATGAGCACTGATAGAAGGCACTGATGAGCACTGATAGGAGGCACTGATGGGCACTGATAGGAGGCACTGATGGGCACTGATAGGAGGCACTGATGGGCACAGATAGAAGGCACTGATGGGCACTGATAGCAGGCACTGATGAGCACTGATAGAAGGCACTGATGGGCACTGATAGAAGGCACTGATGAGCACTGATAGAAGGCACTGATGGGCACTGGTAGAAGGCACTGATGAGCACTGATAGAAGGCACTGATGGGCACTGATAGAAGGCACTGATAGAAGGCACTGATGGGCACTAATAGAAGGCACTGATGAGCACTGATAGAAGGCACTGATGGGCACTGATAGAAGGCACTGATAGAAGGCACTGATGGAAGGCACTGATGAGCACTGATAGAAGGCACCGATGGGCACTGATAGAAGGCACTGATGAGCACTGATAGAAGGCACTGATGGGCACTAATAAAAGGCACTGATGAGCAGTGATAGAAGGCACTGATGAGCACTGATAGGAAGCACTGATGGGCACTGATAGGAGGCACCGATGGGCACTGATAGGAGGCACTGATGGGCACTGATAGAAGGCACTGATGGGCACTGATAGAAGGCACTGATGAGCACTGATAGAAGGCACTGATGGGCACTGATAGAAGGCACTGATGAGCACTGATAGAAGGCACTGATGGGCACTGATAGAAGGCACTGATAGAAGGCACTGATGGGCACTAATAGAAGGCACTGATGAGCACTGATAGAAGGCACTGATGGGCACTGATAGAAGGCACTGATGGGCACTGATAGAAGGCACTGATGGAAGGCACTGATGAGCACTGATAGAAGACACTGATGGGCACTGATAGAAGGCACTGATGAGCACTGATAGAAGGCACTGATGGCCACTGATAGAAGGCACTGATGAGCACTGATAGAAGGCACTGATGGGCACTAATAAAAGGCACTGATGAGCACCGATAGGAGGCACTGATGAGCACTGATAGGAGGCACTGATGGGCACTGATAGAAGGCACTGATAGAAGGCACTGATGAGCACTGATAGAAGGCACTGATGGGCACTGATAGAAGGCACTAATGGGCACTGATAGGAGGCATGTATGGGCACTGATAGGAGGCACTAATGGGAACTGATAGGAGGAATTTATGGGCACCGATGAGCACTGATGGGAGGCACTGATGGGCACTGATAGAAGGCACTAACGGGCACTGATAGAAGGCACTGATAAAAGGCACTGATGGACACTGATAGAAGGCACTGATAGGAGGCACTAATAGTCAATGATAGAAGGCACTGATGGACACTGATAGAAGGCACTGATGGGCACTGATAGGAGGCACTAATGGGCACTGATAGGAGGCATTTATGGGCACTGATAGGAGGCACTAATGTGCACTGATAGGCTGCACTGATAGCTGGCATTGATGGGCACTGATAGGTGGTACTGATGGGCACTGAGGAACACTGATAGGCAGAACTCAGGCAGTATTGATGGGTTTTGATGGGCAGAATTGAAGAGTACTGATAGGTGGCACTGATGGATGCTGTTAGGCGGCATTGATGAGCACTGATAGACAGCATTGATGGGCACTGATAGATGGCACTGATGATTGAGGCACTGATTATCAGTGTAAACAATTTACTGACATTCTTGACAGTTAACGGCAGTCCTTTTCTAACACAGACACAGCGTAGGAGGAAAGGAAAAGGGCTGCGGATAACTGGCAAGTCTGTTTACATGTGATCAGCTGATCACATGGTAAAAGGCCGTTGTGATTGCGCTGGATGTATGTACCAGGAGTCATGCGGGAAGCACGGTTTTGGGAGGATGCCCATGGACACCCCCCAAAATTGGAAGCCCGGGGCTCGGATGGAAGAGGGGCCCATCATGGTTTCTTGCACCGGGGGCCCTGAAGGTTCTAGTTACGCCTCTGATGAGATAAACACGAGATTAGCAGAAGGAGCCCAAAGGGTGACACACTTGGTATTGAACTTCCCTTTTAAAGGTGCCGTTGTACGTGTTGTATGTCAGCGTGTTTTTGGCGATCGGAATTTCCGACAACATTTGTGCGACCGTGTGTAGGCAAGACAAGTTTGAGCCAATATCCGTCGGAAAAAAATCCAGGATTTTGTTGTCGGAATTTCCGATCGTGTGTATGATGCATAACAGGAAGTTTTAAAACACTTATCTCACAAAAAAGATGTAGCAATATGTACTGTGCCACACACATTATCAACCTGTAACAGAAAGTTATTCAGATATATAAAAAATTGGTTTAACAGACAGGTTGTGCCACATTTTGATAATGATTTAAAATGCAACCCACATTGTCATCCTATGAGGATTATAGGAATTTACTAGGGGTAGAGCATGTTCATTTTGCAAAGTAAATTTTCCCTTTGCTAGGGAAGTTTTACTCAGCTTATTAAATGTGGCAAATATTCACTTTGCAAAGAATGTTCTGTTTGCATATGATTTGATGGTGAAAGTCATTAGTTCTTTACCTCATTCACTAAGCTATTTTCCATTAATAAATCAACCCCATTATGTTCAATATATGATGGCTATTAAGCATATATAACTTATTTATAGTTTTTTCCTACTGTTTTTTTTTCATGCTAATTCTGAGCATCAATCAGGGCTATTATGTATATTTATGGGAGAGATTTTGATTTATGCTAGCTTTTAGGGGGGAATATATAGAGTATGATATCTTGTTTTATCTCATGGGTTTTCATTTTTTGGTACAATAAGAGATGGAAAAGGTAATACGACTGTCAACAACAAATTTATTTGATATTTGGGATATATTTCCTATATGGTTATCCATTGTAGTTGTTTTATATCTGAGAACCCACAGCTTTTGTCACTGATCCTCCTGATCCTCTTCACTCTTCTGCAGCAGTTGCATCTCCTGTAAAACTGCTCCCACTGATCACTTATGTAAATAGGGTACACTGATCAGTAGTGGGAGGCACAGTGATCACAAGACAGCACTAACTGTCTAAAATAAATAAATAAATAAATATATATATATATATATCTATATATATATATATATATATATATATAGATATATATATATATATTATATATAGATATATAGATATAGATATATAGATATATCTATATATACTATAGATATAGATATACTGTATCTATATAAATATAGATATATATATATGTTGGAAGGCTGGCCGAAGGCCAGCCTGTATTTGATCGAGGAGTCTGGGACTATTTAGCCCTCCTCCCCTGCCAGGCCAGTGTCGGCTCTTGCTTCTGGTTTCCCGGGATACAGTCGACAAAGCATCACTTCCTGTGCAACCGTTGGACCTCACTTCAGGTCGTCTGTACTGCAGAGGAAATCCTCGTGGGGGCCATCTCATCCATCTCGTGGGGGCCATCTCATCCACCTCCTGGGGGCCATCTCATCCACCTAGTGGGGGCCATCTCATCCACCTAGTGGGGGCCATCTCATCCATCTTGTGGGGGCCATCTCATCGCCTGCTCACATCTCAGGCTGCTGGACTGGGGGATCACCAATCGCAGGGGCCTCACATCACCGCTCATGTGTCAGGTGTCAGGTACCATTAGGGGGGCTGGCTCCAGGCGGGGGCCGGCAGCAGATTGACCAGTCTTTGCCGGGTTTCGAGGCACTGTACAGCTCACCGCCATCACGGCCAGGGGGGCAGGCTTCAGGCGGGGGGCTGGCAGCATGTCTGACAGTGTGGCCAGGTTTCAGAGGCACTGTGCAGCATGCTGCCATCACGACCAGGGGGGCAGGCTCCAGGCGGGGGTTGGCAGCATGGCTGACAGTGTGGCCAGGTTTCCGAGTCACTGTGCAGCACACCGCCGTCACGGCTGGGGGGGCATTGCAGCTGTCCGGCTGTCCGGCCAGGCTATCGGTGGGCCCTGCGGATCCTGCCCTGTGTGGTTGTGGCACATTGGTGAGTGGACTGCTCTGGTGGGGGTGGCACGGGCATGGGGGGTATTGGGGGTCATCAGGCTGGGCTGGGACTTGTTGTTCCCCATCATGTGACATCATTTCCATTTTGACATAGGGGTTATTGTGGCTTTGCCGTGGTGGGTATGCATCCAGTCACATCTTACTGTTCAAGCATCACTCCATGGGGTATTGATGATCACTGCATGGAGGGTCTATTCTTATGTGCGTTTCTTTGTCAGATTTGTGTTCAGATGCATCATTTGTACAGGTGTGTTGTTCGTGTGGATCCTTGCATTTACGCATGAGCATCAGGTGCATCCAGGTCATTTCTTGCACAGGCAGTCAGCTGGTTGCTGCTTAGTGGGTGTTGGTTTCAGGGTGATGCCGTCCACCAGCAGTGTTTGGTGTTCAGGCAAGGGGTATGGTTGGCATGGTAAGTGCTTCCAGTTAATCATTTTCTGTTGTATTTTACCGTTTTCAGGTGCATCACCTCGCAGGTGATTCATTCACGTTGGTCCAGCTTTTACGCAGGAGCTACATGTCATTCAGGGTTCTCGGGTGGCGGGTAGTTGGGTCACATCTCAGGATTTATCACATCTATAGATCCATACGGTCCAGGATGTATTTGTAAGTGTCATCCAAATTCTCGCCAGTAGTTCCCACATATTCAGTGTTAGGTTGGCGGAGGTAGGGGTGTTATGGTCCATAAGTATTTCTTCAAGGTTTTTCTTGTCATTTTTTTTTTTTTTTTCATCATAGATACGATCATGTCTCACGTGTCGGAAAGTGATGAGTTTGCGTTTATTCCTCCATCATTAGCTGGGGGTTCAGAGCATGGCAGCACCCCATCTCTAAGGAGTTGGACTCTTCCCAGGCTCAGGGCTGAACTTTGTCGTAGGGGCATTGCATTCCCCGCCACAGTGAGGAAAGCGGAATTATTTAGATTACTGTTCCCCAATCCTTCGCAGCCACTCCCGTCTACCAGTTCAGGGCAGGTGTCAGTTCACAATTCGCTGACGCAGATTCATGCCCTGTTAAATACTCTGTCAACGTCCATGTCGCAGATGCAGGATAGGATGGAGGTGATGAAAGCCCAGGCAGCCAGAGGGCAGGTTTCACCAGCACCTGCCATATCATTACCTGTGGCAGCTCCATCCCCTCTAGCGGCATTCCCGTCGGTTTCTCCAGCCCATTTCATTCCTGCCAACATAAAAAAGACATTCTAGAAGGGAAAGATGAGAATCTGGCCTCACCGCTCAAACAGACGTTTGTCTGCGGAAAATTTATAAACCTGCCATCCAACATTTGTCCACGGAAAGTTGGCCAACCATTGTCCGATGGAGCATACACACGGTCGGATTTTCCGCCAACAGCCTGTCATCACAGATTTCCCCTTGGAAAATCCGTTCGTGTGTATGAGGCTTTAGAATCTGTGCATAGAGTAGAAATACAGACAGCTATTCAGAATGGATAGAGAAATTCAAATGAGAAAAACATTCTTCAATCACTATGCACATGATAAAACTGCTGTCACAGTCACTATATTCAACGTTTATTTGATATAATTCACACAGTGTCTGTAAGATTCAAGTGTGTTTAATATTGTTTTTTTATCACTCCTATCTTAACATCTCAAGTGCCTCTTCATTATGCATGGAGTGCATGGTGAAAATATTTGATAACTAACCATTAAAAATCTTTGTACATAAATGCGAGCTATAGTAAAAGGTTACTAGATTGTTTCTAGCTTGGAATAGTATCAGTGGGGTGGAAACATTGCAGTCTAGGTTGATAGATTAAAGTAGACCTAAACCCTAAATGAATTACATTTTATTTTGTGAAACACTGTGTATCAATAAAAATAAAATATTGTTTTTACTTTTTTAAATTATTTTTTGCCCCTCGGTGCTGTTGATCTCCTTCAGACTTTTTCATCCACTTCCTGTATAAATGCATTTGCTGCAGTGAAAGCTGCACATCGTTGCTCTGGACTGGTATACTGAAAAAAGTGGACCATAGCTATGCAATATGTCTTGGAATGGCAACCTGTAGTCTCCATCACAGATATGTGACAGAATTACAGCACAGGAGCACAAACTGCCACCTCAGGTGCCTAAACAAAGACATTCATGGTTAATTGGTTATATCACCAAGTGTTCTTTTTATGTAATCTGCATATTTAACCAATTGAGCTCTAAAGCGTGGTACACAAGTCCGTCGGACAAAAAGTCCAAAGTACAAACACGCATGATAAGAAGCAGAAGCGGTCGGTCTTGTAAACTAGCGCTCGTAATGGAGAATTAACATTCGTGACGTGGCAAATTATGAAATCTCGAAATGCAGTGCACAGTTCTCTTCTTCTTTAATGGGATAATAATGAAGCTGCTTTGCTGGTGATACTGATGGAGTTATTGCAAACGAATTTTCAAAGGCTTTTTTTTTCTAGTGATATCAAGAATAATATTATTATGTTTTTTTTTATTTGTGCAAGTAACACCATTAGCCCCTAGTTTATAAGAAATATAATAAGTTCAAAGATACAACTATGTTGGTGTCCCTTGTCAATTTTACATTGTATTTTTTAAAATGTAACTGCCTACTTCCAAACTGTCACTTGAAGTAAAACACACAGCCAAGTATTATTCTCCACAATTTTTTTTTTGTGCATTAAAAAAAAAAAATAGACATGCTATCTGCCAATAGAACTTAACCAAAAAAGTGCATTCTATGCATCCAAAAATATAGAAAATATACCAAATCAAATCATTATTCAACCAAAAAAAAATGTCAAAGCAATAACTCCAAGGCCAACAATAAATAACACAGTATCTCCTCCGATTCTGTAACATGTCTTGTTGACGGCCGTTCAGATACGAACTGTAAAGCACGAAATGAAAATCGCAAACTGAAAAGCGCTAAATGAAAAACACGAAAAGAAAAGTGCGAATCAACGCTCACCAAACTGCTACTAACACGAAATTAGCAGAAGGAGCCCAAAGGGTGGCGCCAAAGAGCTGAAAAAACACGTAGTACGTCTAGCGCGTCACTACGTTCGTAATTGTCGGCCAACATTTGTGTGACCGTGTGTATGCAAGACAAGTTTCAGCCAACACCCTTCGAACAAAATTCCACGGTTTTGTTGTCGAAAAGTCCGATCGTGTGTATGAGGCATTACAGTTTTTTTTCTTCAACCCAGTGGGTTGAAGGAAAAAATACTGACAGCTCCGGTTGGAGCTGCTGTACTAACAATCTGACCTTAGTACAGTGATCTCTCCCGCTAAGCTGTTGTGTTCTGACAGGGGGATCCCCCCCCACCAGAACACTATAATCAGTGCTCTCAGCCATGCTGATCAGGAGCTGGTCGGCTGCTAGTTTTCCAGCATGGTCGTCTGACAAAAGCTGGCCAAATGGTCGGCTTCTGTCGGACCGACTGACCTACACATGGGCCGAATGTCGGACGTTTTTTATTGAACTGGCCGTTGTCTTCCGACATTTGGCCCCTGTGTGCAGGGCTTTACACCCATTATACCCTTTATAGACCAGAGGGCCTTCTGATTTCAGCAATAACTTTGTCATTACTTAAAGTTGATGTAAACCCTCATATATACCCAGTGAAGTGAACAGCCTCAGCTTGATACACAGTGATGAAACAAATCTTCCTACATAAATCGTGTTAGAAAATGTTCTTCCTGTTTCAGCAGTGGGGGAGGAGTCTGGGCATACACTGTGTGTGAGCTGATTGGAGGAAAGGCATACATCCCCCCCTTCACATAGGCAGATGAAAGAATAAACTTGCAAAGCTGTACTTTGAATAGACAAGCTCTCTGCTTATCTATCTCTAAGTTCCCCGACACAAATTTCCAGCTGCTTTTATCTCCTGTGTCGGAGAACTTGTCAGAAGTTATCATGCTGATAACAGAGGAACGGAGCAGGAGAAAGACACAGGGCTTAGGGCTTTGGAGAGAGATAAGTATAGCATACAAGTATAGGTGCACACTGTATTCAACTTCAGTGTGAAGTAAGTGAAAGACAGGTTTCAGCTAGCCAATGTCTAGCCTACAGATATATGTGCCCAGGTCAGATTTCATGAATGGGGTTTACATCCACTTTAAGATAAGAATGTAATACATATGCTGTTTTTTTCAAGGAGAATCAAGGCGCTCTTTTGATGAGGAATTGTAGAGGACCACTACAACTAAGCCCAATGTGGGTGAAACATGTCAGAGGGGCATTACCGATGGGCGGGGATTCTAGCTGAAATCTGTCTTTCACTTACAGTACTTCACACTGAAGATGAATACAGTGTGCACCTATACTTGTATGCTATACTGTATTCTTGACCTTGTATTCTCCTGCCACTGTACTTCTTGCAATCTCTCCAACACACCTTTTGCTCCCTCTGACCACAACCTTATCTGTTTCACACTTTGTATTCAGTTTTCCCTCCAAACCACTAATCCTTTACCCAAAGAAACCTTCACCACTGAAACACTACTCTTCTCTATTTCGCTGCAGACTACTTCTTTAAAAAAATCTCACCCCTATCTTGCTTCTAACCTGCCCAATTCTGTCTACAACAGCTCACTCTAATCCTACGTAGACACACTTGCTCTCCTCACTACAGACAGAATTAGTGTGGCGACTGCAGCAACTGGTGGTAATGAAATCTCAACTGTCCGGGTATCTCCCCCACTTAATAGTAATATCTACCACAGCATTCAATACTTTCCTCTTTTAAACCAATTACTACAGAGAAGCTCGCTAAACTTTTCACTTACACCCACCTATCCACCTGTCCTCTGCACCCTGATCCCTCACAACTACTTCAGTCACCCTTTTTGCTCTCTAACTCCCATCAATCTCTTCCTCTCTATTGGCATCTGTTTCTCCCCTCTTAAAACTTGCACTGGTCACCCCTATACTTAAAAAGCCTGAAGCCCACTAGTCGGACTCGGAACAATTACTTGCTACCCATTTCCTCTAGATGTCTATAACATAGAATGCCTATGCTACAATAATCTGAACACCTGTTTTGGTGATATCAATCTTCTTGACCCTTTATAGTCTGGCTTTGGGTTCCGCTTTAAAAATTAAAAATCCAGTTTAGTCTTGATACACTGTCACCAAATTATCTCAGTGAAAAACTAAAGCTAGTCATTATATACACACCTGAGTCTGTGTTTTTCTGCACTAGCCAAAGCAAGTTAATTGCATAAAAACTCTTGGAGCCAGATAAGCAGTTTATAGTACACTTATGTGAAAACAGTACCATTTTAACATTACAATTTTGTGCTATACTATGCCAATGCACAGTGGTGTTTTTTTGCCTTTATGTTTTTCTAGTTTCTGAATGCTCCTACTTGCAGTAAGGCACACTACAGAGAACAAGTTGCAAAACAACAATGTGCTTGAATTTGTTTTTATCACTGTATTTAAATATTTATCACTGTTACTTTTGTAGATAAAATTTTATTTGTACTTTTATTATTTTTTGTACACAGTGTATGAAAGATCCATTTTCCCATTTTCTATTTGTCATTGAGCACTAGCTAGAAAAAAATATTATTAATCAATTTATTGTAGGTGTTAATGTGGCGTTGACAATTTACACAGTACTTACATGTTGTTTATTCACATCAGTCCATACCCTCAAGGAGTTTACAATGAAAGGTCTCTATCTTGCATATATACTAGGGTCAATTTAGACAGCAGACAATTAACCAAATAGCATGTTTTAGGACAGGGGTCGTCAACCCGCACCCGGCCCGCCACCGCTAATTGTCCGGCCCATCAGTCAGTGCCTGTGATTAATTCACAGGCACCTGGCCAGCAGACATGTTCACCGCTGTCCTCTTCATTGGACAGCAGCAAGCAGCTGGTATCACAGGGCTGGATGGGGCAGGAACCGCGGAAGTTAACTTTTTACATTAAACAGCAGGTGAGTGGTTGCCAGGCGATCCTAGCAACCAATCACCAGCCTATTGATGTAAAAAATTAACTTCAGCGGTTCCCGCCCCCATCTAGCCCTGTGATACCAGCCGCTCTCTGCTGTGCTCTACACCTGTGTAAGGTAGAAGAGTTCTACCTACACATTGTGTGTTTTTGTGTTTGTGGGGTGCAGGGGATACTATCGGGGTAGAGGACAGAGGACACTATGGGGGCAGAGGACACTATGTGGGCAGAGGACACTATGGGTCAGAGGACACTATGGGGGCAGAGGACAGAGGACACTATGGGGCAGAGGACACTATGGAGGCAGAGGACACTATGGGGGCAGAGGACAGAGGACACTATGGGGGCAGAGGACACTATAGGGACATAGGATACTATGGGGGCAGAGGACACTATGGGGGCAGAGGATATTATGGGGGCAGAGGACAGAGGACACTATGGGGGCAGAGGCCACTATGGGATCTGAGGACAGAAGACACTATGGGTCAGAGGACACTATGGGGGCAGAGGACAGAGGACACTATGTTGGCAGAGGACACTACGGGGGCAGAGGACACTACGGGGGCAGAGGACACTATGGGTGCTGAGGACAAAGGACACTATGTTGGCAGAGGACACTACGGGGCAGAGGACACTACGGGGGGCAGAGGACACCATGGGGGCAGAGGACACTATGGGTGCTGAGGACAGAGGACACTTTAGGGGCAGAGGACACTATGGGGACAGAGGACACTATGGGTGCTGAGGACAAAGGATACTTTGGGGGCAGAGGACACTATGGAGGCAGATGACACTATGGGGCAGAGGACACTATGGGGGCAGAGGACACTATGGGGGCAGAGGACACTATGGAGGCAGAGGACAGAGGACACTATGGGGGCAGAGGACACTATGGGGGCAGAGGACACTATGGGGGCAGAAGATAGAGGACACTATGGGGCAGAGGACACTATGGAGGCAGAGGACAGTGGACACTTTGGGGGCAGAGGGCACTATGGGGGCTGAGGACAGAGGACACTATGTGGGCAGAGGACATTTTGGAGGCAGAGGACAGAGGACACTATGGGGGCAGAGGACACTATGGAGGCAGAGGACAGAGGGAACTACAGGGCAGAGGACAATATGGGGGAAGAGGACAGAGGACACTATGGGGGCAGAGGACACTGTGGGGGCAGAGGACACTATGGGGGCTGAGGACAGAGGACACTATGGGGCAGAGGACAGTGGACACTTTGGGGGCAGAGGGCACTATGGGGGCTGAGGACAGAGGACACTATGTGGGCACAGGACATTTTGGAGGCAGAGGACAGAGGACACTATGGGGGCAGAGGACACTATGGAGGCAGAGGACAGAGGGAACTACAGGGCAGAGGACAATATGGGGGAAGAGGACAGAGGACACTATGGGGGCAGAGGACACTGTGGGGGCAGAGGACACTATGGGGGCTGAGGACAGAGGACACTATGGGGCAGAGGACACTATGGAGGCAGAGGACAGTGGACACTTTGGGGGCAGAGGGCACTATGGGGGCTGAGGACAGAGGACACTATGTGGGCACAGGACATTTTGGAGGCAGAGGACAGAGGACACTATGGGGGCAGAGGACACTATGGAGGCAGAGGACAGAGGGCACTACGGGGCAGAGGACAATATGGGGGAAGAGGACAGAGGACACTAAGGGGGCAGAGGACACTGTGGGGGCAGAGGACACTATGGGGGCTGAGGACAGAGGACACTATGGGGGCAGAGGAAACTATGGAGGCAGAGGACACTATGGGGCCAGAGGACAATATGGGGGAAGAGGACAGAGGACACTATGGGGGCAGAGGACAGAGAACAGTATGGGGGCAGGGGACAGTGTAGGGGCAGAGGACAGAGGACACTACAGGTGAGAGGACAATATGGGGGAAGAGGACAGAGGACACTATGAGGACAGAGGACACTATGGGGGCTGAGGACAGCAGACACTATGGGGGGCAGAAGACACTATGAGGACAGTGGACACTATGGGAACAGAGGACACTATGGGGGCAGAGGACAGAGGATACTATAGAGCAGAGGATAAAGGACACTATGGGGGCAGAGGAAAGAGGACACTATGGGGGTGTAGGACACTACAGTGGGGGGGTGCAGGGACAGAGGACAGAAGACACTGCTTTAGGGGGCACAGGAAATTCACTATGGGGGGTGAGGACACTATGGGAGTGATGTGAAGGGGGACAGAGGACACTGCAATGGGGGGGACCCTATTAGGGACCCCATCACCCCTGGGGACAGGGACTCTATCACCCCTAGGGACAGGGACCCCTTCTCACTTGGGGGCAGGGACCCCTTATCACCTGGGGACAGGGACCCCATCTCTCCTGTGGACAGGACCCCATCACCCCCTGGGTACAGGAACCCCATCACCCCTGGGGACAGTGACCCCTTCTCACCTGGGAACAGGGCCCCCATCACCCCTGAGGAAGAGGATCCCATCTCCCCTGGGGACAGGGCCCCCATCTCCCCTAGGGACAGGAACCCCATCTCGAGACCATGCTGGCTGTCAGAACTGGCATCCGAATCCCCAGCCACATGCTCCCGCAGGGTGACCTGGCTTTGTGTTAGTGAAGCACCTTAAAATGAAGTAAACCTGCACTATTATTATTACTATGTTAGGATTATTAGTATCTTCATTTATTAGCAGGTGAATGCGTTCCTCCATGCATTCACATAAACTGAATCCGGCCCTTAAGTGGAAAAAGGTTGCTTACCCCTGTTTTAGGAGTTCCAACTTTTCTCACCAAATATTCTCTGCAGGTGAATCTTCCTGGTGCATGTTTAATAAATTGTGTAATGTGTAATAAATTATGTGAATGTTTGGTAAATGTCACATTTACTGCTTTATAAATATGCACCATAGATGTGAATGTACTCTGTGTGGTGTGCTGCATTGGCCAAGGAAAGTGCAAAAATTGTGCCCAAAAGGGCAACACATGAACAAAAACGTGTCACATGCCTTTCTGCACATGCAAAAATGTGAATAAAATCTAAAAAATGTATAATGGCATTTTCTATGCCTGCCTGTTTGTTTACTGTACCAGTGCTTTGTGGGGTCAAGGTGAAAGTGTATGGCAAATAGAGAAGAGCTGAATGTACCTGGGTTTGGTTCAAGGCAGGTTCAGTGAACATTACTGAAGGCTGGGTGCCAAATTCATACCCCACTGAAGTAGGAACCACATTTTAAAAATCAGTAATGGTCATTTTCTTGGCTAATAGGCAAGGGACTGTCAAAAAAAGGCATAGGGGCTGGGCAAGCTGGGTACTTTCCTGGGGAACCAAAGCAAACCCTTCAGATCTGGTATGGATTTTAAGGGGGAAACGCCTCCACGAAAAACAATACCTGGAATGCCCTCAGAACCTATATCGGAACCTTAGTCCAACTTCCCTTGCAAAGCACCTTGTCCCCATGTTGATGAGAGCAAGGGCCTCTTCCTCACAACCGTGGCCCAGTAGTTGTAGGGGTCTGCAGGCAGGTAGCTTATTAAAATCTGGAAGCCCCTTTAACATTAAGGGAGCACCCAGATACGAGCCCCTCCACATGAATGATTAAGGGGTACACAGTACCATTACTTATTCACAAAAAATAAACAGGCTGCAAATTTGGACGTAGGAGGTTCAAAGGATGGAGGCAGGAACAGAGCAGGCAGGAATAAATGATAACTGGTTAAAACAGCAATGTCCTAACTGCAGCCCAGTGGCAGAGTTTTCTCCTTGCAAGCTGAAAGGAGGGATCCATTGTATAAAGAGACAGAATATACCAGTTTCCTTTCACAAATATGCAAAATTTGAAAAGTTAGCTATTTAGAGTACTGCCTATTATTTATTTAGAGCATATCAGCGTCTAGCTATCTATTATGACCACTATTGGATGGAGTGATCTTCTGTCCAATGGTGCCTGTATAGTCCCAGTCATGACAACACTACAAAAAGTAACAGGTTGGCATGTGACATGGAGCCCATACAAAAGTAAATGCCACTAAAAATTAATGATGGGGCACCATTCCTCCCAATGACACCAATGCTGGGATACCATTCTTTCTACTGACATGAATGCTGAGATGCCATTACTCTCACTGATTACTGACACCAATGCTGGGGTACCATTTCTCCCTCTCATCACTGACGTCAATACTAGTGCATCATTCCTTCCAGTGATGCTAGGGAATTTGTTTATCACAATTGACATCTGATCCAGAAACATTTATCACTCTTATTGACCACTGACACAGGATCAATTATTTATCTTACTGATACTGCCAGGGAATGTATTAGTTCCACTAAACAATAACATGGGCCTATTACTTCTTCTGATCATTGGGTTAGGGACACTGACCAGCAACCAAGTGGCTTTTTTTTACTCTTATAGACAACAGCCCAGCCCATAAACAGTCTAATGCCATGTACACACAAACGGAAATGCCGCCAGCAAAACTCAGATGAGAGCTTTTGGTCGGAAAATGCAACCTTGTGTATGCTCCATCGGACTTTTGCTGGCGGAATTCCAGCCAGCAAAAGATTGAGAGCATATTCTCTATATTTCCTATCCGAAAATGCGATCGTCTGTATGCAATTCGGACGTGCAAAAAATCACGCATGCTCAGAATCAAGTACGAGATGGAAGCGCTCCGTCTGGTAACACTATCGTTGGTAATGGAGATAGCACATTCGTCACGCTGTAAATTTTTGGATCTTTTAATGCAGCGCATTCTTTTCTTCTTTATAATGCTTGAAGAATGAATTTGTTTTGCTGCTGATATTTACACAGAGTTCTTACGAACTTTTTATTATTTCTCGTGGTCTCCTGAATAATCATTTTTGTTTTTAAAGCCAGATCTCCATAATAATGTTTAGAATTATTTTTCATAGTCATCTTTTTTTTTTTAATCAAGATCTTTTTTTTAATTATTTTCTAGTGATCTCCATAATTTTTTTTTGTGTGTCAAATTTCCACAACAATATTATTATCTTGTATTTTTAAAGCTCAATGAGGTTGGTTGTTGTCCCTTGTTAATTTGACATTGCATTTTTGAAATGTACCTGCCTACTTACAAACTATCCTTTTTGAAGAAAAACACATAACATTTTCATATAAAAAATCTCCATTTATTCTGGCTCATAACAAAATAAAGAGGAAGGCAACGCTGGAGAAACTGCTTGAATTTGCGAAGCATTTGTACCTCAGGACACACATCAACTCTTTGTAACTAAAAATTGGTAGCCTGAGAAGTCCATATAATAGAGAGCACAATCTGGTTCAGGACTCCCAGAGATCAGGAATAGCAGCAGATGACATATACGTCCCCTGGCTGTGGTACTACCACAGCCTGCATCTTCTGTTAGACCAGACTGAACCCAGGCCATCACTTTCATGTCTTCCTTGCAGCCTTCCCTTCATGCTTTCCTGCAGCCTTCCTTGCAGCCTTCCTTGGAGGCTGTGGCTCTGGAGGTGGACTTGTGGCAGAAGGAGGAGGAGGAGGGGGAGGAGGATGGGCGAGCGCACATAAGTGCATGTTCTCACTAACTTGGCCCCTTAACCCCTTCCGACTGAAAAATAAGATTCTCACACATGAAGCGTTGGCCCTACTCCATTTGCTGCAATTTTGCAGCTACATAGCAGCCATAGACCTCTTCAGCGTCGGGGGGTGTTTTCAGGGCCGCATTAGCCTCCTTAATGAGGCCCAGTGCTGCCTTCTCTGCGTTACTCCCCTTCCTGGCCCTTTTTTCGGAAGGTGGAGGGGAGGTACCTGGGATTGGGTGAGGCTACTGAGCCTGGCCACCTCCTGCCTGACACTTACCCCCGCCTCCTCCTGGCTGACACTTACTCCTGCCTCCTCCTGGCTAACACATTCCAGAACCTCGTCCTGGCTGAGGTCTTCACGTGTATGAAAAAGGGACATAGTTTTAGTTTTTGGTTCATCAATCACACACAATTTTCAGCTCATGACTGTTGCAAATTGAATGTTAATAAATAGAAAAGACTATCATTCTGAGCCGAGCATTTTTCATTCTTGTCCCAATCATTTTTGGCCCCTACTGTCTAATGATCTGTCAAACACTTTTTGTTCAATCATCCATTTGTTATCAATAATAACATCTAGTTAACAACAATAATTTTCGGACAATACATATGTTCAAAAATACTATACCTGGCTCCAGCTGGGCTCCTCAACTTCTTCCAGGATGGAAGGCCCAGGTTGGTCCTCGGAAGCCTCAGCTGGGGTTGAGGGAAGGGTGGATGGAAGTGTAGAAAGTGATTCCCTGGCTTCAATCTGGTCTTCCAGAAATCCTGTTGTAGTACCACAGACTGGGTACATACACATCCTTTGCTGCTGCTCCTGATTCCATGGAAGCCTGGACCTTATTAAGCTCCTTCCTATACGTGCTTATCCAGCTACCAATTTTTCTTATCCACAAACTTGATGTCTGTGTCAGGGACCTGCTTCTTCACAAATTGCAGCAGTTTCTCCAGCGATGCCTTCCTAGCTGGTTTATTTCAATATAAGGGGTTTTTAACCTCCCACAAATTTCTCATATGCCTGTATATGTCTATGAACTGGCCCATGAATTCCTGGTCTTTGAATTGTTTCATACTCTCCTAATCTTATCCCAATATAGGCCTCAATCTCTAATCAGTATAGGCCACCGATGTCCCAAGTTAAAATGTTACCTTCGTTCTCACGATCGGCACTTCCTCCACTCACAGATTGTACTATGACACACGTGTGTTAGCTTTAAATACACTGCGCATGCGTGAAACTCCGCCTGCGTCGCCCGCCCCTGACGTTCTTTCTAGAATATTCCCCGCCCCTTCTCTTTCGTCGCAGTGGGAGAGGAACATGCCGGAGACACAGCAGGTGCGTAATAGCAGTAACGAGGAGGAGGAAAGCCAAGAACAAGAAACGTCCCAATCCAGGAGGAGATTGAATTCCTCAAATATGGCCTTTGTAGAGATGGTGGAGATGGTGGACATCTTGAAGAGGGCTGACTATGACAGGAAGTATGGACCTTACCTAAACTCAAATGTGAGAAAGGCCAAGATCATGTCTAAAGCTGTGAAGAGTCTGCACAGGAATTTTGGGGTACGACGATCCAAGGAGCAATTGAGGAAACGCTGGTCAGACCTGAAATTGAGGGAGCAGGATCAGTACAGAAAGATCAAGAAAGTGCTTCTAAAAAGTAAGTACTTGTCGTGTGTTCCTATTATTATTATTACTTGCATGCTGCTCCATGTGCTTTTCTTTACTGTTGTACAGTTTAAAATGGCTACTTTCATGTTCATGGGCACAGTAATCGGTCGTATTAAACATTGTTCGTTTGCCAACTAAATACGATGTTTTGGGCAGATACAGGGTTAACTACATTTGGTCATGCTAATTTGTATTAAAAGAAGTTTAGGACATTGCCTAGATGTGTTTGAAACTAGAAAGAATTGCAAACTTTATTCAGTATAATGTAAGGAGAGGATACTCAGCAGTTGTTTACACATCTGGACTCAGGAGCACTAGTGTGGGACACAAGAACAAACTTTTTAGGGTGTCCCACACAGGTACTCCAGTGGATACTTGGGGTGCCTCCATGTGTGAAACTTGGCAACTAAGGCACTTGATAGCTGGATGCTGGGACGTGTGGCTGGTCTTTTCAATCCCTCTCTGCTAAGTTATTAGATTCATTCCCCCTGCCAGATCATCAATCTTACTAAATCACTACCATCAACAGGGACTCCATTTGCCTCAGTATATTACTCTGGCCACCATGTTGCCAAGGAGCGCGGGGGGAACCTCCTCCTCCTGAGGATAATACTATACAGCTTACACCCACAGACCTCTCTGTTGCCCACTTTGTTGCAAGACAGCAACCCCACCAGCATCAATATCTGGTGCTATTTTGACCTCAAGCTTTTAATGTGATTTAACAGAACATTGTAACAACTACTTCATCATTCAATACTATATGAACCCCTCTCTCCTTTTTTCTGCATCCCTGAAGAAGGACTAAACTATATCCTGAAACGCGTTGAGTGCGAGGAGAGTTCTTTTCATGTATCTACCTTGTATGGTGATAGAAACAAATTGCTTAGATATGCTATTGTTTTGTTAATATTTTTTAAATTATGTTTCTTCATAAATAAAATTTGTTTACCATTATACTGTTGCATACTTTGGTATATTTTTACATAGGACAATACTAAGTGCCTTTAAAGTCCACCCAGGGGAACCCTTTTTGTATGTATCTTACTCATTGGATGTGGCACTGTTTTAATAACCTAGGTTTGCCTTTCGCTCCTCTTTATCCCATGTGTGAAACTTGTCCAAAAAAGGTAAGTATTCCAGCTTTGGTAAGGGAAAAATCATGTCTTCAGCTTGGAACTCTGCCAAAACAGACATTTGTACCCAACTTCAAAGCAATGTTTCGTATTCCTATTTCTGGCCTCAAATATCAGTGTGCTAAGTATACCTTTTGTTTCATTCTCATAGGGGAGAAAAGCTTCCGGACATCTGAGGACACCAGGAACCCCCCACCTCCTGAAGAAGGGGAACAGAGGACACCACAACCAGAGGATGTGGAGGAAGGAGAGGTGGTTGAAATTGTCACCACAACAGGTGAGTGTCTGACACCACAGATTCAGGTAATAGATGTATGCCTGCATATTTATAATACATGGTGTGTATTTTTTCTTTTAGGTGATGTGGATGTTGTGGAAGAACAATATCCTCATTTCACGAGTGACAGTGCACAAAGGCTAATCCAGGACATAATGTTTTGTAGTCAGGATTTAGACATCATAAAGCAAAAAACAAATGACATAGAACAAAAACTGAAGAACATGATTGATGTACTAGGAAAAATCTAAATAACAACAAAATGACACAATTTTCTATTTCTGGTGACCAATTATTTCTAACTAATTTTTGACTCCCAATTTGTGTGCATCTTCAAAATTTGGCTTTTACAGGGGTGACATCACCCCATCTGATGAAGGCAATATCAACACCTTTTTGACACTATAATGTCTGATATTGCCTTCAGTTTTTCAATGTTGAACTTTGTAAGTTCCTGAGTTGTGTATGTTATGTTTTGAAACATGCCTGTTTATGTACTAAAAAAATATTTTCAAGGTAAAACTTTATAAAAACAAGATGTTCTTTTAAAAAAAAAAGTTTTACAACGCACATATGAATGTGCATGGAGTAAAAGGTTTTATACTCAATGACGTGTGGCTTCTTCTTTCAATGCTCAATACCAGTTTTTGTATTAAGTTGGTGTTTACAGTGACAATGGATGTTATTTAATAATGGAAAAACCACTTGACACTACAAGTGCACTAGGAGAACCTAGGAGACAGCTAAAAGAAACACAAGCAGTAAATCAAGATCAAGATTTTATCAAATCAAAATTTTTTTTAATATCTAAAATAATTACAAATGTGCTGGCATAGCAATGGCCCCCCTACCCGTAAAATAATCGACATATTTTTGACACACTTCACGGGCGCTTTGTGGGGGCAAGCCAGGACGGCCAGCTACCAGGGCCGTCATTGTAGTTTCTGGAAGTCCGGCCTCAGGCCCAACTGAGGCAACATAATTCAGAGCATTTCTCTTGAAAAAATTGTGAAGTATGCAGCATGCTAGAACTATGTGGTTCAGTTTGTACTCCGCCATGTTTATTGCCGTAAGAAATAGGCGGAACCGGCTGGCCATTATTCCAAAGGGCATTCTCCACGACTCTTCTGGCTCTGGCCAGCCGGTAATTAAAAACCCTCTTCTCCGTGGTGAGGGTCCTCTGGGTGAATGGCCTCATCAGGTGATCACCCAGACCAAATGCTTCATCAGAGATGAAAACAAATGGGTGTCCTTCCACGTTCTCTTCCGCAGGTTGCAATCCCAAGCCACCACTCTGGAGACATGTGTAGAACTCCCTCTGGGCAAAGACTCCACCATCCGACATCCGGCCATTCTTCCTCACGTCCACATAGAGAAACTCGTATGTCGCCAACACCACTGCCATAAAAACAATACTATGAAACCCCTTATGGTTAAAATAGTATGACCCCGAGTGGGGTGGTGGGACGATGTGGACGTGCTTCCCATCGATTGCCCCTCCGCAGTTGGGAAAGTCCTAATGATGAGCAAATTGGGAAGCCACAGTCTGCCATTCCTGTGGCGTTGAAGGAAACTGTGGAGTCAAAAAAAAAATATTAGTACTTTTGCACATAACATTACAAACAGATTAGACACAAACATTCTTGGCCAACATCAGTATAACATTTATTTTAAGGAGTATTTAAAGATAAAAATATAAGGTCGACTTATCAGATTCCTCACCTCCTCTGATGGCCCATTGGAAACATTTTGGGGGGGAGGGTTATAAATGAGTTTTGGACCCCAAAAAAAAAGCCTCTGGCACTCTGCCTGAATTTAAGGACAACAATAACATTTGGGCATTTTAGTGGGTGTTTAAAGTAAAGCACTACAATGAAGCTGATAAAATACATTGTTAAGTGACTAGGCTAGGTGTGTATGGGCCCAGGATAGCATGCTGGGTAGGTTAGTGAAGGCAAATATGCATGAAGGACAAAAAAGGAGCATTAAAAGCTTACAGCATGCATGGGCACAAAGGGGACATTCACAGCATATTACAATCATGGTAATTAGGGAAGAAATACAAAACATTAGCATACATTAAATACATAGAATGAGATGTTAAAGGAGAAAACTTACCCTAATATAGTCCTTCTGCAGGACCTGTATGATGGCAGAATAGGTCTCTGGAATAATGATCCCCAGAGCCTGGGGGGAGATGCCTGTAGAGAACTTGAGGTCCTGTAGACTTCTCCCCATTGCCAAGTACCGCAACGTGGGGACTAGCCTCTGCTCCGGAGTGATGGCTTGCCGCATGCAGGTGTCCTGCTTCATAATATAAGGGGACAGCAAAGCCAACAGATGGTGAAAAGGGGGTCCATCATCCGGAGAAAATTCCTGAAATCATCAGTGTTATTCTCCTGGATCTCCTGCAGCAAAGGCATATGAGAGAATTGGTCATGCTGGAGCAACCAATTCTTGGTCCATGAACTCCTCCCCACCCTGTTCATGGACTGGGCTTGGGTCAAAGCAAGAACCCCAACACTAAGCCCCCGCATAGCATGAACTCTACAGAATGCACTGAAGAACAGAAAGGCCTATGAAGAGCGAGCTGAAAATCAGAAACAAGCGGAAAAGAAACAGATACGAACTGACTACACGCACTGAAAACCAGATACAAACCCACAAGCACAAACTGAATAGCAGTAATGGACTGAAAAGCACGAGTCTGAAAAGCGTGAATCATCTCTCACCAAACTTCTACTAACATGAGATAAACACGAGATTAGCAGAAGGAGCCCAAAGGGTGGCGCACTGGCTATTGAACTTCTGTTTTCTAGTCCCATCGTACGTGTTGTACATCACCGCGTTCTTGACGGTCGGAATTTGGTGTGACCGTGTGTATGCAAGACAAGCTTGAGCGGAATTCCGTCCGAAAAACCATCCAAAATTTTTCTGATGGAAATTCCGCTCGTGTGTATGCAGCATAACAGACAGCTGACTGGCCCTTTGTTTAAAACTTGTGAGCATTGAAGAACTACTATTTCCTATTAAGCTTGTATATTATCAAGCAAAGCACCTGCCAAGCACAATTGGGCACTAATAAAGTGCAATCTGCATGTGCAGTAACCCATAACAAATAATGTATTAATTTGGCTGCTGTGGGTTTGTGAATAATAATTGCTTATTCAAACAAGTTATTAAATAAACACAAAACACTACATCAGTAATACATAACAATGGTCCATGCAATTTGTAGTCAAGCTATTATTGCTCCAACATAATTGTGCAAATTATATAATTCTACACCTCATAAACAAGCTGTAAGGTTTGATCATACACTTAGAAACCACTTAGGCACTGTCACTGTTGAAAAAGAAATATTTATTATGACACTTTATGCATTTGGCTTTGTCATGTGGCTTTAAAAGAAAAATTAAGAAGAGACAACTTAATCAGTTATAAGATGTCACATCTATTAGGAAAGCACAAGAATAATTAGCTTGTCGGTGCATACCTGACTGCTATGAAATATACTGTATATGAAAAGGAGCAAATCAAATCTAGGATAACTGTAACCCTGAAGATGCCATTTCAAAAAATAATTCTGAACATCAGACAATTTTTATGTATCTTTTGTCTGCACTGGTTTGGTTACTTGTTAATATCTCTCTGTTATTAGTCAAGTTGGGACAGTTTTCAGTTCCCACATCTAGTTAAAGAAGTACACAGACATATATAAACTGAAGGTTTAAAGTGATATTAAATCCTGTTTTCTATATACTATGTTATATGTTGAAGCTAGAACGTAAATTGTATGCTGCTTCTTTTAAAGCTTCTGCTGGTCTATTCTCCCTTTTCATCCAGTCCCCCCATCACTAGCCTCTATTTCCATTGCAAGGGTGGTTCCTTGGCTTGCAAAGTCCCACCAGAAGCCACCCTTACGTGTGCGCTCCCAAGAAGAGGACTACAGCCCTAAATGAGGGCCCTGCCTGCACTGACATGCACAAACAGGCTTAAAGTACACCAAACAGAAGGCTTGCCTTTTCTCCTCCTCCAAAGGAAGTGATAAACAGCAGTTCCTGAGAGAGCACTTTCACTGAGGAGCAGTATAGGCATGTCTTGTTTTTGTTGTCCTTTCAGCTTACCTGTCATGTTACGACCAAAAACGTAAATGTATTTTATTGGGATTTTATGTGATAGACCAACACAAAATGGCACATAATTGTGAAGTGGAAGGAAAATGATAAATGGTTTTCAACTTTTTTTACAAATAAGTAAAACAGTCCCAATAAAGTACATTTACCTTTTTGGTTGTAACATGACAAAATGTGTTTTTAAGGGGTATGAATAATGGCACTGTAGTCCCTAGCACACTAATCATCTGACTTTTGTTTACATTTTGAGCACGTCCTCTGTGACGGGAAGTGCGGGGTAGTCGCACAAGCTGGAGGATGAGGCTTCCTGAATAAATGTAGGTGTTTCTGCATTTTTTTTTCTTAAAGGAATAATTTATTGTTCTGAGCAAAATCTGTTTGAATGTACTGTTGATAAAAAAAGAGAAGGATTTAGTACTATTTTAATTTTCAAATGCACACAGGGAGAAAAGCTCATAGCACTTCAGCTTTTTATTCAGACAATGCTATGGTGCACCAGTCCACCTCATTCCCTTTTGGTTGATATCTGTGAACCTCTGTTTATGACATGGCAGATTAATTCTCATACACATTCGCTGCAGTCTTTTTGCTGTATATTTTATGCAGAATGCCCCTTGTGAAAAAAATGCTTTGGAAGAGTTATTGCCATTGGTGTTAGAAGAAAGCAGAGAGGTAAAGTAACACAGGACAGGCTTTAGGAAGCACATACACCTGGTGACCATATGGAGTTGTCTCTAGATTCTAACTGCACTAGAATACAAATGAACCAAGTAGAACCAAAGAAGCAAAATTAAAAGTTGGTAGAGCTGGTTGGAAAAAGACACTCTTGTGTGTCTTTTCTGCCTAAAACTGATTTATCTGTTTGTTAGCTTTTTTGTTCACTTCCTTCCCACTCCCAGCGTATTTAATATTCACCATAAACATGTAACCCCTGTGCATGGGCAGAGAATCAGTATCTAATTATTAAAGTGGTAATAAAGCCTTAAAGTGTTTTACCTTAATGCATTCTATGCATTAAGGTAAAAAAACCTTCTGTGCTGCAGGATCCCCCCAGCCCCCCTTCATACTTACTTGAGCCCCATCTCGATCCAACGTTGCACCTGAGAGCAGTAGCGCTCTCGGCTCTCTAGGCTCTCTCCCTCATCACTGGGCAAATTGATAGCAGCAGGACCCACTGTCAATCAAACCCTGTGACTCGGGAGCAGGGGGCTGAGCTGCACTGTCTATAGATGCAGACAAAGTGGCTCGGATCGAGTCTTCACATGTGTCCCCATAGAAAGCGGCTTTCACTGCACTGGTTTACACTTCTCAGGTCTTAATTTACTTTAGAGGCATTTGCTGTTGGCATTCCCACAAATTTTGGGCCCAATTTCCTTGAATGGCATGCTAGTTTTAGGTTTGTTGTGGATAGCCATACTTGGTTGCCCGGTTCCAAGATTAATTCTCCTCGTTTCTTTTTACCAAAGATCCTTTTGTTATACTCCTGCGTCTTGGTCATAGTTTCCTGCAGCAGTTTGTTGTTATTGTTGAAAAAATTTATTGTTTCAGAGACCGGGGGAACTGAACATTCTGGAATGGTGCACGGTAGGAAGGATGGGTGGAAGCCATAGTTGGCAAAAAATGGGGCTTGTTTAGTAGTAGAATGAGAGGAGTTGTTATAGGCGAATTTGGCTAAGGGAAGCAGGGAGACCCAGTCATCCTGGGAGAAGGATTAAAAGCAATGCAGGTACTGTTCCAGGGTTTGGTTGGTTCTTTCTGTTTGCCTGTTTGTCTGCGGATGGTATGCCGAAGAGAAGGATACCTCAATTTCAAGGGTTCCACATAAGGTTTTCCAGAACCTGGAGGTGAACTGCACCTCATGATCAGATACAATATTGGCTGGGACTCCATGAAGCCTTATGACTTCTTTAATGAAGACTTGCGCTGTTTCCGCAGCTGAGGGTGTCCCCTTCATTTGCATGAAATGGGCCATTTTTGACAATCTATCTACCATCACAAAGATGGTAGTAAAACCTTCTGCTGGGGGGAGCTCTACAATAAAATCCATTGAGATCATTCTTGTCAATCTTGTCCTTGTGCCATAATAGACCGTCTTTCACCTGTAAGTTGGTTTCAGGGGAGGAGGCAGTTTCCAAGGAGTCTTGTTTTATCCGAGACAGTAAGTCTTCCTGTAATACAAGAAAGTTTCCTGAGGGCAGGATGGTGTCCGGGGATGTGGTTTCTCCAGCGTCATTGAACATACGGGATAATGCATTGGGCTTGGTGTTCTTCGACCCAGGTCTATAGGTTACATGAAATGAAAACCTGGAGAAAAATAATGCCCACCTGGCCTGATGTGGTTTTAATCTCTTTGCTGTCCTCAGGTACTCCAAATTTTAGAGTACCTTGCCGCTCCTTCCAATAGATACGACTCTTCCAGTGCTGCTTTGATGGCCAGGAGCTCCCGATCCCCCACATCATAGTTTCTCTCAGCTGTTGACAATTTGTGAGAGAAGAATGCAACTGAGTATAGGAGAGCTTTGCACCCTTGCCATTGCGGCAATACTGCTCCAACCGCTATTTCCGACGCTTCGACCTCAAGAACGAACAGCAGAGCCAGATCAGGATGTTTCAAGATGGATGCAGACGTCAACAACTTTTTCAGGGTTTCAAAGGTGGCCTGAGCTCCAGAGGACCAGTGGAATCGTATACCTTGTCTAGTTAATTCTGTGATGGGAGTAAAAAACCCCCTAATTAACTTTCTGTAAAAGTTGGCAAATCCGATGAAACATTGGATTCATTTTTTGTCTGTAGGAACTGGCCGGTCCAGAATAACTTTCTGAGGATCCATTTTGATGCCTTCAACTGAGATAATTAACCCAAGAAACTCTTGACATGCCTGCGGTGGTCACCCAATGAGGATAAAAGGATTAGGATTAGAGATGAGCCCGATGTTCGAGTCGAACGTAAGTTCGGCTCGAACATCGGGTGTTCACCTGCTCACCGAATAGCAAACAATTTGGGGTGTTCGCCGCAAATTTGAAAGCCGCGGAACACCCTTTAAAAGTCTATGGGAGAAATCAAAAGTGCTAATTTTAAAGGCTTATATGCATGGTATTGTCATAAAAAGTGTTTGGGGACCTGAGTCCTGCCCCAGGGAACATATATCAATGCAAAAAAAGTTTTAAAAACTTCAGTTTTTTTGGGAGCAGTGATTTTAATAATGCTTAAAGTGAAACAATAAAAGTGAAATATTCCTTTAAATTTCGTACCTGGGGGGGTGTCTATAGTGTGCCTGTAAAGTGGCACATGTTTCCCGTGTTTAGAAGAGTCCAAGAGCAAAATGACATTTCTAAAGGAAAAAAAGTCATTTAAAAGTACTCACGGCTATAATGAATTGGCGGTCCCGGCAATACACATAAAAGTCATTGAAAAAAAACGGCATGGGATTCCCCCACAGTCCATTACCAGGCCCTTACCAGGTCCCCCCCAAAAAGCCATACCAGACCCTTATCCAAGCACGCAACCTGACAGGCTGCAGGAAAAGAGGGGGGACGAGAGAGCGCCCCCCCCTCCTGAACCGTACCAGACCACATGCCCTCAACATGGGGAGGGTGCTTTGGGGTAGGGGCCCCCCAAAGCACCTTGTCCCCATGTTGATGGGGACAAGGGCGTCATCCCCACAATCCTTGCCTGGTGGTTGTGGGGGTCTGCGGGCAGGGGGCTTATCGGAAACTGGAAGCCCCCTTTAACAAGGGGACCCCAAGATCCCGGCCTCCCCCCCTGTGTGAAATGGTAACGGGGTACAAATGTACCCCTACCATTTCACAAAAAAGTGTGAAATTAGTAAAAATGACAATACATGCCTTGGGACAAGTCCTTTATTACAAAATAAAAAAATAAAAGTGTCCCACGAAGTCCATTCATCTTCTTCTTATCTCGCTCTGACAGACCGAAAAAAAAAGCCGCGCGCCGCCACTGATCTGCCTCCATGGGAGGCACCCGCCATAATGACCGGCCTCTCAGGTGACAGTTCTTTTATAACTGAGGGCAGAGCCACATGGTGACATTGCCGGGTGACCCCACCCTCCTCTGATGCACAGGGACATCCCTATGGCTTCCCCGTAGCGTCAGAGGGGGCGGGTGGTGGCCCCCCTAAGTTATAAAAGAACTGTCACCTGAGAGGCCGGTCATTACGGCGGGTGCCTCCCATGGAGGCAGATCGTGGCGGCGTGCAGCTTTTTTTTTTTCTATTTCGGTCCGTCGGAGCGAGAGAAGAAGAAGATGAATGGACTTCATGGGACACTTTTATTTTTTTATTTTTTAATAAAGGACTTGTCCCAAGCCGTGTATTGTCATTTTTACCATTTTCACACTTTTTTAATGAAATGGTAGAGGTACATTTGTACCCCATTACCATTTCACACAGGGGGGAGGCCGGGATCTGGGGGTCACCTTGTTAAAGGGGGCTTCCAGATTCCGACAAGCCCCCCGCCCGCAGGCCCCCACAACCACCAAGCAAGGGTTGTGGGGACGAGGCCCTTGTACCCATCAACATGGGGACAAGGTGCTTTGGGAGGGGGCCGCTACCCAAAAGCACCCTCCCCATGTTCAGGGCATGTGGCCTGGTACAGTTCAGGAGGGGGGCGCTCTCTCATCCCCCCTCTTTTTCTGTGTATTGCCAGGTTGCGTGCTCGGATAAGGGTCCGGTATGGATTTTTGGGGGGACCCCCACGCCATTTTTTTAAAAATTTTGGCGCGGGGTTTCCCTTAATATCCATACCAGACCTGTAGGGCCTGGTATGGAATTTGGGGGGACCCTCACGCAATTTTTTTTTAATTTTGGTTGAGGGATCCCCTTAATATTCATACCAGACCCAAAGGGCCTGGTAATGGACTGTGGGGGAATCCCATGCCGTATTTTTCAATGACTTTTAAGTGTATTGCCGGGGCCAACAATTCATTATAGTACTTTTAAATGACTTTTTTTCCTTTAGAAATGTCATTTTGCTCTTGGACTGTTAAACATGGGAAACATACGCCACTTTACAGGCATACTATAGACACCCCCCAGGTACGAAATTTAAAGGAATATTACACTTTTATTGTTTCACTTTAAGCATTATTAAAATCACTGCTCACGAAAAAACGGCCATTTTTAAAACTTTTTTTGCATTGATACATGTCCCCTGGGGCAGGACCCGGGTCCCCAAACAGTTTTTATGACAATAACTTGCATATAAGCCTTTAAAATTAGCACTTTTGATTATTCATGTTCGTGTCCCATAGACTTTAACGGTGCTCACGTGTTCGAACAAATTTTTTGCCTGTTCGCATGTTCTGCTGCGAACCAACCCGGGGGGTGTTCGGCTCATCCCTAATTAGGATATCATCCAGGTATACTATGATGAATAGGTCTAAGTAATCTCGGAAGATGTCGTTGACAAAGTGTTGGAAAGTAGCCAGGGCATTACATAGACCAAATGGCAAGACCAGGTATTCAAAATGCCTGAACTGGGTGTGAAAAGCTGTCTTCCACTCATTCCCTTCTCTTGTGCGAACCAAGTTGTAGCTTTCCCGGAGATCCAGCTTGGTAAAGATAATCACAGCTCCTAGCCTTTGAAATAACTCGGGTACCAGAGGCAGCGGGTAGCGATTTTTCACATTAATCTTGTTCAACTCCAGATAGTCCACACAGGGGCGTAAGGTATGATCCTTTTTTAAACAAAGAAAATGCCTGCCCCTGCCAGAGAAATGGATGGATGAATAAATCCCTTCTTCAAATTGTCGTCAATATATTCTCTCAGTGTGCCCAGTTCTAGTTCAGTTAAGCGAAAGATCCTCCCGAACGGAACTTCGGCCCTGGCAGGAGCTCGATCGAACAGTCATAGGACCTGTGGGGAGGAAGGGTCACCGCCCCTTTCTTACTGAACACATACAAGAAATCATGATACGCCACTGGAACTACATGGCGCATTTCAGTATCAGAACAGATAAGTAGAGAATGTGGGACTTACATCATTTGAACGGAAACTCAATTATATAAAAATATTCAAATATTTATTAGAAAAAACACTCTAAAAAGCAGGGAATACAGTTTACAGTCACAATCCTAGGTATACACACATTACCTATCACTGACAAATGAAAGTACTGTAGTCACATACAACTACATGTCCAGAAATTTCAACATGTTTCACCGAGACGGCTTCATCAGGAAAAGGACGAGGATATTTGGTCAGTAAATATAAAAGCAAATGATATATTCAACCTTAGATGTGTAAAAAAAAGAAAAACAGAAAATTAATATGTCACACTTCACAAAGGGTTAACACATATATATAGCTTGCACAAACATGGCTCCACCATACTCACAGAGCAAAAACCACCCTTGAGAAAAAAAAAAAAAGACACTTGGACACTCTCGCAGCTGCGCTCTTTCTGGAACTCATTCATGAGGTATGGAGTTCGCATAGTTGGGGTGTGAGGATCTGTGGGTTTTTTTGTTTTTTTTTCTTTTTTCTCAAGGGTGGTTTTTGCTCTGTGAGTATGGTAGAACCATGTTTGTGCAAGCTATATATCTGTGTTAACCCTTTGTGAAGTGTGACATATTAATTTTCTGTTTTTCTTTTTTTTACACATCTTGGTTGAATATATCATTTGCTTTTATATTTACTGACCAAATATCCTTGTCCTTTTCCTGATGAAACCGTCTTGGCAAAACATGTTGAAATTTCTGGACGTGGTTATATCTAGTTGTATGTCACTACAGTACTTTCATTTGTCAGTGATAGGTAATGTGTGTATACCTAGGACTGTGACTGTAAACTGCATTCCCTGCTTTTTAAAGTGTTTTTTCTAATAAATATTTGTATATTTTTATATAATTGTGTTTCCGTTCGTATGATGTACCTTTAAAGTCCCACACTCTCTACTTTTCTGTTTTACCATTTTTTAGGGATGTTGGTACAATTATTTTTTTTTGTGTTTATTTTTTTGGAGCTGACCTCTTCCCTACTTTTTTTACACATTTCAGTATCAGAGTCCAGACAGAGCAAGGGTGAAGGGTCGCCTGTGACCTTTTGTAGACAATGTTGCTGACAGTAAGTGGAAGTTAATGTGATTTCCCCAGTGACCCAGTTGATGTGAGGATTGTGGGCCTGTTGCCAAGGCATGCCTAAGATGATAGGAAATAGCAGTGATGAGATGGCATCCAGGAGAAGTAACTCTTGGTGGTGGTTGGAGATAATGGCTGGTAGAGGAACAGTTTCCTCGGAGACTGGACAAGACTTATTGGTGGTCCCATCGGCCAAATGTACAGATAGTCCTCAGATCTTTGTTTGGAGTGGAATCAGGTGTTTAGCTGCAAAGGACAGGTCCATAAAGCAGCTGCAGGCTCCAAAATCAATAATGGCAGACACCTAGATGTTCTTTCCTGGAAGCTGTAACAGGATGGGAAGAGCGAGGTGAGAAGACTGGTTGGATAAGGCAGAAGTATGAGAAGATGAGATTGATAGGAACTTACGTAATTTTGCTGGACACGATCTCACGTAATGCCCCGGTTCTCCACAATACATGCACAGATTCTGCTGTTGACGGTGTTGGCGCTCTTCTGTAGTGAGAGATGGACGGAGAAAGCCCAGCTGCATGGGCTCAGATGTATCAGGAGCAGAAACTACCGGAGTTGGAGGAGCCTGACTGGGGAAACTGGGAACTTTGGGTAACATCCAAGTTAGACTATATTGTCCTGAATATCTCTCGGATCGACGCTCTCTCAGATGTCGATCGTTCTGAATTGGGAGATTGATAAGAGCGTCCAGAGTTTGAGGTACTCCTACCCATGCTAGATCATCCTTTAGGGAATCTGACAGGTCCATATGGAATTGGTAGCGGAGAGCAGCGTCATTCCAATTTGTGTCGGAACTCCAACGCCTGAATTCGGCTACATAGTCTTCAGCCATTCGACGGCCTTGCTGGAGAGAATGTAATGCTGTTTTAGCGGTGGCAGTTTTCTGAAAGTCCTCGTACAGTTGTGACATGGAATCAAAGAAGGTGGTAAGGTTTGTTAGAGATGCAGCTTTTAGTTCTAGGAGACGGTGTGACCAGGTTTGAGGCTCACCTTGGAGAAGTGAAATGACAAACCCCACCTTGGATGCTTCCAGGGAGAAGGTACAGGACTACAAGGCAAAGAAAAGCTCACAAGCATTGCGGAAACATTCTCCAGCAAACCTTTCGGTGTAAGTACCCTTGGTTCTGGTGGTTGGATGACTACGGCAGGTGAGGAGGGTGTACTGGCAGGAGTTGCGGAGGGATGAGCTGCCCCTTGAAGATTGGCAGGGAATGACAGGGCTTGGACCTGTTTTTACAGCCGAGCTTACCCTTCTTGTACCCTTCTGTCTGATACTGTCACATTCTCACGTACCTTGTGGATGAGCATGATAATGCAGAGGAAGTCTTCCCTTACGTATCTGGTGTGTAGCCCCTGATAGAGCAGATAGGGGACCTGAGAGTGCAGAATGGTATGAGTGCCTGGCAGGTTGGTTGTCATAGGAGCTGCTCCGGAATTCCTGATTCCACAGGGATGAGGACCAGTGAGATGAGAGGTCAGGACAGCAGGCAGTCTAGGAGCTGGATCAGTGGATATCAGGACACCACACACCTGGATGCTAGCGGCAGCCCACAGCGGATCAGCCCTGAGGGATATGGAGCACAGACAGGCACATTGGGTCATACACAGGCTTAAGATGCCAGGACAAGTGCAGAGGCCAAGGCAGGTAAGGTACAGGCCAGGTTGGTAACAAGCGGACAGCATGGTAATCAAAGGAGCAGGCAGGATCAAAGCCAAGGACAACCTGGGGTCGGATGCAGGCAGAAGGCAGGAAGAATCAAAGGTAATCCAGGTCAAACACAGGAGCAGATCTCTAAAGCAGGTTACAGATAGCAGGGATCACAGGAAAGCAGCAGATCAGACAGAACTGGCAATGTTTATAAAAGCCCTGTTTAAATAGCTCATCTGGCGCCAAGACTCTTGCGCATGCACACGCACACCAGGGCTCGCAAATGTGCACCAGCAGCAGGATTCCTTCCGTAGAGCATTTCCTTATAGGAGGGTTACTGTGATGGGCTGCTTCTGAAGTTATACTACCCAAGTTAAGTATGCCCCAGGTCTCCTTGGGCCAAAGACTCAACTGTTAGCCGCAAGTGGATCCTCTATATATATATATATATATATATATATATATATATATATATATATATATATATATATATACAGTATCTTACAAAAGTGAGTAGACTCCTCACATTTTTGTAAATATTTTATTATAACTTTTCATGTGGCAACACTTAAGAAATGACACTTTGCTACAATGTAAGGTAGTGAGTGTACAGCTTGTATAACTAACTGTAAATTTGCTCTCCCCTCAAAATAACTCAACACACAGCCAATAATGTCTAAAGCGCTGGCAACAAAAGTGAGTACACCCCTATGTAAAAATGTCCAAATTGGGCCCAATTAGCCATTTTCTCTCCCCAATGTCATGTGACCCGTTAGTGTTACAAGGTCTCAGGTGTGAATAGGGAGCAGGTGTGTTAAATTTGGTGTTGCTCTCACTCTCTCATACTGATCACTGGAAGTTCAACATGGCACCTCATGGCAAAGTACTCTCTGAGGATCTGAAATTTTTTTTGTTGCTCTACATAAAGAAGGCCTAGACTATAAGAAGATTGCCAAGACCATACAGTGGTTTAACAGGGCATGTTCCACTCAGAACAGGCCTCGCCATGGTCAACCAAGAAGTTGAATGCATGTGCTCATCATCATATCCAGAGGCTGTTTTTGGGAAATAGATGTATGAGTGCTGCCATCATTGCTGCAGAGGTTGAAGGGGTGGGGGTCAGCCTGTCAGTGCTCAGACCATACGCCACACACTGCATCAAATTGGTCCACATGGCTGTCATCCCAAAAGGAAGCCTCTTCTAAAGATGAAGCACAAGAAAGCCCGCAAACAGTTTGCTGAAGACAAGCAGACTAAGGACATGGATTACTGGAACCATGTCCTGTGGTCTGATGAGGCCAAGATAAACTTATTTGGTTCAGATGGTGTCAAGCGTGTGTGGCGGCAACCAGGTGAGGAGTACAAAGACAAGTGTGTCTTGCTACAGTCAAGCATGGTGGTGGGAGCGCCATGGTCTGGGGCTGCATGAGTGCTGCCGGCACTGGGGAGCTACAGTTTATCGAGGGAACTAACATGTACTGTGACATATTGAAGCAGAGCATGATCCCTCTCCCTTCGGAGACACACACCTCCAAGACGACCACTGCCTTGCTAAAGAAGCTGAGGGTAAAGGCGATGGACTGGCCAAGCATGTCTTCAGACCTAAACCCTATTGGGCATCTGTGGGGCATCCTCAAATGGAAGGTGGAGGAGCACAAGGTCTCTAACATCCACCAGCTCAGTGATGTCATCATGGAGGAGTGGAAGAGGACTCCAGTGGCAACCAGTGAAGCTCTGGTGAACTCCATGCCCAAGAGGGTTAAGGCAGTGCTGGAAAATAATGGTGGCCACACAAAATATTGACACTTTGGGGTGTACTCACTTTTGTTGCCAGCGGTTTAGACATCAGTGGCTTTGTGTTGAGTTTTTTTGATGGGACAGCAAATTTACACTGTTATACAAGCTGTACACTCACTACTTTACATTGTAGCAAAATGTAATTTCTTCAGTGTTCTCACATGTAAAGATATAATAAAATATTTACAAAAATGTGAGGGGTATACTCACATTTGTGAGATACTGTATATATATATATATATATATATATATATAGTATATACAGTACATACAGTTTATATATATATATATATATATATATATATATATATATATATATATATATATATATATATATATATATATATATATATATATAGTGGGGATGGAAAATAGTCAGACCCCCTTAAATTTTTCACTCTTTGTTATATTGCAGCCATTTGCTAAAATCATTTAAGTTCATTTTTTTCCTCATTAATGTACACACAGCACCCCATATTAACAGAAAAACACAGAATTGTTGACATTTTTGCAGATTTATTAAAAAAGAAAAACTGAAATATCACATGGTCCCCTTTGCTGTGACACTCATATATTTAGCTCAGGTGCTGTCCATTTCTTCTGATCATCCTTGAGATGGTTCTACACCTTCATTTGAGTCCAGCTATGTTTGATTATACTGATTGGACTTAATTAGGAAAGCCACACACCTGTCTATATAAGACCTTACAGCTCACAGTGCATGTCAGAGCAAATGAGAATCATGAGGTCAAAGGAACTGCCTGAAGAGCTCAGAGACAGAATTGTGGCAAGGCACACATCTGGCCAAGGTTACAAAAAATTTCTGCTGCACTTAAGGTTCCTAAGAGCACAGTGGCCTCCATAATCCTTAAATGGAAGATGTTTGGGATGACCAGACCCTTCCTAGAGCTGGCTGTCCGGGCCAACCTGAGCTATCGGGGAAGAAGAGCCTTGGTGAGAAAGGTAAAGAAGAACCCAAAGATCACTGTGGCTGAGCTCCAGAGATGCAGTCGGGAGATGGGAGCAAGTTGTGGAAAGTCAACCATCACTGCAGTCCTCCACCAGTCGGGGCTTTATGGCAGAGTGGCCCGACGGAAGCCTCTCCTCAGTGCAAGACACATGAAAGCCTGCATGGAGTTTGCTAAAAAACTCCTGAAGGACTCCAAGATGGTGAGAAATAAGATTCTCTGGTCTGATGAGACCAAGATAGAACTTTTTGGCCTTAATTCTAAGTGGTATGTGTGGAGAAAACCAGGCACTACTCATCACCTGTCCAATACAGTGACAGCAGTGAAACATAGTGGTGGCAGCATCATGCTGTGGGGGGGGGGGGGGGGGGGGTTCAGCTGCAGGGACAGGACGACTGGTTGCAATTGAGGGAAAGATGAATGCGGCCAAGTACAAGGATATCCTGGATGAAAACCTTCTCCAGAGTGCTCAGGACCTCAGACTGGGCCAAAGATTTACCTTCCAACAAGACAATGACCCTAAGCACACAGCTAAAATAACGAAGGAGTGGCTTCACAACAACTCCATGACTGTTCTTGAATGGCCCAGCCAGAGCCCTGACTTAAACCCAATTGAGCATCTCTGGAGAGACCTAAAAATGGCTGTCCACCAACGTTTACCATCCAACCTGACAGAACTGGAGAGGATCTGCAAGGAGGAATGGCAGAGGATCCCCAAATCCAGGTGTGAATAACTTGTCGCATCTTTCGCAAAAAGACTCATGGCTGTATTAGATCAAAAGGGTGCTTCTACTAAATACCGAGCAAAGGGTCTGAATACTTAGGACCATGTGATATTTCTGTTTTTCTTTTTTAATAAATCTGCAAAAATTTCAACAATTCTGTTTTTCTGTCAATATGGGGTGCTGTGTGTACATTAATGAGGAAAAAAAATGAACTTAAATGATTTTAGCAAATGGCTGCAATATAAGAAAGAGTGAAAAATTTAAGGGGGTCTGAATACTTTCCGTCCCCACTGTATATATAAATCTCCCCAATGGCAAAAAGTGACAGGGGTTATAACCCTCCTTTACCTAGTCCAAAATGAAAAAAATGTTTGCCTTTAGCTCTATTTTAATGAAAAGAACACTATAGACGCAGGTATCTTGCAGGTATGACCTGGTGTCCAGAAAGGAGATAGAAGATCGATCATGTATGATATTAGAATTGAGGATGGAAACCACCAAAATGAAATGCTGGGCAAAAATAGGAAGAGTATCTAGGTCACCCATCCAGACAGAATAAACATTGTCTAGAAACCTCATCCAAAGAAGACAATATTGTCCTTCAAAGAAGAGAGTAGAAATTCTGGATGGACCCTCTGCACACTGCTACACCCTCCCCAGCAAGCTATGTAATTAAAAACAGGGATATTTAGTTCACATATATTGCAATACATGTTTAAGCTGACCAACTGCGTCAAAGTAATCCCTCTTCTGGCCAGTCCTACACTGCCTTGTCACTGCAAATGCTAAGGTGGACACCATGCCAACATGGGGCATAAAGACCCAAGGTGGGAGAAAGCTGCTAGGTTCAGATCTGGCCACTGACCTGCGTTACAACAGAGAAAGGATATACAGTGGGGCAAAAAAGTATTTAGTCAGCCACCAATTGTGCAAGTTGTCCCACTTAAAAATATGTGAGAGGCCAGTAATTGTCATCATAGATATACCTCAACAATGAGAGACAAAATGTGGAAACAAATCCAGACAATCACATTGTCTGATTTTTGAAAGAATTTATTTGCAAATTATGGTGGAAAATAAGTATTTGATCATCTACAAACAAGCAAGATTTCTGTCTCTCACAGACCTGTATCTTCTTCTTTAAGAGGCTCCTCTGTCCTCCACTCATTACCTGTATTAATGGCACCTGTTTGAACTTGTTATCAGTATAAAAGACACCTGTCCACAACCTCAAACAGTCACACTCCAAACTCCACTATGGTGAAGACCAAAGAGCTGTCGAAGAACACCAGAAACAAAATTGTAGACCTGCACCAGACTGGGAAGACTGAATCTGCAATAGGCAAGAAGCTTGGTGTGAAGAAATTAACTTTGGGAGCAATAATTAGAAAATGGAAGACATACAAGACCACTGATAATCTCCCTCGATCTGGGGCTCCAAGCAAGATCTCACCCCGTGGGGTCAAAATGATCACAAGAATGGTGAGCAAAAATCCCAGAACCACACGGGGGGACCTGGTGAATGACCTGCAGAGAGCTGGGACCAACGTAACAAAGGCTACCATCAGTAACACACTACACCGCCAGGGACCCAGATCCTGCAGTGCCAGACGCGTCCCCCTGCTTAAGACAGTACATGTCCGGGTTGAGGTTTGCTAGAGAGCATTTGGATGATCAAGAAGAGGACTGGGAGAATGCCATATAGTCAGATGAAACCAAAGTAGAACTGTTTGGTGGAAACACAACTCGTCATGTTTGGAGGAGAGTGAATGCTGAGTTGCAACCAAAGAACACCATACCTACTGTGAAGCATGGGGGTGGCAACATCATTCTTTGGGGCTGTTTCTCTGCAAAGGGAACAGGATGACTGATCCGTGTACATGAAAGAATGAATGGGGCCATGTATCGTGAGATTTTGAGTGCAAACCTCCTCCCATCAGCAAGGGCATTGAAGATGAAAGGTGGCTGGGTCTTTCAGCATGACAATGATCCCAAACACCCTGCCCGAGCAACGAAGGAGTGGCTTCGTAAGAAGCTTTTTAAGGGCCTGGAGTGGCCTAGCCAGTCTCCAGATCTCAACCCCATAGAATACCTTTGGAGGGAGTTGAAAGTCCGTGTTGCCTAGCGACAGCCCCAAAACATCACTGCTCTAGAGGAGATCTGCATGGAGGAATGGGCCAACATACCAGCAACAGTGTGTGACAACCTTGTGAAAACTTACAGAAAACGTTTGACCTCTGCCATTGCCAACAAAGGATAATATAACAAAGTATTGAGATGAACTTTTGACATTGACAAAATACTTATTTTCCACCATAATTTGCAAATAAATTCTTTCCAAATCAGACAATGTGATTGTCTGGATTTGTTTCCACATTTTGTCTCTCATAGTTGAGGTATACCTATGATGACAATTACAGGCCTCTCTCATCTTTTTAAGTGGGAGAACTTGCACAATTGGTGTCTGACTAAATACTTTTTTGCCCCATTGTACCTGTGCTCAAAACCCCTTTAGCACCTGATAGTTCAAATACATGTTCAAGCTATTGGGATTTGAGCACAGGCATATCTTTTCTCTTTGAAGAAGAGAGTATCTTGAAATGCATCAGATTATGATAATACTATACCCAAGCTGTTTATGTGATCACTTATCATTTTAACATGTGTCTATGTTATTTTTAATTGATGTGTTATATTATGTGACAATAACAATTTTATTTTTATGAGTTAATATATAGATATTTTATTCTTTATACATTGACTTGAAGGGTCATCCCTTTCTGGGGGGTGTGAAAACATTCAACTTTTGTTGTATATTGTTTAAACAATAAATGCTGATAGACATATTTCTTATGAACCCACATCACAAAAGCATTGACATAAGGTGGTACAGCATGGGAACCCATTGTCGCACCCCTTAATTGCAAAAAATAATCATTTTCACACAAAAAAATTATTATGGAAAACAATAAACAATGGGTTAACAAAAATTGCTTCTGTGGTAAATTGTACTGTTCTGACCTATCTACATTGACAGACTAATTGACAGAACCACTAGATCATGTAGGATAGATGTACAGTATATAAAGAATCTAATATCTCTCAACTTTGACAGGACCTGGGGGTCCCCGAGGAATTCATTTAATTTGTAGGGATTTCCTCTCACTTCCTGTTTGGCTATGGGACAGGAAGTAAAGGTAAATCTCTGCAATGAGACACGGAAGGTGAAAAAAAATCTGGCAGGAGTTATAACCCTCCCTTACCCTATCCAAAAAGAAAAAAAAAGTTTTGCCTATAGTTCTACTATAATGCATTTATAAACTATGGTTGATTATCCAGTCCTGTTTTTGTTATTATTTGAGTTTTATTTCCACTATTATTTATTTTTGTTCAATTTTGATGATTTCTGATGAGCTCCTATGGTTTATAGATTATTGGTTAAATCAGGGCTCAAAATTTTAAGTCATGAGCTACTAGCCAGGCCGTAAGAGTTCCTCGCCACTAGTTGCCCCACCTAACCCCTGCCATGCCCCGCCCCTAATTCCGCCTATTAGCACACCCTCATAAATTATCTCATGAAAAGACACTTAAATGTTTTAAAGAATTAAGTTACAAAAATACATTTTAACAACAACTTTATCAGTGCCCATCAGTGCAGCCTCACCAATGCCCATGAGTGCAGCCTCATCAGTGCCCATGAGTGCAGCCTCACCAGTGCTCATCAATGCAGCTTCATTGCAGTGCTCATCAATGCAGTCTCACCAGTGCCCATCAATGCAGCCTGACCTGTGCACATCAATGCAGCATGACCAGTGCCCATCAATGCAGCCTCACCAGTGCCCATCAATGCAGCTTGACCTGTGCCCATCAATTCAGCCTGACCTGTGCCCATCATTGCAGCCTGACCTGTGCCCATCCATGCAGCATAACCAGTGCCCATCAATGTAGTGTGACCTCCCGTGCTCATCAATGCAGGGTAACCAGTGCATATCAATGTAGCATGACCTGTGCCCTTCAATGCAGCATCACCTATGCCCATCAATACAGCATGACCTGTGCCCATCAATGCAGCATGACCTGTGCCCATCAATACAGAGTAACCAGTGCCCATCAATGCAGCGTGACCAGTGCCCATCTGTTGGAAGGCAACATGGTTTAATATCATATTTCTGGAGTTTCACTTCCTCGTTGAGGCAGACAGGTAGCCTTTGGAATTTAACAAGTTGCACATTAAAGCTTTGTATCATATCAGATTATACATCTGAAGAAGCAAGACTGAACAATTGCTTGGCTCCGGACCGTCTGATGTGATAACGCTAAGCAAGCAAACTTCAAAGAGGGCCACGGCGGCCAGGATAATTGATGAAGGTGGGTTACAAATATCAAAGGCTCAAAGGCATTGAAGATTGACCCAGGGTACATAGACAGGATACCTGGACAATGCTGCCCCTAGAGGTCAATACAGCAGGACAGAGTGTAATATAATTTATTGAGAAGGACTGCCCCGGAACTACTTTCATTCGTTAGAAACCTAAATGGGCAGGCAATGGGATTGGGTCTAAACGGTGTATAATTGAAGTATGAAAAGTGCACACAGGAGGGAAGTCGTCCCTTTTGCGCTCTTGGCTCATGCCTGATGGCTCTCTGTCACCATCTCGAGCCCAGCTAATGATACCGTATCTATAGGACAGCTTTGCGATAAGTATATTTGATGTTTCTTGTTGTTATATGCTTTGTAATATCTTTCTTTAGTATTTTCATGTTAGCGTTTTTCTATTATCTTGGGAAATAAATAAGATGTTGTTTTACTAAGCAGTGTGTTTGTTTTCATAGCTAACCTTACATTATTGTGCTATCAACAGTAACTATCAGAGTTTTAATAGACTAGCTAATGATAGGAATAGACAATTTAATACATATATGGAATAAATAGAGGGTATCCGTAATCACCTTCAGATAATATTTAGTTTAAAAGTTATTCCAATTTCAGTATTTATTTCACCATCAATGCAGGCTCACCTGTGCAGAGGAAGAGGAGAGCTGGGCAGATCATCAGAGAGCGGGGATTGCTCGCTGTAACAGCTGTCATTTGAATTGCCTGGTAATAAAAGTGAGATGGTTGGACTATATCAGGAAGACAACTCAAGCAATTTTTCCATCCCTGATTAGAGTATAATTTATAAAGAGAAGAAGAGGGGGGGGGGGAAGGAGAGAATGGGTAAACCCCCTCCTCAAAATGATGGGACTTTAAAGGAAAAGACTGAGTCTCGTAGGTGAGAATCAAACAAGCTTAATAAAATTTAACAATATTTATTGATATATAATAAAAAATAGTATTGTCAATGCATATACAAACATATGACCATCCAGTAGTAGAATCCAGAATTCGTACGTGACTAAAGCCAATTCTACTACTGGATGGTCATATGTTTGTATATGCATTGACAATACTATTTTTTATTATATATCAATAAATATTCTCTCCTCCCCCCCCCCTTCTTCTTTTTGAATTGCCTGGTGTTCCTGGCACTCACCGTTACACAGTCCTGCCTCCTGGCCTGGCGCCTTTGATGATATCACACTTCCCGGTATTGGACCAGTGTCCTGTCTATCAAAGGTGGCGGGCCAGGAGGCGGGACTGTGTGTGCTCCGGGAACAACGGGCAATTCAAATGAAAGCTGTTACAGTAGGCAATCCCCGCTCTCTGATGATCCGGCCGGCTTGCTTCTTCCTCTCCTCTCTCTTCCCCTAGCTGGGAGAACAGCTCCCATTCAACCCCGTCTGCCGGCGGGGCTCGCCCCCCACCCCCCCCAGGCAGCCCCACACTCGCAAAATGCAAGTGGAAAATTTGAGGGCTGGGTTAAATTACCATCTAATAATTTACAGTTGTTGTCGTGGAAATTGGTCTACACGTCCTCCCAACATATTTCCATTTTTAGTATAGGTTTTTATATCACATTTCCTCATTGGAAGATCCCAAATAATTCCTTTTTATTTTTAATTTTTCATTTTATTTAGTATTTTTTTCTAGTGCCGCATTGTATATGTTTAATATGTGGAGTATATTTAGGTCCCCCCTATTGGAGGATATGTGTTTTTGTTATTCTTTTTTATTTTCTTTGTTCCTCCCTGCAGATTTTATTTTTGTTTTTATTATTTGAGAAAAAATTGTAATTCCTTATTATTTTTGTACCACTAGATGTCAGTGTGGGAGACCTCTATGCCGTACGGTGTACAATAAATTAAATATGTAAGGCTACCCCGTTTTTGTGAATCCTATTTTTAATGTTCGCATTTTCAGTTCTTTGTTTTTTTTTAATAATGGCCGTGAAGTACAAATGGGCTTGGTTTGAGTTTCCGTCTCCTAAATGATTACAGATGGCCATATGGTTGAATCAAGGTTTGGTTCTAAAGCCTCATACACACGGTCAGATTTTCGGATGACCGAACGTCCTTTTTTTGTTGCATGCTAGTCTCATGTCGAAAGTGAAGAGGTTACTCACCATACGAAAATTCCCGTACAACAGAATACAACCTCAGAAGTGACGTAATGTGTTGACTAGTTTTGTATGTATTCTTTAGTTTCTGAGTTGCGTAGACTTCCTCTTATGACTTTTTTCTGATTACTGATTAAACAAAAATCGGAAATTGAGTTCACGTATGTCAAAAATGTTATCGTCTGCACATCCAGCTTTTGTCTGAAAACCAGAATCGGCTGTCGAAAGCACCATACTAACTATCCGAAAATCGACAGATAGTTCATCGGACTAAATTTTTCTTCCCATTTTCGGATCGTGTGTATGGGCCTTAAGACAGTGTAGTTTATTATGCCCACCAAACCAGAACAAGGCTTGGAAATTCTGAAAATGAGGCTACGCTAGCCTAATTTCCTGAGGCAATGACTGGATTTACGATATAAGATGTGGTGTCAGAACATGGCATGCATGCCATGAAGACGTCATCTGTGTGAAAACACGTAGGGCAGAGCCTGTTGTGACGCCATCACATTTTTACCGAAATTGAGCCGGAATTGCAATGTTTTGGGAGTTTGGTAATTAAATTAGCGCTGATTATGTTTTAATAATTTGTAAGTGCAATTTTAATGATTTTTTTAAAAAATCCTACGGTTTTCACACTATGTGGAGCATGTGATTTTCTTTTTCTGGGTACTTACTTGCATGCATTGACTCTTGAGCTGTCGGGAGTTGCGGTGGTATTTCCTGGTGGAGTGAGACCATCTTCCAGAGAGGGGGATGTTTGGAGATCGATGGAGTTGACCAGTATGCAGTTCTTATAAAGCGTGATGTGACTTTTTTATGGTACTAGAGTCATATGCATTTGGTAAACAGATTTAAGACCCTGTTTGGTGGTGGTGGAGCACATTGGATGTGGTGTCTTTGAATCACAGTATAAATCACATGCTCCACATAGTGTGAAAACCGCAGGATTTAAAAAAAATCATTAAAATTGCACTTACAAATTGTTAAAACATTATCAGCGTTAATTTAATTACCAAACTCCCAAAACATTGCAATTCCAGCTCAATTTCGGTAAAAATGTGATGGCGTCACAACAGGCTCTACCCTACGTGTTTTCACACAGATGACGTCTTCATGGCATGCATGCCATGTTCTGACACCACATCTTGAAGTACGTGATTCTTCCTTTTTCACAATTTTATTACAAGAGACTTGTATATTTGGGACATTTTAAATTGTCACATGTTTGTTCATTGTTGGAACTGTAGCGCAGCACATTTTGCACTAGTATACATTGCTTATATATCTCATAGTGTGCTGGCAGCTATTATATCGTTGTTTTGTTTTTGTTATTCCACAAGCCCGGTAACCACTATATTAATATAATCCAAATGCAGCACTGCACCCCCCTTTGATAACAATATCTTTCCTAAGCAATAACATTTTAGTGCAGACCATTGGTCCCGAAAGGTTTATCAGTCATAATAGCAAATATTTAATTAATAACATTTCTAATATACAGTGCCTTGAAAAAGTATTCACACCCCTTGAAATTTTCCACATTTTGTCAGTTTACAACCAAACATGGAAATGTATTTTATTGGGATTTATGTGATAGACCAACACAAAGTGGCACATAATTGTGAAGTGGAAGGAAAATGATGAATTGATGTCAACATTTTTTACTAATTTTTTTACAAATGAATATCTGAAAAGTGTGACGTGCATTTGTATTCAACCCCCCCGAGTCAATACTTTGTAGAACCACCTTTCGCTGCAATTACAGCTGCAAGTCTTTTTGGGTATGTCTCTACCAGCTTTGCACATCCAGAGAGTGACATTTTTGCTCATTCTTCTTTGCAAAATAGCTCAAGCTCTGTCAGATTGGATGGAGAGCGTCTGTGAACAGCAATTTTCAAGTCTTGCCACAGATTCTGAATTGGTTTTGGGTCTTGACTTTGACTGGGCCATTCTAACTCATGAATATGCTTTGCTCTAAACCATTCCATTGTAGCACTGGCTGTATGTTTAGGGTGGTTGTCCTGCTAGAAGGTGAACCTCCGCCCCAGTCTCAAGTCTTTTGAAGGCTCTAAAAGGTTTTCTTCTAAGATTGCCCTGTATGTGGCTCCATCCATCTTCCTATCAACTCTGACCAGCTTCCCTGCCACTGCTGAAGAAAAGCTTCCCTATAACATGATGTTTCACGGTGGGGATGGTGTGTTCAGGGTGATGTGCAGTTTTAGTTTTCCGCCACACATAGCATTTAGCTTTTAGGTCAAAAAGTTCAATTTTGGTCTCTTCTGACCAGAGCACCTTCTTCCACATGTTTGCTATGTCCCCCACATGGCTTCTCCTAAACTGTAAACAGGACTTCTTATGGCTTTCTTTCAACAATGGCTTTCTTCTTGCCACTCTTCCATAAAGGCCAAATTTGTGGAGTGCACGACTAATAGTTGTCGTGTGGACAGATTCTCCCACCTGAGCTGTGGATCTCGGCACCTCCTCCAGAGTTACCATGGGCCTCTTGGCTGCTTCTCTGATTAATGTTCTCCTTACTCGGCCTGTCAGTTTAGGTGGACGGCCATGTCTTGGTAGATTTGCAGTTGTGTCATACTCTTTGCATCTTCAGATGATGTGAACAGTGCTCCGTGAGATGTACAAAGCTTGGAATATTTTTTTATAACCTAACCCTGCTTTAAACTTTTCCACAACTTTATCCCTGAACTGTCTGGTGTGTTCCTTGGCCTTCATGATACTGTTTGTTCACCAAGGTTCTCTAACAAACCTCTAAGGGCTTCACAGAACAGCTGTATTCATACTGAGATTAAATTACACACAGGTGGACTCTATTTACTAATTAGGTGACTATTAAGGCAATCGGTTCCACTAGATATTAGTTAGGGGTATCAGAGTAAAGGGGGCTGAATACAAATGCACGCCACACTTTTCAGATATATATTTGTAAAAAAAGTTGAAAACCATTTATAATTTTCCTTCCACTTTACAATTATGTGCCACTTTGTGCTGGTTTATCACATAAAATCCCAATAAAATACATTTGCGTTTTTGGTTGCAACATGACAAAATGTGAAAGATTTCAAGGGGTATAAATACTTTTTCAAGGCACTGTACATCTCCATGGGGGGGGTGAGGTGATGGGTGGTGTAATTTTATTTTTTATGCATAAACCCAAATCTGAAAAGAAATAACCCCAGGGTCATGCACTTGTGTTACTTCAGGATGTGATAAGAAAAAAACTTTAAGTTTAAGTTGTCTAAAAAAATCTATACAAATCCTGTTGTAACACAAATGGCCTCCATAGATTATTTTGGGCAAAACCCAAACCCTGATTCTCTTGGATATTTTCCGATTGGTTTGTTATGTTGGGCAATGCAACTCTGTCAGCTTTTGACATGCCACCTAACTCCTCTCCTCCTTCGTGTGGTTGTGTATTCCCCTGGCGGGGTAAAAAGGAAGAGATGGAGTCAGATGATGCTGAAGAACTGACACCTGAATATTACCACGAGGTGCTTGACACCCCCTGATGTGGTTGGGATCTAGGCCATCCATATGAAGCAGGTCCCGGCTTATACACACAACATTTTCAAATAATCATTCTTATCACGTTCCATATAATCTCTTTTGCATTGTTCCCCTTCCGAGCAAAATTTGGAAATTGAAGAGTAATCATTTTGTCAAGCTCAGATGAATTCAAAGATGTTCTTAAAGACTCATGTAGTTTCTGTATTTGTTGTTTCAGGTGAAGTCTCTCCTTCTAGATAAATTCCAACTGCAAGTGTCATTATAGCAATATAGCTTTTGTTCAAAATCTGAGCTAACCATGACTTAAATTCATCATTATGAGCAAAGTTCTAAGAACAATCCTTACCCTTAAACCTCATGGTATATGTTTCAACTGACAATAATAATCAAAAGTCAATCCATGCAGATCTAGTGAGATATCTTTTGTAGAAAGCATTCATACCTGTGAGTAGTTTGTTGAATAGCAAACTCAGTGAGAAATCCTCTGGCTTCAGAAATGCTTGTATATATTTTGGATGCTTCCTCCTCAGAGTAAAGCCCCATACACACTATCAGATTTTTTGCTGACTTTTTTCTTCAGATTTACCAAAACCATGTAGTGCAAGGGCCTGCCTGATTGCATACAAATTGAAACTCCTAAGGTTTGACCTCATATTATATGGTTTTGGTAAATCTGAAGACAAAAATCATCAGAAAATCTCATAGTGTGTATGGGGCTTTAGAGAACAGTCCACTTGCAGCAGTTTCCCCACTAGTCCCCAATATCTGCAGTGCTGATCTACACAGACAAATTCAAGTTCAAAGAAGGGTAGACAGCACCTGCCTTCCAGGTTCAATATGTAGCAGGAATCAAAAACTGGGGGTTACAGCATACATAAGGTTTATTCAAATGTCCAATGGACAGCAAAGGTACAATTTGGCTATAGTTTTGGGCAACAAGCCTTTCATCAGACCAAGAGAGGCAGATACATACTTCTAAATCAATAATCATATAAGGTACTAGTAAGACCAATAATAATTAGCTTAAATCAATTATATAATTTAGTCAGTTCAGAGCAACTGTGTTAGCATGGACTACACAATCATTTTTTTTAAATAGGAGAGATATACCATTACATTGGTGATCTCTCCAAGGTAGTGAACAGGATCTGACATTAAGGGGCTGTGTCACTCTCAGCTGCAGAGCTGGTTAGACCACCTGAAGTCCTAAAATAGCCATGAAGCTGGATGGTTGCTAGAAAGATAACAAAAAATTTACTATGATAAGTGAGGGTAAACCCTAATGTTTGCTATACTTTTGGATGAACAAAGTTGGACAGGAAGCTTAAAATAAACTCAGCATGTGGACTTGCTCATTACAAGATCTCCTTTTGCAGTTCATCTCTGACAACATTTAGCAAAAGTCAGTTAAACAATAATTCCCCCCATAGCTCGGATAAATGTCTCTATTATACTGTAAGCAGTGGAAGAATTTCTTTGTGATCGAGGCAAAATGTAAATGAAAAGGACAAAGGCTGTTAGACACAAAGAGGATATAATATAAAATAATGATTATACAGTATATATATTGTGTGTGTATACTGTGCATATATATATATATAGAGAGAGAGAGAGAGAGAGAGAGAGAGAGAGAGAGATAGGAAAACATGACTGCATTCTTAAACTGCTACAACTGTTAATCATGGTATCATTATCAATAAAAATTGTAATTGTAATTATGCCCAAATGTGTTTTGCAATTAGAAAGAAGCTAACATGAACTGAGTTTTGTAGCGATTAATAGAGCATTAACACAGCCAATAAACATTCATGCATTTTTCTGCATTGTGACTCAAAATTTATAGCCATGGCTGAAAAGGAGTACATTGTGTAGTGAAAAATACCCATACGCTTGTTGTTTTTCTCATCTATATTCTGGTGATACCTTCAGCATGACTTCAATCTCTTTTTTTACCACAAGGTCTTTTGACCTTCTACATGTAGTCATTACAGGGGTTAGAAAAAGTATTGGAGGACACTGCATCGTCATTGATTTGTTTTTTTTTTTTTCATTTTTAAAGATAACATATAAGTGAGATTCATTTGTATTCTTGATATGCAAGTCAGCTTTATCAAACTGGAAAGTGCATATGTTGAATTTTCATAGATATGTATGTGCTTGCATGCCAGTACTAGCCACTCCACTTGGTGTCTGACACTAAAAATATAGTACATTCAAAATATACAATTCATGTGTTAAAACCTTAAAAAAAAGAACTGACTGTCAGTCTTCTTCTGCGCTATGATTGTTTTTAAGCAAACATTAAAAGGAAGCTATAGTGGTTTGGGGTCAAGGTTATTTTACTTACTTGTTTATAGGTATAGTAATAAGCAAACTAGGCAAAGTTCCATTTGCTGTTCATTGCTGAGCCCGTCAGGAGGTTTGCAGTACTAGCCATGGATCAGTTATTAAAGGAGTTGTAAAGGCAGAAGGTTTTTTATCTTAAAGCATTCTATGTATTAAGATTAAAAACCCCCTGTGTGTAGCAGCCTCCCCAGCACCCCAAATTACCTACCTGAGCTCCTTCTCTCTCTAGAGATGTCCACGATCCTCTCAACCACCCAGTACACTCCTCCTGATTGGCTGAGACAGAGCAGTGGCCCCATTGGGTCCCACGGCTATCAATCAAAGTCAGTCAGCCAATCACGGGAGAGAGGGAGCGGAGCCAGGTCGGGGCTCCGTGTCTGAATGGATACACAGAGCTCTGACTCGGCTTGGGTGTCCCCTATAGCAAGCTGCTGGCTGGGGGGCACTCAAAGGAGGGAGGGACCAGAAGCAGCGAAGAGAGACCCGAGAAGAGGAGGATCCGGGCTGCTCTGTGCAAAACCACCTGCACAGAGCAGGTAAGTATAACATGTTTGCTATTTTATTTATTTTTTAAACATATCTTTACAATCACTTCAAGGTTGGGTTCACACTTAAGCATGGAGCAGCTCATAGCAGGGGTCCAGTGCGTCCCCATTCACCATTTCAGGTCCTATTTCAGTCCTAACTTTTGACTGAATTCAGACCTGAAATGGACCAGGAGACGTACATGACTCCTGTGTAATTTGCATCGGAGCCAGTCTGGAGATGTGTGAACTGGCTCCATAGAAAGCCAGTCACAATGTCATGACATGCGAATTGTATGCGGAGAAACCCGCATCCAGTTTGCAATAGTGTGTACCCAGCCTAAAGCAGCCAGGAATTTGTCATTTCATAACAGGCTTTAGCCAATAGGCTTTAAAGAGATCAACAAAAATGTAAAAAGACATAAGCACTCTGTTGGTTAAAATAATTCATACAAACACACACACACATCACACACATATATATTGTGACAAAGTCTGGACTAAAATGGCAGACAAAGTGGTGGATGGGAGATATTTCCTACAATGTGGATTGGAGCTGTAGTGGGCTCCAGGCAAAAAGGCAAGCCTGGTGAGGAAAACGGGCTGATTGTAAAATTCCTTTGTTGGGTCTGGAGTTCAGAGTGCTGAAGAGATTGGGTGAGTTTGCAGCCTTGCCACCCTGGTTCACAACTCCGCTTGCCAGAATACCCATTTCATTCTGGAAAGGCTGTAATGTCTCACAGGAAGAGGCTGTGCTCTGTGGGGACCAAACCATCACTTCCAGAACTCCTTGTTCTTCCTTACACTGAAAATAGTTCGTAATGTACCTGGGTCCCACTGGTTTCCTCCAGTTGTGTGCTGAAGGCAGAGCTGGATATCTTCCAGTGTTAAAGGGACGTAAGCATGATGTGTCTTTCATATGGTGCATTAAGTTTCCTTGGCCAACCACTGCATCTACAGTTCTTAGCATTGCCCGATCAATAATGTCCTCAATGCTGAGAAATACAGACAGATATTCATCCATGATATCATACCATCAGGGAGATGTGTGATTGGCCCCAATTTATTCTGCAGCAGGACAACGACCCCAAACATACAGCCACTGTCATTAAGAACTATCTACAGTGTAAAAAAGAACAAGGGGTCCTAGAGGTGATGGTTTGGTCCCCACAGGGCACTGATATCAACATCAACGAGTCTGTCTTGGATTACATGAAGAGACAGAAGGATTTGATGCAGCCTACAGCCACAGAAGATCTGTTAGTTCTCCAAGATGTTCCTTCAAAAACTGTGTGCACAAGCACTGTGTATACTTAGAAGGATTGATGCTGGTTTTAAAAGGGTGGTTACACCAAATATTGATTTGATTTGGATTTCTCTTCTGTTCATTTACTTTCCATTTTGTTAATTGATAAAAATAAACTATTAACACTTCTATATATCTGAATCTCTATATCTCACTTTGTTTATTGAAATGGTGCAAACTAAAGTCTGTGACCCTGGATAAAGTGACTGGTGCCCATACCCCCACCACACGTCAAGGACATGGCCCTAGGGTGAAATACTAGCCTACCACTGGGTTCCCACTGGGCTCCAGGGGGCGATGGGCTACTACACAAATCTGTGTTAGGATACTAGTGCTGAGAGGTGTGGCTGTTACCCAGCAATGCTAGCACAGATTACTCAAGTGGGAAATAGAGATCAGCATTTCCACTGAGAGAAAAGGGTATTTAAGGCATGTCCAAGCAAAAGTTACAATTTATAGCATGTATGTTACAGGACTATGATGAGACAAAAAAAGAGATTCAGTCCTAATTAGGCCATCAAAAGTTAGAGTGAGGAGGCGTTGTAAGTAGCTATTCTGGCACTAGGCAAATCTGTCTCAAAATAGTGTGGTAATAGGGAATTATGTAATTGGGTGTTAGATTCCCTTTGTGACAAAGCCTTCCTGTTGTGATGGAATGGGCGGAGGTAGGGCCAATATATATGCCAGGTTGGGAGGAGCCTAGTGCAGTTGGAACATGGGAGCGAAACACTCCACATACCTGTAAATGTAGTCAGCTTGACAGGGCAGAAGGTCAGGGTGAAATCGGCCAACACAGAGAAAAAACAGCTGTATTTGTCTTAGTTCAGCAAACAAGCTCTAAGTGAGCTGGGAACATAATCTAACTGGACTGGGAGCAGGGTAAAAAGAGACATTTTAGGCCAGGCTAAGTGTCCTGTGACAGGACACCTGGGGATCCTGGGAGAATTTTTCAGAAACTAGAGGTGCAGCTGCAGTAGTCCTGCCTCTGGAACAACATGAAGGGAATTGTGAGCTGGATGCATAATGCCTAATTGACACCTGAGTGAGTACTAATGATCCTGGGAAGTAGGAGAGTAACATCAGGTAATGTAGGTAGAGCTATGGAGTGGGACACAGAAAGAGAGACTGGTATACTATAGAAGGCACCTTGTTACTCTATGCTGACAGGTCAGGATGCTTCACCTTGTAAATCTCAGTTTGAATAGAGCAGAATGCTACAGATCTAATATACAGGAAGATCAGTCCCAACGCTGTGCTCCCAAGGGGAGGAGAGAAATATTAAGCGAAAATGGCTTATCCATTATGTGCAATGTGTGGCTTTAACAATTTACTGCTATGGTCTGTCCACTAAATGTGATTGGCACAGTATGCCAGAGTCAACGGTTAGCATGTCCATGTGATCTGATGTGTCACTGCCATATTTGAGGAACATCAGTAAAGTGCGGAGAAACCTATTGTTTGGACATTACTTTCTTATTAGTATAAAGGCTAATAGCCAGGGTTTTTGTGGAAAGGCCTATGGCAAGGTGTTAGGCATAGGTGTGTGCAGTCCATTGCATTAGGGTGTGCACCCTAAAGCTCAAACACACGTGTTTGTGTTTGTGTGTATATACAGCATCTCACAAAAGTGAATACACCCCTCCCATTTTTGTAAATATTTTATTCTATTTTTTCATGTGACAACACTGAAGAAATGACACTTTGCTACAATGTAAAGTAGTGAGTGTACAGCTTGTATAACAGTGTAAATTTGCTGTCCCCTCAAAATAACTCAACACACAGCTATTAATGTCTAAACAAAAGTGCAAGTGTAAATGTCCAAACTGGACCCAATTAGCCTTTTTTCCCTCCCTGGTGTTATGTGACTCGTTAGTGTTACAAGGTCTCAGGTGTGAATGGGGAGCAGGTGTGTTAAATGTGGTGTTATCGCTCTCACTCTCTTATACTGGTCACTGGAAGTTCAACATGGCACCTCATGGCAAAGAAACTCTGAGGATCTGAAAAAAAGGAATTGTTGCTGTACATGAAGATGGCCTAGGTTATAAGAAGATTGCCAAGACCCTGAAACTGAGCTGGATCACGGTGGCCAAGACCATACAGTGGTTTAATAGGACAATCCACTCAGAACAGGCCTCTCCATGATCGACCAAAGAAGTTGAGTGCACATGCTCAGTGTCATATCCAGAGGTTGTCTTTGGGAAATAGATGTATGAGTACTGCACATAGAGTGCAGGGTTGAGGAGTGCACTGCATATAGAGTGCAGCGTTGAGGAGTGGTTACACACAACTTTTCATTTGCTTTAATTCACGTACATTTGCATGACTGTTGGAGGCATAAAAAGAAAGTACCATACATTGTGTGCATGCCATCTAATCAGTTTAGATGAAAATAATGCCTACCGGATTTCTTCTTTAAACTTTAAGCCTGAGCTATCTCTTGTTATTTTGAATTGGAAGAAACGTGTCTAGAATAAAATTCACTGCCAGTGCTGATAATCATTATTGTCAATGCTGTAGAAGCTTTGACAAAAGCTCATCATAAACATGAATTGTGGGGCTGAAACAAGCATGAAATCACTGCTGGTATTTCTCTCATAGCCTTTGAATAAGTTTGCAGTCTATCAATGACATTGTGTTTCTTTTTCTTTATCAACCAGAGTAATAAAACCTAAGTTGTGATGTGTGCCATTGCATTTTTTTATTATGTATCATGGAACACAGGAACATTATGCCGCACACATTTATGTTGACAACAAGGGTATTCTTCTAGAAATAATGTAGAGAAGCTTAAAACTAGTATATGTATAATCAACAACTGAGTCTTTTATCCAGCAATGCTGCCATTTACTTGAAGGATAAAGGAATCCTTAAAACGCCTCATATACAGTATATAAGATAAGAATGTGATCAGCTGAGGGAGATGTCTTTTTCAGTGTATACTTAGACCTGTTTCTGTTTAGACTAAGGTGAATCTGCCTGGGCTTGATTCACAAGGGAGTCATTTAATTCTGCTTTAAATCTGGAAACCCAAACTTAATTGCAAATCTCCTTAAAGTCTATGGGGGCAAATCCTGATACTAAATTCTAGCAATTTCCAAAAATAAAAGGAAAGGTATTGTCTAAAAATGGCGCAGGGAGATTGGAACTGCAATAAGGGAGGTTTACCAAAGCATAACATTTTTAAAAATACCATACAGCAGAGAGTTACTTCAAGGGCAAAACACCACTCTTTTAATGACATGCTTGGAAGATGCCTTTAACCACTTCAATACCGGGCACTTAGACACCTTCCTGCCCAGGCCAATTTTCAGCTCTCAGCGCTGTCGCAATTTGAATGAAAATTGCGCAGTCATGCTACACTGTACCCAAACATATTTTTTATCATTTTGTTCCCAAAAATAGAGCTTTCTTTTGGTGGTATTTGATCACCTCTGCAATTTTTATTTTTTTCGCACCAAATAAAAAATTTTTTTTCTTTGTTTCTGTTACTTTTTTTTTTTTTTAAATAAGTATGTTTTTTTCTTCAATGACAGGCACTGATATGGCTGCACTGATGGGCACTGATAAGGTTGGCACTGATGGGCACCGATGAGGTGGCACCAATGAGGAGGCACTGATGAGGTGGTATCAAAAAATGAAAACTCAAACCAACACGCCCTTCTTGAGTTCTCACCACTGCGCTCAATGCCAGACAGAGGGATGTTAACCCCCTATAAAGGGTGTGAAAAAAATATAAAGAAATATATGTGAAACAAATGTGTAAAAAAACTAATGAAGTGCATCCAAAGCTGCCACTTATTAAATAAACAGTACAGAACTTCCTATTGTTTCCAAGAGCCCAAATGCGCCCCTGTGAATCAATATAAGTGGCGCTAAATGACAGTGATTAAACCATCCAATGCTCAGAAAGTGGTCTAGTGCATCTATCTAAAAAAAGGGGAAATCAATGCGTAAGACTATCTATATCAGAAAAAGCACTATTCAATATACAATATAACAGTGGAAATTGTAACAGTGTATGTGAAGATGTGCCATACACAAAGCAATTTCAATTGCAAATAAAATCAAAGGTGAGACCAGGTAGTATAGTCCATAAAAAGTCCATAGACAGGTCACCGTGCAGGAAATGTGATATATCTGGAAACAGTCCACCAATTCACTTAGTGTCAGTGACTCCACTCCCCTTGAATTCAACACTCACCGACTCAAAATGCCTCACACTCTCGTGTTTTGGCAAAAAAGCATGGGTGTATAGTTGGTCATCTGAGGGTGTAAGCTCCGAATTCCTTATTTATCCCAGTGTCACCTCAATGCATAGAAAAAACTCAACATAGTGTGATACCGTAAAACATATAAAATTTATTCAACTTAAAAACCTTCAATCATTGCACTCACAAGAAAACTCTTGAATCAAACCGAAATGACACTGCAAAGCAAATTCCAACTCAATCCTCCTCTGTGAAACGCCCAGCACCACTGTGGAAAGAGGGTCGCGGCGGACCCCAAAGAAAAAGGTTGGATGGGTTCTCACCCCTCTTCACTGACGCTTTGCTGGTGTGGATCTCCTGCTGACCTGCACGCCCAAGATGCGGCTCCTATAGCGCCTTCAAAAGCTCTCGCCGGTATCCGGAGATGCACCGCAACGTCCCGTCCTTCACTAGCTGTTAATAGTGGATGCCGTACAGCCATGCCCCGACATGTTTCGTCATAACTGACTTCCTCATGGGATTGGCTGTACGGTACGGCATCTCCCACTCTTATACCCCTCCCGTCTATCGACGTAGCTGTATGCAAATCTCCCTTCACGTTCCCAGGTGTCCCCGCAGCCCTCAACGCAGCGGCGCTGGGCCGATCACATTCCCCAGAGGGCACTTTTATTACAAAATATCCCAAAGAATGTCGGAACAAGTATAGCTAACCATGTTGCATAAACTGGGTTACAAACAAAGATCGCAAAAGAAGCTTTCACTCAAAGCGCTATTCCTAGGATCATGGTTAACAATATATATTAATCGTAGTTCTAGAACATACCCCACTTACTAGTATAAAAATTCATCCAGAGGTGTTGTACTTAAAAGCTCAACCTGACATACTATATTAAATGATCAATCAGTGCAGCCCATACAGTGCCCGATCAGAGCTATAAGTTGGGCTATTTCCCTAAACTCCCCCCATTACTCCTAAAATGAACTAAGGGTGAAAAAGTGATAGTGAGTTCTTTCATAAATCCATAAATCATTAAACATATAATGTATATGGTAGTTCAAAAGTATTGTGTGCTTAGTGAATCTCTATATAATCTTAGGGTATCTCTACACTGTTAAATAGTGACAGAGCCCTCTAGTGGTGAAATTAAAGAAGACTCCCTAGTTTTCTCTTTCAAAAACCAAAGATTGAACCGCACAATTACCACCCCCTGTATAAGTGTGGCCCACTATTCCTCCTAATGTGCTAAATCAGTGTAAGCATGATGATCATGCAGTGAACAAATATCAAAAAATCCATAATTTAATACCTCAATTAATGATAAAGTGAAAAAAAAAAAAAAAAAAATTTTTAATTATATATATATATATATATATATATAGTATGAAAGGTTGTCTCTATGGGTGCATTATTCAGAAATCATTAATGAAGCAGTTCAAATCTACTTCAATATTCAAGCCCCTGGGGGCAAGACTTTTCAGGCGATATATCCATAGGGTTTCCCTTTGTGAGAGGTCCCTAACTCTATTAGACCCTCTCCAAGATGGATATACACAGTCTAATCCACAGAATTGTGCTAAGGAGGGATCTTGATGGTGTTTCTCTCTAAAATGTAGCGATACACTATGGTTTTTGAAGCCATTTTTGATGTTCGTGAGATGTTCAGAAATTCAGACTCGGAGTAGTCGTTTCGTCCGTCCAACATACAGTAGCCCACATGGGCACCATAGGAGATAAACGACGTGTGAGGAATTACATGAGATATATTCCTTAATTTCAAAGGTTTCCTGGTCTGTGCTGGTGACAGAGGTCATTCCCCTATTGGAGACCCTTACAGTTTTACAACACACACACTTCCTACATGGGTAAAAGCCTTGTAGGTTGATCCTTAAAGTCTGTTGTCCTGGTGGGTCCAAAATCTTTCTTACCACTTTATCCCCAAAATTTGGGGCTCGTCTATAGACGAATTTGGGTGATGAGGGTAAGATTTGGCCCAGGTGTCTATCACGACCTAAAATGTGCCAATGTTTTCTAAATATAGTCTCAATGTCCCTATACTGAAAATGGAATCCTGTGATGAACCTAATTTGATGTTGGGCACTACCACCTGTTGGATGTCCTCTCCCAAAACACTGATCTCTGGGTGTGAGAGCTACCTCCTGTATTGTGTTATCCAATGTCTGTTCTCGGTAACCCTTCTGTATGAATTTATCCTTTAATATTTTAACTTGGGTGTGGTAGTCCTCTAACTCGGTACAGTTTCTTCGTACCCTGAGTATTTGCCCCTTCGGTATATTGCGGATCCAAGTGGGGTGGTGCCCACTTGTGATGGTCAAATAGCTGTTGTGATCCGTGGGCTTGAAATAGATTTTTGTCTTTAAACCATTAGCATTCCTTTCTATGGTTACATCTAGAAAGTTGACCGAAGTGTCGCTAATTTGGTAATCTAATTTGATGCCATTGGAGTTATCATTCAAATGCCCCAAAAAATCAATCGCTGATTCTTTTGATCCTTCCCAGATGAACATCAAATCATCTATGAAGCGACGATAGAACTTCAGCTGGGGTCTTTGGGTATTAAATACTCGCTTGTCTTCCCACTCGGCCATGAACAGGTTGGCGAGGCTGGGAGCATATTTAGCTCCCATAGCCATGCCAACCTGTTGTGAAAAGAAAAAACCGTGGTACCAAAAATAATTGTGGGACATGCAAAAGTCCAGAGCATGTCCCAAAAAACGCTTTTGCATATGGGGGATTTCATCCCTCTTGCTGAGTGCCCAATTCAGTGCCAGCAGTGCATCCTCATGTTGTATGATGGTATATAATGAGGATACATCAGCCGTCACCAAATATGTCTCTCCTTCAGGGTTGATGACCACTTCCCTCAAGAGTTGCAACAGGTCTGATGTATCCTTCAAATAAGCTTTGGTGGTAAGGACGCTAGGCTGCAAAAATTTGTCTAAATACTCTCCCAAGCGTGCCGTAACAGAACCTATCCCGTTCACAATTGGGCGGGCGGGGGGTGTTTGCACGTTCTTGTGGATTTTCGGTAGTGTGTAGATGGTTGGGATCCTACACACTGAGGGCACCAGATAGCGCTTCTCTTTACTACCCAAAACGCTAATCTGGTGACCCCATTCCACCAACGCACTCAATTGTGTTCTATACGCTTCCGTTGGGTCAACTCCCAGTTTCTTGTATGTAATTCTATCCCCCAAGAGTTCCATGAGCTGATGGTGATAGAAATCTTTATTCATTAGGACCACCCCACCTCCCTTATCCGCCGGGCGGATGATGATATTTTTCTTATCTTCCTCAGTGTGTAGGATCCCAATCATCTACACACTACCGAAAATCCACAAGAACGTCCTTACCACCAAAGCTTATTTGAAGGATACATCAGACCTGTTGCAACTCTTGAGGGAAGTGGTCATCAACCCTGAAGGAGAGACATATTTGGTGACGGCTGATGTATCCTCATTATATACCATCATACAACATGAGGATGCACTGCTGGCACTGAATTGGGCACTCAGCAAGAGGGATGAAATCCCCCATATGCAAAAGCGTTTTTTGGGACATGCTCTGGACTTTTGCATGTCCCACAATTATTTTTGGTACCACGGTTTTTTCTTTTCACAACAGGTTGGCGTGGCTATGGGAGCTAAATATGCTCCCAGCCTCGCCAACCTGTTCATGGCCGAGTGGGAAGACAAGCGAGTATTTAATACCCAAAGACCCCAGCTGAAGTTCTATCGTCGCTTCATAGATGATTTGATGTTCATCTGGGAAGGATCAAAAGAATCAGCGATTGATTTTTTGGGGCATTTGAATGATAACTCCAATGGCATCAAATTAGATTACCAAATTAGCGACACTTCGGTCAACTTTCTAGATGTAACCATAGAAAGGAATGCTAATGGTTTAAAGACAAAAATCTATTTCAAGCCCACGGATCACAACAGCTATTTGACCATCACAAGTGGGCACCACCCCACTTGGATCCGCAATATACCGAAGGGGCAAATACTCAGGGTACGAAGAAACTGTACCGAGTTAGAGGACTACCACACCCAAGTTAAAATATTAAAGGATAAATTCATACAGAAGGGTTACCGAGAACAGACATTGGATAACACAATACAGGAGGTAGCACTCACACCCAGAGATCAGTGTTTTGGGAGAGGACATCCAACAGGTGGTAGTGCCCAACATCAAATTAGGTTCATCACAGGATTCCATTTTCAGTATAGGGACATTGAGACTATATTTAGAAAACATTGGCACATTTTAGGTCGTGATAGACACCTGGGCCAAATCTTACCCTCATCACCCAAATTCGTCTATAGACGAGCCCCAAATTTTGGGGATAAAGTGGTAAGAAAGATTTTGGACCCACCAGGACAACAGACTTTAAGGATCAACCTACAAGGCTTTTACCCATGTAGGAAGTGTGTGTGTTGTAAAACTGTAAGGGTCTCCAATAGGGGAATGACCTCTGTCACCAGCACAGACCAGGAAACCTTTGAAATTAAGGAATATATCTCATGTAATTCCTCACACGTCGTTTATCTCCTATGGTGCCCATGTGGGCTACTGTATGTTGGACGGACGAAACGACTACTCCGAGTCTGAATTTCTGAACATCTCACGAACATCAAAAATGGCTTCAAAAACCATAGTGTATCGCTACATTTTAGAGAGAAACACCATCAAGATCCCTCCTTAGCACAATTCTGTGGATTAGACTGTGTATATCCATCTTGGAGAGGGTCTAATAGAGTTAGGGACCTCTCACAAAGGGAAACCCTATGGATATATCGCCTGAAAAGTCTTGCCCCCAGGGGCTTGAATATTGAAGTAGATTTGAACTGCTTCATTAATTATTTCTGAATAATGCACCCATAGAGACAACCTTTCATACTATATATATATATATATATATATATATATATATATAATTAAAAAAAATTTTTTTTTTTTTTTTTTTTTCCACTTTATCATTAATTGAGGTATTAAATTATGGATTTTTTGATATTTGTTCACTGCATGATCATCATGCTTACACTGATTTAGCACATTAGGAGGAATAGTGGGCCACACTTATACAGGGGGTGGTAATTGTGCGGTTCAATCTTTGGTTTTTGAAAGAGAAAACTAGGGAGTCTTCTTTAATTTCACCACTAGAGGGCTCTGTCACTATTTAACAGTGTAGAGATACCCTAAGATTATATAGAGATTCACTAAGCACACAATACTTTTGAACTACCATATACATTATATGTTTAATGATTTATGGATTTATGAAAGAACTCACTATCACTTTTTCACCCTTAGTTCATTTTAGGAGTAATGGGGGGAGTTTAGGGAAATAGCCCAACTTATAGCTCTGATCGGGCACTGTATGGGCTGCACTGATTGATCATTTAATATAGTATGTCAGGTTGAGCTTTTAAGTACAACACCTCTGGATGAATTTTTATACTAGTAAGTGGGGTATATTCTAGAACTACGATTAATATATATTGTTAACCATGATCCTAGGAATAGCGCTTTGAGTGAAAGCTTCTTTTGCGATCTTTGTTTGTAACCCAGTTTATGCAACATGGTTAGCTATACTTGTTCCGACATTCTTTGGGATATTTTGTAATAAAAGTGCCCTCTGGGGAATGTGATCGGCCCAGCGCCGCTGCGTTGAGGGCTGCGGGGACACCTGGGAACGTGAAGGGAGATTTGCATACAGCTACGTCGATAGACGGGAGGGGTATAAGAGTGGGAGATGCCGTACCGTACAGCCAATCCCATGAGGAAGTCAGTTATGACGAAACATGTCGGGGCATGGCTGTACGGCATCCACTATTAACAGCTAGTGAAGGACGGGACGTTGCGGTGCATCTCCGGATACCGGCGAGAGCTTTTGAAGGCGCTATAGGAGCCGCGTCTTGGGCGTGCAGGTCAGCAGGAGATCCACACCAGCAAAGCGTCAGTGAAGAGGGGTGAGAACCCATCCAACCTTTTTCTTTGGGGTCCGCCGCGACCCTCTTTCCACAGTGGTGCTGGGCGTTTCCCAGAGGAGGATTGAGTTGGAATTTGCTTTGCAGTGTCATTTCGGTTTGATTCAAGAGTTTTCTTGTGAGTGCAATGATTGAAGGTTTTTAAGTTGAATAAATTTTATATGTTTTACGGTATCACACTATGTTGAGTTTTTTCTATGCATTGAGGTGACACTGGGATAAATAAGGAATTCGGAGCTTACACCCTCAGATGACCAACTATACACCCATACTTTTTTGCCAAAACACGAGAGTGTGAGGCATTTTGAGTCGGTGAGTGTTGAATTCAAGGGGAGTGGAGTCACTGACACTAAGTGAATTGGTGGACTGTTTCCAGATATATCACATTTCCTGCACGGTGACCTGTCTATGGACTTTTTATGGACTATACTACCTGATCTCACCTTTGATTTTATTTGCAATTGAAATTGCTTTGTGTATGGCACATCTTCACATACACTGTTACAATTTCCACTGTTATATTGTATATTGAATAGTGCTTTTTCTGATATAGATAGTCTTACGCATTGATTTCCCCTTTTTTTAGATAGATGCACTAGACCACTTTCTGAGCATTGGATGGTTTAATCACTGTCATTTAGCGCCACTTATATTGATTCACAGGGGCGCATTTGGGCTCTTGGAAACAATAGGAAGTTCTGTACTGATGAGGTGGTACTGACGGGCACTGATGGGCACTGGTAGGCGGCACTGATGGGCACTGATAGGTGGGCACTGATGGGCATGGATGGGCACTGATAGGTGGCATGTATGGACACTGATGGGTGGCACTAATGACACTGATGGGTGGCATTGCTGGGCATCCCTGTTTTGTAATATGCCACAGAGGTGCCAGTCAGTGCCCATTTATGGGCACTGATTGGCATATTTTGGGCATATTTTTTCACATGTGCATGGCCATAGGGGATGTACCTGGCCATCCACATTCTGGGGGCTTCCCTGGTGGTCCTGGGGGCTTCCCTGGTGGTCTAGTGTGGGCATCTGAGGGGGGTTGCGCTGATAAACAATCAGCACAGACCCCCCCTGTCAGGAGAGCCACCGATCAGCTCTCCTCTACTCGCGTCTGTCAGACGCGAGTGAGGAAAAGCCAATCAATGGCTCTTCCTGTTTACATCGTGATATGATCAGCCGTGATTGGACACGGCTGATCACATGGTAAAATTACTGAGATTGGTGTAGCGGTGTGTCAGACTGACACAACGCACCACCGATCACCGCGATCCGCGCCCCCACAGGCGCGCGGTGACTGTTATCCTGCAGGGCGTTATATGACGCCCAGTCAGGATAACTGAACCACCGCCCGGCCATCAATCTGCTATAGGCCAGGCGGGAAGTGGTTAAAGAACAACTACACTGCATCTGGGCACCACAAACCTAAAACTCTTTTTAATTAATTTCTAACATTCACAGCAAATTCACCCATTCATGTCTCCATGGTTTATTTTGATGAGAAAAACACCTCCTAGCATTTCTGGTTATGACCATCTTGAGTAAGGGCAGATGATTCATGTAGCATTTACTTCCTGGAATCAATCTGCCCTTAGCTCAGGCATGCAGGCAGGAGGGAGTGCTTAGCTAGGAAAACCCTTCCTCTTCTCCTAAAGACTCGTAAGATGTATGACATCATTTGCCCAGGCCTGGAAAACAAGATATAACTGATATACTTTCCTATCTAAAAATAGTCAATGGTGTTTGAGAGTGTGAAGGTCCACTTTAAGCTATATGTGGTGTTAAAGAACAGTATGGTTTTCACAGGCATCATCATCACCACATATTTTGGATGTGTACATTTTTTTTTAGTTTATTTTTAGCTGGCCAAAATACAGCAGCATTTCAATCTCATTTATTTCAATTTGAAAAAAAGGCTTTATTAGGTATTTTTTTTTTAAACGGTGATAATTATTGAATTGACCAGTGGAAGTAGAAAAATCAACAGATCTAAAAGCCTATACTCTTAAAAAAATTAAGAACTTATTCTTAACAAAATTAAGCTAAAGCCCTCAACTTCGTACAAATTGTCCTGGGGCCAAATCTTATAATAGTATAGTTTATGAGCTTCTTTTTCACAATACCACAATGCATTGTTTTACAAGCGTAATCAAAATGCAAAAAAAGTGAACAAAAACACTTCCAAACTACACCTCCTTGTTTCCCAAACCCAATAGAGTTCCTGTATCCAAATTATTCTCAAAATACTAAAAATGTAGACTCCAAGTATATGTTTGGTAGAAATTACAGTGCCTTTACCAAAAAGGTAAATTTATTTTATTGGGACTTTATAGACCAACACAAAGTGGCGCATAATTGTGAAGTAGAAGGAAAATGATAAATGGTTTTCAAAATGTTATACAAATAAATATGTGAAAAGTGTGGCGTGCATTTGTATTCAGCCCCCTTTACTCTGATACCCCTAACTAAAATATAATGGAACCAATTGCCTTCAGAAGTCACATAATTATGGCGGTGGCAGCATCATGTTGTGGGGATGGTTTTCTTCAGCAGGGACAGGGAAACTGGCCAGAGTTGATGGGGAGATGGATGGAGCCAATTACAGGGTAATCTTAGAAGAAAACCTGTTAGAGTCTGCAAAAGACTTGAGACCAGGGTGGAGGTTCACCTTCCAGCAGGGCAACAACCCTAAACATACAGCCAGAGTTACAATGGAGTGGTTTAGATTAAAACATATTCATGTGTTAGAATGGACCAGTCAAAGTCCAGACCTAAATTCAATTGAGAATCTGGAGCAATACTTGAAAATTGCTGTTCACAGACGTTCTCCATCCAATCTGACAGAGCTTGAGCTATTTTGCAAAGAAGAATGGGCAAAAATGTCACTCTCTAGATGTGCAAAGCTCTTAGAGACATCCCCAAAAAGTCTTGCAGCTGTAATTGCAACGAAAGGTGGTTCTACAAAGTATTAACTTTGTGTTGGTCTATCACATAAAATCCCAATAAAATACATTTACGTCTTTGTTTGTAACATGACAAAATGGGGAAAATTTCAGAAAGTGTGAATACTTTTTCAAGGCACTGTAGCTAGCATTCTTGAGAAAAACTGAAGAGCCGGCACTGCTGGATATAAGTGTAGCACGGCACCCTTGGGGACTGCTGAGACTTACCTGCTCATCTGCACGGCCATAACCAAGTGAACTTTCCAACCCACCTGACACTCCGGGTTCAGACATCTTCGTAACACTGTGCGGCAAGAATCAAACAACTCAGTAGTATTAGGTTCTGAATATTTTACTTGAATCAAAAAGGGGAAAGTTATTTCACAGAAAGAGGTAATAAATCTGCTTAGCCGGGATAACAGCGCCAACTCAGTAAACAAATTCCTCCCAATGACACAAACAATGGTTCAGTAACGAACAATATTATATACATGTATGTACACTATATTCAGATCTGAAGTCACCTTCTAACAAATGTTTCAGTTAACTACTTATTGTTGCCACTCTGAGATAGATCTGATCTAGCCACCCTAGGCTATCCTAATGAAAGAGCAGGTCTACAGAAGGTAATATATCGGCTTTCCTATAAGTAATGGCAATAGAGTTCCACATTGCAGATCTGATGTTCTTCGCTAGCTAGTTGGAGCTCGTTAACTTTAATCCATTTGGTTGTAGGTAAAGCAATAGGTTCCTAGTGATGAAGATCTAAGGTGTCTGAGCACAGTGTTCAAGCAATGCAGTAAAGTGTTCTTGGGGTAAAGATGTCTGTGCACAGTGTTCTGTAATGGTGGCCGTGAATAGATAAAAGGTCAAGCAATTTGCCCTCTCACCAATGATCAAATCGATTCGAGGTCTTCTGGACAGGAACACGTGTAGCGGCACTCAGGCAGCGGATCAGCTGTCTCAGTCTTCCGAAGTGACTTGCCCCGCGCACCCGCACTGACGGGCAGGCGATCCAAGTGATGTTAGCAACAGGATGTCCAACAGCGAATAACAGAGCTAGGCCCCTTAGGCCTCAGGGTGGAAGTAAGGCTCCACGTGGTAGGCCGCGACTTCTCTCTCCCTGTTACACAGAGAGGTCTGTCTGGCATCAGGCCCAGGAGGAAGAGGCCTCTTTGCGGGCCTCTTGCTCCTTTAATGGTCACTCCCAGCAACCTTCATGTCACCGTAAGGATCCCTGGGATGTGTAGTCTTAGGGTACATGGGTGCATAGCAATAATCTGAAGGAGAACTACATGTCCAATAATTCACTTTGTTGGACACACAAGTATGAAGTCACTGATTACACAGATAACCAAAGGGACAAACAATGTCTAGAAACACTGAAAGGTACGGTGCTTTCTGTTAACAGTCCATATCACTACATTACATCTGTGATCTTTTATGAAAGTTACCAGTTACCTGTTACCCAGATATCGTAGTTCAGAGCTGTGTTATTTTTGTGTTGCTACTGTAGCTAGCATTAGGACAGTACACAAGCAATTAAATAGACAGGAAAAAGAAAAAGACACAGAGGTAGGGCAGGCAATAAAAATTAGATTATATTATCTGAAAGACAATAGCCACACATATTGTTCAGTGGCTGAACAGCATGTAAGCATCTTGGGTAGACTGCGAATTTAGAGGGTGAGACAAGACAGGTATTATCGTGAAAAAAAGTCTAGAATGTGTTATCTGAGAGACAATAGTTACAAATATTTTTAAGTGCTGGAACACTAGACACACACACACAATAGGCTGCAAACATTAGAAATTTGACAGCTGAGGTCTAGCTGCAGAAACATTGTGTTGCACTTTTACAGTGCCAGAGCAGTAGATCACAAACTTTGAGGTACAACATGTGACACCTGTTCCGGCTGCTCTTCTTGGTTTCATATTCATTTATATGCATTCCCATATTATCTGAATGTGTGAGCAATTTTAGTTTGTTTATTATATTAATAAAGTGTTTTAACACTATGGAAGGCTTCTCCTTCTCATTTTAACACTGACAAGTGGTTATGCCCTGTACACATGGTCGGACATTGATCAGACATTCCGACAACAAAATCCATGAATTTTTTCCGACGGATGTTGGCTCAAACTTGTCTTGCATACACACAGTCACACAAAGTTGTCGGAAAATCCGATCATTCTGAACGCGATGACGTAAAACACATATGTCGAGACTATAAACGGGGCAGTAGCCAATAGCTTTCATCTCTTAATATATTCTGAGCATGCATGGCACTTTGTGCGTCGGATTTGTGTACACACGATTGGAATTTCCGACAATGGATTTTGTTGTCGGAAAATTTTATAGCAAGCTCTCAAACTTTGTGTGTCAAAAATTCCTATGGAAAATGTGTGATGGAGCCCACACACAGTTAGAATTTCCAACAACAAGGTCCTATCACACATTTTCCATCTGAAAATCCTATCGTGTGTACAGGGCATTAGAGTACCTGGAGAAGACTAGACCAGAAGGGGAAGAGAGAACCAGTGGAATAATACCAGGAATACTAAGGAGGATGCCACTCCAGGTCATAAGGAAGCTGCAGACACCTTCCAAGATTGGATCACAGTGACTTATCCACAAGCGATTTCTGACTTGCTTGTGTAAGCAAAGGATCGAAATCGGTCTGGTGAGTGCGGACTAATACTCATTTGTGTTGGCAAAGCAGATTGGAGCACTTAGTTGTTATATTGAAGAAGAACAATGGTGATAAATTCATACAGATTCATTTAACACTTTTAGGCCCCTTTCAAACTAGCTGAGTCTGCCAGCAGATCCGCCTACTCAGCAAGGGATCTCTCCCCTGATCACTGCTGAGCAGGCAGATAACACGTCTGTGTCCACTCTGCTGATGCAGAGTGGGCACAGACATAGCCCACTGTCCTCTACCGCCTGTCTGTTTCCATCCGACTGTCATCTATTCCCATCCACCAGACGGATGGGTTACATCTGTCTGTATTTAGCAGACAGTCTGGGTTACATCTGTCTGTATTTAGCAGACAGGATCGGATCGGATGTCGGCAGGTGTCAACGGACACATGTCCTTTGACATCCACCTGTGACAGACCCAACCGGGACAGGGGCTTTTGGAGGGGACTAGGGGCAAGCCTCCTACCCACTGATTATGGCCCATGGAGAGAGCAGATCATTCTCTAATGATGGACAACCAGGTGAGAGCGAGGCTTGGATTAACTCTCTAAATAAGGACAATAAAGCTTCCCTTCTGGAGTGGATGGAAAGGTGTAATATTATTATTGTACAGGTTAATGGTCAGAGGGAATATGGTGGCCTTCTTGCAGACTGGGTTGGTCAGTCTCCTTCACTTGGGACAGAAATAATTGTCAACAATATCTCTCAAGAAAGCTAAAAAGATAAATTAATTCCACTTTTCAGACTGCTGGAATATTGTATTAATTTGTCTCAAACTGTTGTAGACTGTTGCCGGACAGTCTGAGGTGGGGTGGGATCACTGTTTGTTATGTGTTTATTGTTAAGTAGGTCTCTCCTATTGTGTGCCTCCTAGGGGTGCATTCCCATTGTTAATTGAGTCACCTATTGTTTCTGTCTGATCATCTCTTGGAGATGTGATTATTATTGTGACCCCTTTACCTCAATACCAAAACATTGTCGGATGTTTATACTGATGATAATGTGTAATGTACATTATTGTGGGCTTGGTGCCGGACAGTCTGGGCTGGAGTGGGATCTCTGATTAATCAAAGCATTGTCTGGGTGTGCACTGAGTCACCTAGGCTTGGTGTAGTTTAATTAGATTGATGTTTATGTTGGCTGTTCCTTAGCTATGTTAATTATATTCCTGTTTACAGTTTGTATTGTTAGGGTAATGTGATCTACCTGGTGTGCTATCAATTCTGTGTCAGTTTTCAATAAAGAGAGTTCCAGTTTGCATCTGAGCTAGTGTTGCCTAGTCTGGCGTGCTCAGCGACAATACTCAGGTTCCTGGGTCCAGCCTGGAGGAAGCTATATCTTGACGGAAGCACCCAAGCTGGGTGCTGGGCGGTTCCGTCACACCGCCGCTCCATAGAGAGCAATAGATGGTCCAATCGGGTCCGCCTAAAAAACTGATAGGTGGACTAGATCGGTCCGTCTGCGAGAAAGGGGCCTTATAGGACTTTATTTGGACTTGTATTATGTTTATATCACTTACCTGTTCTTTTTGAGTTATTGCACGCGTTGTTTGTTTTTTGGTTATATCTGGTCACACTTAAGTGTTTTATTTACAGCTGCTGGAATTAATAACTTATTAATTAGTGTGAGCGTTTATTTTGATTTTCTGGGATAGCTATGGCCTGTAACTGTAGGGCAGTGCTGCTAGATGGATTAGGATGGATGCTCCCTGCAGTCCTTTGCAAGCTACTTAACCAAGGTCATCCTACCGCAGCTAGACAGCAATAACGTGATCAATTAATTCCACTCCTCATTTCCAGCTATAATTAGATTAGCAGAAAAGGAGAAGGAGGAGGTGGGCGCATTACCAGCAGTTTACTTGAGAGAAAGGAGAAGAAGAAGGCCATTACACTGCCACCTTCACAGGCTGTGGTCATATAGCTTGGCCAATCTGAATCAGAAAAGGCAGACATCCCCTGCCTCTAGATGGTTTGACCGATAATGTTTCCTGCAGAATCTTCTTGTCTAGTACTACCGCGGTGTATATAACCTCTGCTACTTTGCCTGCCTGACATTTTTGATTCACTAAATTTAATGGCAGCTATGGCAATAGGGGGAATAGCTGTGTGGTGCTTTGGTGCATACTAATGCTAACTAAACCCCTGTTTTTAACACATACTGTTAGACAGGTTAATTAGGTTGGTAAGCAGACTGGTTGGTGAGTTGAGCTGGGTATTTTCTCTAGTTTTGTCTTGTATGGGTTGCCCTTCCATGTGCTCCTTGCTGTTAAGGCAAGTTATAGATGGGGCAGGGGCCATTTGTTTGATACTGATGTAATATTGGTGAGGGGACACACTGGACACCTTTTGCTGCCATTGTGCTATGTGCTGAGTGTCCAGTGTGCCACTGTGGCTTTAAGGAGGACTGGGCTGCCTCCAGGCCCACTTGCCCTCTATATATCCATTAGAATGCATGTGCTCCCACTGTTAGAGACTCTCATAAATTTACAAGGGTTAGGACTGCAGGTAATAAAGGGTGCCATGAAGGGGCCCTGCAGGTTACGCATGCATTTGCAAATGTGTGCTAACTAAACCCCTGTTTTTAATGCATACTGTTAGGTTAATTTGATTGGTAAGTAGACGGTTGATGGTTGGCAAGTTGAGCTGGGAATTTTCTCTGGTTTTGTCTTTTATAAGAAAATACTTAGCAAAACAAAAATAAAATACAATATTCATTACCTTTCAAATGAAATAAAAACTCTTAAGCACTAAAACCTAACCTATTTTTTAACCTAGCAGAAAACAAAAATAAACAGGAAATAAAAAAGACAGTGGTTGTGGGAATGAGAGTATGTAGCTCCCCCACACTACAATCTACGGTAATTTAGTACAATATAGCACAGTGTAGCACTGTATAGCAACCCATTCTCTCTATAAAGACTGTCAGCTCTCCCACAACTACTCCAACACACACTGACAAATGGCAGCTGGGAACCTTTTTACACTAGTAGGTATATAACAAAGCCCCCATTACTTGCCCCTCCTAAGCTAGCTGACCTAAAGGGCCAAAGGCCAGGCAGTGCATTGTATTTACAAATAATTCCTGGCAAGCTCCTGCATTAATTAACCGGGATCACAAACCTTGAACATGCAGGGTCCAACTTGAATCCATGGTGGCAGCAAACCCTAACCTAAACCTTATAGCTATTTTAGACTTAATTACCATTTATGTGTAAGCAACCATATCTGCTCTTGCTCATTACATATTTAGGGAGCTGTACAGTGATTATGATTTGCTCCTTTTTTTTCTTAATGCACGTTATATCAAATTATTTTAAGGCAACTTACTGAAATATCATATTTCTGTAAATATTTTCTGTGAATAAACAAATTAAAGAAGTAGGGGTTTATGCATTAAAATAAATATATATGGCTCTAAAACATATTACTATAAATGTAAAATAGGTAAAGGTAAATAATTTAAATGTAGAACACCCTATCAGTAGTTTAGTTGTTTTCTAAATACTGTATATGTCATTATAAATGTGCTCAGTAAACGTGTGCCAAGGGATAAACTTTATTTATAAATTTCCTAAGAATCCAATAGACTGTTCTCCTTTTCAGGGCTATAGGTTTATATGTTTTCACTTTGTGCATAATTTCTACTTATTTATTTCAGAACTGGAAAAAAAATAAAAAAAATTAATGAAAAGATCTTGGTCAATAAGTCAGTAAGATGATTGTAGATCAAAAAATCATAAGGAATAATGCAACATTTTGCTGTTGATAGTAACTACATTATTTATCTGCATTTTTCAATGATTAAAGGCAATGTAAGTGAACCATTACCCATTTCCAATGGCCTAAAAATTAAATAAAACATTTGGAAACTGGAATTTGATCTGTGGTCAATCTGTTTTTTTTTCATTATTCATATTCAATCTTTGTAAATAAACATTTAATACATGACCCTGAGCTGGTTTAAACCGGAACATGCATATTTGAATGTGTGCATTCCTGTACACTCCCATGCAGCCCAGTTTTGACAGCCCATTCAATTGCAGTATAAGAAATGCACATGGAGAGTTTTGGTGTAAATGGGTCTGGAGGGTTTCTAGTGCACTATATGTTTTGATTAAAACCTCAGCCATTTGATAAGGGAGTCATTGTTGTGATGACTCAATAGAGTTCTGTAGACTACAAGCTTGTTTCAGCAAAGCTGAAAATTAGTCATGCTAATGATGTGAATAGGGGACTAGAGCGGTACCTGTTGGTGGGGCAGATAATTATATATTGCTATAGCTATTTTTCTTAGTCCTTATCTTAATAAACAAAAAAAGGAAGTACAGATACTACTTGTTTAACGACTTACCTGTTTAACGACCACTCTGACTTACGACCAACTCTCCCCACCCAAGCAACGCGCTATACTGCATTGTATTGTACAGTACAGTACAGAATTTTCATTAGTGTTCTGTACTTATGCAAATGAAAACAACGCTAATTTAAATGATTTTGTTTTTGTTTTGCAGCAATCTAAATTGAATTTATGTATATATAGCTGAAATATTATGAAGCTCTTTACATAATACAGTGAACCATTCATACTATTTAAGCATCCCAAAGTTACTTTAAGCATAATTATCCTACTATAGTCATACAGACACAGATGTCCTAGGACTCATTTGTGTGGAACCTAATTGACCTAGCAGTAAGTTTGAGGTGGAGCATCAGGAAAAATATAAAAGCTCAGAGACTCTTTGAGTTCAGTTGTTTGGTTCATTAGGCTGCTTAGACAAAATTTGCTGGCAAAAAAAGACCAAAAAGAAAAATCTTTCCTTATTTAGGGCATGTGTTTTTTTTGTGTGTGTAGATTAAGGGTAGTTCACTTTTTTATTTCACTTTTTTATGGCTTTCTTTTCTTTCTGAAAAAAAAAACATACAATAATGCGGCTAATGAGAGAACTCTTTGGTGCAAAAAAGGCTTACAATTGTTAAAAGGAACTTTCATAACACTCAGGAGCAATTTATGCTTACCCTTTAAAACCACCAAAATCCACATCAACGTCACCCTCTTCACCTTCTCTTAACTATAATTAATTTATTAAAATTTGAAGAAATGAAAACTCTCAGTCTCATCCCTAGTGCTAACCACTCCTTTTATGTGCCAGATGTAGCTAAAGCATTGTAACTTGTACAATACAATATATCCACTGTTCCTTGCAATGGCTTGGTACCAGGGCTCAACATTGCATTAGCACACTAAATACATTTCCAATGTTCTTTTTGTGGTTTGTGACGGTGAGAGATCCAGATTCAGATAACTGGTTTCACCTAATTATCCTTTGTTTCTTACATTTTATTGTTCGTCTAGCTAAACTTTAACCAGTTTTCTGGTATGTATGTATACTGTACTGTATACACATATACCAGAAAACTGGTTAAAGTTTAGCCTATTTATGTGGGACAAATTTTGTTAATTTATGGACATTTTTGGAGTTAATAGGATAACTGCTGTCCAAGCAAAGACATGGAAACCTTTGCACTGACACTAAGGACATGTACCAATGCAAAAAATAAAAAATTCTGCACAGCAGGGAGAGGGTATTCTCATACTTTTGAAGACAGCATCAAAAATACACAAATACTTTAAATAATGTCTTTGGGAAGTCTTAAAATGGAATTTGGTATCATGGTACTGTCCAATTTTCACAGACAGTCTCAGTGACAATGTACACTAACAGAGCTGTGGAGTTTTTACTTTGACGGTTAGCTTGGCTTACATACAGAAGCAGCACCCCAATCTACTTAATTTCAGTTTGATAAAAGCCTTTTTTCCACATAGTATTAGCAGCGACACATACTTTTTCATCAAAGTGTCCACTAATATGTGCTATAAACAAGTCGCCATTTGATACTGGTATTGGGGCCAGAGAGAGATTACTTTCAAGCATTAGGACATCTTGAACATGTATCGGAAAAAATAAAAATCCCTGTTTTTATGCCAAACTTTGCTGGAAATATGTAAGGATGTATAGCGGTGTTCAAAGGAATTTTCATTTTTTTAAATCTATCAAACAATAACAGATCCATTTTGACTAGCAGAAAGAAATTGGCCAGTAATTTTCTATGACTGTCCCTTTTCTCACTCATAGAAGACCAAGTTCTGTCAAGCTCTTGTTAATACCAGTAATTAAAATACCACAGATGATACAGCAGTGTAAATTGGCCTGCAGCAGGACATTTTTATTAAGGGAGAATTAGCTTAAATGTAATAGAGAAAAAGCATGAGTAGATGTTTTAGTAGGATCAAGTCTCGCCCCCTGGTTCTGCTGATGTAGTCCCGCCCGACAAAAACCGACGCTAGGGCAGCTATTGGCTACTGGCTATGAACTTCCTTGTTTTAGACCGGTCGTATGTCATCACGTACGAATCCGTCGGACTTTGGTTGATCGTGTGTAGGCAAGTCCGTTCATTCGGAAAGTCCGTCGTAAAGTCCGTCGAAAAGTCCGCAGTCCGTCGAAAAGTATGCCGTAAAGTCCAGTCGTGTGTACGCGGCATAATTTATTCCTATATTTCGGGATGTTAGTAATCATCTGCAATATAATTATCCTGATGGGATTCCTGTTTATGAACTCATCTGGCATTTCTATAAGATCCACACCAGGAAGACTACTGTGACGACGCTCCTGGATATTTGCCCTTTATGGGAAAGCCTGCTTGACCCCTTGTTAATTCAGGAGTCCTGGCATTGAGATGAGACACATAGAATGTCTAGGGTGGAGGTTTTACATGTCTGACAAGGAGTCCATTGTTTGCAAGGCACATCATTACTTTATTTGGAATTCTGTGTGCTGTCCTGTATGAATTTTTTCCTCATGAATTTTTATTAGCGCTGGACTATTTTTATATTATACTAATCTGGGGTGTAAATTTACCTGGTGTGTTCAGCTGCTGTTTATTTGTGCTTGTGATTTTTGCGCTGGTATATTTTATTACTGTGACCAGTCACAGTCAACAAGTAAACAAGGCTGCCATTCATGATGCCTTTGTTTACTGCTGTGTGATCTCTGTGACAGGTCACAGCAATCACATGATACAGGGCCAATCATAAACAACAAAACACATATCTGTCCGACAAAAATGTCAGACCTTTGGGAGCAGAAAGTCTACCCTGGCCTGAAGGGGGGATATAGGGGTGCACGCACATAACCTCTGTGTTAAAATAAAAAGGAGCTCAACACTAAAGACTAAAAAAACAAATATGTACCTCAAATGTGAGAGAAAGGATAACAAATTAGAAAAATACTGGGTGATACCAAAAAGATGTACTGTATATACCCTCAAATAAGAATACATTCTCAACTCAACATTATGGCCATAAGCTAAATGATATGCTAATATACTGGAGGTACTCAAAAAGATGTTTTTATACATTTCACATCAAAAAAAATAGATGGTAAAGCATGATAAAGTATATTTAAGCCATTATAAGCAAGAAAGAAACCGAGATAAGCAGGAAATACCACAAAAGGCCTGAATAATTACTGTATATATAAAGAAAAGTCACCTAGGACAGGAGTATTGAATTAAAATTCATAGAGGCCTGATCAGAAAAAATTTCTGCTAGCAAAGGCCCGAATTGCACATTTGTGCAATGACTCAGTTCCTCCACATCACAGCCCCCCTTTTCTTATATCCAATTCCCTTCTTATGTCAGTATCCTCTGCCTTTCTTCACATCACGCCCCACAGTGCCCTCCTTTATAGCATCCCCTTCCCACAGCAGTGTTCTCTGTCCCCCTTCCCATCACAGACCCCCCGCGGCTCTGTCCCACTTCACATTGCAGCCCTTGCAGTTCTGCCCCTGCATTGACATTGCAGCCCCCCACAGCTCTGTCCCCCCAATTTACATCGTAGCCCCTGCAGCTCTGTCCCCCATTCGCATTATGCCACTGCAGCTCTGCCCCCCATTCACATTACAGCCCCTGCAACTTTGCCCTCCACTCACATTACCGCCCCCCATAGCTCTGTCCCCCAATTTACATGTGGTGGGCCGGATGAAACAGGGACGCTGGCCGGGCCTGGACCGTAGGCCACCATTTAGGGATGCCTGATCTAGGAGAATATCCTATATAGGAGTTTTACAAAGGACCATGAACAACAAAGACAGTCCAACAGACCTTATAGATAGTATAGGCAGCGCATCCACATCCCTACATATAGAGGATTGAGCCGAGTCATAAACCAAGAAATGGCAAATGCCTCTCAATGGCTGCCCCCCCCCCCCCCCCAATGCCCATGGCCCCTCGTCGCCAACACAGTTCCCAAAGGCATGCTAAAATTTGTCCAATTGGAGCCGAGTGCAGTAGGCGGAAAGTCCACTTCATCACATCCAACATGACCAGAGGAGGAAAAGGTGCATCTAAGCATGAAGTGCAACCAGGATTGATGCAAAAAGCAGAAGCACGTCACTGGAAGTGATGTAAAAACTGGAAGTGCACCAGAGTGACATTCCTCCACACATACCGGAGTATACACCACACCAGAACGCATCTGGAAAGAAGGATGGGTTACAGACAGACACAGTAAAGGATAGAGGCAGTATGACTACACCCTCTCTTGCAGACCCTAAATGTGCATGCAGTCCAAAAAGAAGGGTGTAACATGCAAAACACCAGTGAGGCCAAATGAATCACCATAGCAAGATGTGGGAGCACAGGCTGGGGAGACACCAAATCACCACTGAATCAAAAACAAAACACAAAAAAAAAAAAGAGAAAAACAAATGGCAATCACAAAAAGAAAAAAAAAAAAAGAAAAAAAAAGAAGCAAAACAGAACAAAAAAAAAAAGCGCAAAGCAAAACAATACAAAAAAGAAAGGGAAATATAATTGTATTCTATTTTGTATGTATTGCACATTGCCCTCACTGTGCACACGGCACTAATAATTTTTTCAGTACAAGTTTACATTCTTTCGAGTTCTGATTAGAATTAGCCTGCCTATGTAACGCCCCTTGTTATCATAAACGTACAATTGTAATATTAATGTGATACCTACGTAATCATGTGTATAAAAACCTTCAATTGCGTCATAATAAAGCAGAACAATTATTTGGAAAGATGCTGAGCATATATTTTGTGTCTGTTCCCTACTGCAGTAGTTATTATTAATTTGGAACCACAAATCATTATGAGGATAGGAGTTGCCTATCTATAAAATGTCCAGGTCAGGTGGTGAGCCAGCCAGGAGGGGCTTTACAGGTAACCCTGAGAATCCAAAATGAGGAGCTTGAGACGATCTGGGAATTTCTGATAATCAGCCGGCTGAGGTAAGCCTTTTGCTTACATTTGAGTTATCAGTCTTCCTTGATCGGTAAGGCATTTTCAGGACAAAGGGTACCTATTTTACTCCCCTTAATCAAACTGTATTGATTGGTGTTTATATGTTATGTTGTCACTGTCTACTGTCCATCTGAAGTCTTATAGATAAGAAAGGGAAGAATAGTACTGTTCACAGGTATATGTAGTACATCTGCTAGATAAAGTAGTTTAGAGGCAAGAGGGTATAGGCACACATAGAGAAGACTGGCCAGTTATTATAGGCATTAAATTAAGTAAGGGAATGAAGGGTAAGAGACCCTCAAAAATGCCCAGAGCAAGAGGAGCGCAATATATGAACCGAAGGTGCGGTTCCGCCTATACTGAGCCACCAAAGTCCACAGGGACTAAGAATCATGCAGAGTAAACATCTAGAGAAACAGCTATCTATGTGAGCAGGATGGTACAATGGGGACAATTAACAATAGACAGAAAGACATTTTCATGTTAAGTTGTGGGATGAATTTGGGGTCAGGCACTACAACTAGTAAAGTCAGAAACAGAGTAATGAGAGTTAAAACAGAATACTTTATATGTTGTCAGAGAGGGAAGATGGGATGAGCACTGAATCTGATAATCTATGAGCATCTGATCATAGAATCATAGAAGATACAGTATGTGAAGTATGGTATTACAGTACATTGAATGCAAAGGATATCTGAACAAAATAAGGAAAGCAGAAGTTAAGCAAGGAAATATATTAATAGTTAAAAGAAATTGAGAGAATGATATGCATGTGTTGTGTACAAAAGGGAAAAATGTAAGCGATTTTAGAGAGATATTCATGTATGTGTGTGAATGCTGGAACCTTTAGTTCTATCCCTTGTGTGTGTCATGTATGCAGATGTGACCCCCTCCTATGCGCACTCAATGTGGCTAGGATGAGAGGTCAGTGATAAGCTGGAAGGACACCATGCCAATTTCAGTTTTTTAGACAAAACATTTATAACAAAATGTGCCGGGTTAATGAATCTAATGATAAACAATGTGATCACAATTATTTTTTAATCTGTTTTCCAAACATGGTAAAATGAAGGTTACATTTAACTGTATATTACACAAATTGAATATCCTTTGATAGTGGAAACAGTGCATTTAAAAAAAGGGAAATTAAGTAAAATTAAGTAATATGTCCCCCTTTAAGGAAATATATCTCTGGATATATATTAGAATTAGGGTGTGATATTAAAATTATCATTTGAATATTAATTTCTAATATGAGTTTAACAATTTTATTATTAATATAGATATATGGAAACTGGTTTAGACAACCTTTGGTTGGAAATGAAATCTTAAGGGCTGATAATAACCTGATGTGTGGTCCGTGATGTAATAATAAATAAAATTTAAATATAACAGACCCATCACATCAAGTCCACACACCCTGTTAGGATAGATGCCACCTGCAGCCAGTTGTTTTATAGTTTTTGATGTGGCTGAGTGCTTTCTAGTCCATCATATACAGATTGTTTGTCCTTTTGTTTTTATTTATTTATATTTTTGAAATCCAAAGCAAAATGTGTGGATTGTGAAATGATGTGCCCCTTTTCCTTGTAAGTACAGTGGTATAAGCAGAAGAATATTTTGGATTTATGGACATCTCTGCATGACCGCAGGGTATTGTTATCGTTTATTATAATATTGCCAGGAAAAGTTGTCTTTTTGAAACATGAAACTGGAGTTCTTACACAAACAGCATGATAGAAAACAAGCCATTGTAATATATTTATGCAAGCTGGACCCAGTAATGATGGGTTCATCCCGATATATCAGAGCTGCAGCTTTATGCAAAGGTGCTATTAGACAAAGTTACAGACATTATTTTGGCCAAATATTTAATTTTTAATGGTCCGACATTCTGCGCAGCAAATATACAGCTAACTAAATGTTTGTCTAATGAAAGGTTTAAAATATGAGTTTGTTTATGTACAAATCTAACAATGAAAAATGCGTACATTTGAATCCAGCCACCTTATTGCCTCTATAACTCATTCTGAGTACAACACCAACTAACCACTTTGGTTAATAGTATAGCAAACAAAATTAATATAAAACAAAACAAAAAAAAAAAGGAGAAAACAGTCATGTATATTAAACCTTTCCTATATGATTAATCCAGAAAGGGCATAGCTGGTATAATCTGTAAGTCCGAGTCTAATGCCGCGTACACACGAGCAGACTTTTCGACCGGACTGGTCCGACGGACCGGATGTGGCGGACAATCCGACCGTGTGTGGGCTCCATCAGACCTGCAGTGGACTCTTTTGGTCGAAAATCTGGCGGACTTTAGATTTAGAACATGTTTCAAATCTTTCCAACGGACTTGAGTCCGGTCGAAAAGTCTGCTCGTCTGTATGCTAGTCCGACAGACTAAAACCCACGCTAGGGTAGCTATTGTCTACTGGCTATCAACTTCCTTATTTTAGTCCAGTCGTAAGTCATCACATACGAATCCGTCAGACTTTGGTGTGATCATGTGTGGGCAAGTCCGTTCGTTCGAAAGTCTGTCAGAAGTCCGGCAAAAGTCCGTTCGAAAGTCCGTCGGACCAGTCCGGTTGAAAAGTTCGCCCGTATGTAAGCGGCATAAGGGATTGATTTACTAAAGGCAAATCCACTTTGCACTACAAGTGCACTTGGAAGTGCAGTCGCTGTAGATCTCAGGGGAAGATCTGAAATGAGGGGAAGCTTTGCTGATTTTATCATCCGATCATGTGCAAGCAAAAATGCTGTTTTTTATTTTTCTTGCATGTCCCCCTCAGATCTACAGCAACTGCACTTCCAAGTGTACTTGTACTGCAAATTGGATTTGCCTTTAGTAAATAAACCCCACAGTTCTACACTTAGATTAAAAATGTTTCAATTTGTAACAAAATCTTGTTCACATCACCACCTTTAGGTGGGGAGTAGACTCAAGCTGTAGCAAAAACCTTGAGCATATCAGGGCTGTAATGATGGTAATCGGCATAATGCCATGCCAGTCTAAGTGTCCCTGATCATGTCCACACCAGTCACAGTGTCCCTGATCACTGCCACACCAGACATAGTGTCACCATAAGGACTAGAATGATGCTCTCTGAAGTGCCATCTGTGTTAGAACTGCTCTTCAGAAAGAATTTGACAGGCAGATAGAAGGCATTCTATCGACTCCTCAAAACCTGTTTTAACCCCTTGGATCCCACACAAGCACCCCCACATTCACTTAAATGGGTCATAATCAGTGGACATACAGGGGACATATTTCTTGGCACAACTCAAAAGAAAAGCAATGTAACTGCGGCATTTGTAGCAGTTAAGGGGTGGTGGAGCTGCAGCTCAACTGGTTTTACCACTTCCCAACCTTGCATTTGCATGAGATTTGATAGTGCGGCCAGTGACAATTCTCCGATGACCACCACACCAGTCCCAGTGTCACTAGGTCAGTGTATGCAAGCAACAGTGTTCCTTATCACCGACACACCAGTCGCAGTATCACCTAGTGGCATATTCTTGGGGCTAAGAATATGCATGCATCATACATACTAGGGGGGTACAAATTGGGGAATCAATGGTGGAGAAGGATCTGGGGGTTTTGGTAGATCATAAACTCAATAATAGCATGCAATGCCAAGCTGCGGTTTCCAAAGCGAGCAAAGTCATTTCTTGTATTAAGAGAGGTATGGACTCCAGAGAGAGAGATAATTTTGTTCCTGTACAAATCATTAGTAAGACCTCATCTGGAATATGCAGTTCAGTTTTGGGCACCAGTTCTCAAAAAGGATATCGGGGAACTAGAGAAAGTGCAGAGAAGGGCAACCAAACTGATAAGAGGCATGGAGGAGCTCAGCTATGAGGAAAGATTAAAGGAACTGAATTTATTCCCTCTTGAGAAGAGGAGGGGGATATGATTAACATGTACAAATACATAAGTGGTCCATATAGTGAACTTGGTGTTGAGTTATTTAGTTTAAGGTCATCACAGAGAACAAGGGGGTACTCTTTACGTCTAGAAGAAAAAAGATTTAATCTCCAAATACGGAAAGGTTTCTTCACAGTAAGAGTTGTGAAAATGTGGACTAGACTCTCTCCAGAGGTGGTTCTGGTAAGCTCAGTAGATTGCTTTAAAAAAGGTTGAACATGAAAGAATTCTGGATAGCCGCACTCGTAGATAAGCCTTGTATATTTATTTAAAGGGTACACATCAAATTCAAAAAGTCACAGCAGACAGGAAAGAGCTGACATTTCGCACTAACGTAAGTGCTTACTCATAGCTGTTCATCGTTATCAGCACTTGCCAGCACCTACGACCTCCGAGCCAAGATTGATTTACTCTTTGTCTGTTAAAGCTCCTGGAGGGGTGACAACTCTGCTTTAAAAAAGGCCTGGATTCTTTCCTAAATGTACATAATATAACTGGGTAATAACATTTATAGGTAAAGTTGATCCAGTCCAATTGCCTCTCGGGGGATCAGGAAGGAGTTTTTCCCCCTGTTATAGCAAGTTGGATCATGCTTTGCTGGGGTCTTTTGCCTTCCTCTGGATTAACTGTTGGTATATGATTGTGTATATGGGATAGTATTTTTTTTTGGTTGAACTATATGGACTTGTGTCTTTTTTTAACCTGACTAACTATGTAACTACTGTAAGAGAGAAAATAAAGGGGGTCATTTACTATAGCGACAAAAAATTCTCCTGCAGTACCAAAAAATAACTCTCAAAAAAGGCCAGAAAGACTTCAACTCTCAGAAAGTCAGTGATAATGCAAATGGAAAGCAGCGCTATAGCGGCAATAATGCCTGTCAGATCACATATGCTGGAATAGTGGAAGTCAATGGGGCTCGAACCTGCAAAATCCAAAGTTCTCACTGAAGGCTTATATGCAAGTTCTTTGCCATAAAAAGTGTTTGGAGACCCGGGTTCTGCCCCAGGGGACATGTATCAATGCAAAAAAAAATGTTAAAAATGGCCGTTTTTTCGCGAGCAGTAATTTCATAATGCTTAGAGTGAAACAATAAAAGTGTAATATTCCTTTAAATTTTGTACCTGGGGATGTCTATAGTATGCCTGTAAAGGGGCGCATATTTCCCGTGTTTAGAACAGTCTGACAGCAAAATGACATTTCAAAGGAAAAAAAGTCATTTAAAAGTACTTGAGACTATTAATGAATTGCCGGTCCGACAATACACATAAAAGTTCATTGATAAAAACAGAATGTGAATTCCCCACAGGGGAACCCTGAGCCAAAATTTAAAAAAGAAATGGCGTGGGGGTCCCCCTAAATTCCATACCAGGCCCTTCAGGTCTGGTATGGATATTAAGGGGAACCCCGGCCAAAATTAATTTAAAAAATGGTGTGGGGTCCCCCTCAAAATCTATACCAGACCCTTCAGGTCTGGTATGGATTTCAACCGGAACCCCGCACCGAAATTAAAAAAAAAAAATGGCGTGGGGTCCCCCCAAAAATTCATACCAGACCCTTATCCGAGCACGCAACCTGGTAGGCCATAGGAAAAGAGGGGGGGACGAGATAGCGCCCCCCCTCCTGAACCATACCAGGCCACATGCCCTCAACATTAGGAGGGTGCTTTGGGGTAGCCCCCCAAAACACCTTGTCCCCATGTTGATGGGGACAAGAGCCTCATCCCCACAACCCTTGCCCAGTGCTTGTGGGGGTCTGCGGGCGGGGGCTTATCAGAATCTGAAAGCCCCCTTTAACAAGGGGACCTCCAGATCGTTGCCCTCCCCCCTACCATTTCACAAAAAAAGTGTCAAAAATGTTAAAAATGACAAGAGACAGTTTTTGACAATTCCTTTATTTAAAAGCTTCTTCTTTCTTCTATCTTCTATCTTCCTTTGGTTTCTTCCTCCATCTTCTTCTTCTGGTTCTTCTGGTTCTTCCTCCGGTGTTCTCATCCGGCATCTTCTTCCACGGCGTCTTCTTCCCTGCTTCTCCTCGGGCCGCTCCGCATCTATGATGGCATGGTGGGAGGCTCCCATTGTGTGACGCTTCTCCTCTTCTGACGGTTCTTAAATAACGGGGGCGGGGCCAACCGGTGACCCCGCCCCCTCTGACGCACGGGGACTTCCCTGTGGCATTCCCCGTGATGTTAGAGGGGGCGGGGTCACCGGGATGCCCCACCCTCCGTTATTTAAGAACCGTCAGAAGAGGTGAAGCGTCACACAGCGGGAGCCTCTCACCATGCCATCATGGATGCGGAGTGGCCCGAGGAGAAGAAGGCAACAAGATGCTATGGAGGAAGATGCCGGACGAGAACACCAGAGGAAGAACCAGAAGAGCCAGAAGAAGAAGAAGAAAATGGAGGATGAAACTGAAGGAAGATAGAAGATAGAAGAAAGAAGAAGCATTTAAATAAAGGAATTGTCAAAAACTATCTCTTGTCATTTTTAACATTTTTGACACTTTTTTTGTGAAATGGTAGGGGTACTTTTGTACCCCCTTACCATTTCACACGGGGGAGGGCCGGGATCTGGGGGTCACCTTGTTAAAGGGGGCTTCCAGATTCCAATAAGCTCCCTGCCCACAGACCCCCACAACCACTGGGCAAGGGTTGTAGGGATGAGGCCCTTGTCCCCATCAACATGGGGACAAGGTGTTTTGGGGGGCTACCCCAAAGCACCCTCCCAATGTTGAGGGCATGTGGCCTGGTACGGTTTGGGGGGGGCGCTCTCTCGTCCCCCCTCTTTTCCTGCGGCCTGCCAGGTTGCGTGCTCAGATAAGGGTCTGGTATGGATTTTTGGGGGGACCCACGCCATTTTTTTACATTTTGGTTCAGGGTTCCCCTGTGGGGAATTCCCATGCCGTTTTTATCAATGAACTTTTATGTGTATTGTCGGACCGGCAATTCATTATTAGCCGCGAGTACTTTTAAATTACTTCTTTTCCTTTGAAATGTCATTTTGCTGTCAGACTGTTCTAAACACGGGAAACATGCACCCCTTTACAGGCATACTATAGACACCCCCCAGGTACAAAATTTAAAGGAATATTACACTTTTATTGTTTCACTTAAGCATTATTAAAATCACTGCACCTGAAAAAACAGCTATTTTTAAAACTTTTTTGCATTGATACATTGCATATTAACCTTTACAATTAGCACTTTTGATTATTCATGTTCGTGTCCCATAGACTTTAACGGTGTTCGCACAAATTTTTTGTCTGTTCGCATGTTCTGCTGCGAACCGAACAGGGGGATGTTCGGCCCATCCCTAGTTATCATTGAGAATCATGGGGTACAACTTGTCAAGGAACTTGGAGGTCCAAAGTTGCCCAACTGTGAAACAAGTCATATATATTTTAATAGAAAAGAGCTCTCATTTATACTTGCATTTACATCAGCAGAACAAATGCTGGAAGTGATGTGTGCACATGGGCCAGAAGCAAATGTGTGGGGATGCCAAACAAATCAATGCACCCCACCCACACCAAATCTAACTACCACATCCACCCCCGCATTGATTAAGCACAAGTACATATCATACCCTTATCCAGAAAATGAGCAGCACCTCCTCTTTGCTAAAGAGGGACCTCGCCATGTCCACCTAGATGGAGATCTTGACCAGCACAGGAACTTCTGGGTGATTACAACGACTTAATTCTGGGTCAGAAGGCGAAACCACACTCTTTTGATCGCTGCTGCGAATATTTGATCGCAACCACTATTAGAATTTTATTATTTTTGTTTATTTGCAGATATGCAAATTTGTATTTCTACTTAGGACCTACTTAAAGGTGTTCAATAAGAAATGGTGTCCCTGGGTTAGCAGCAGGTGAATGACAAAAACAAAAGGCCCAGTTTGAGCCCTGGTTCACATTGACAGAGGGAGGAAAATCGTTCAGCTGAAATCACACACTTTCATTCCCACATGTCAGTCCCGACTGCAGGGGGAATTTTAGAGACATCTGTGCAGGTTTCTGCACTGATATCAATACAAATTGCACCCCAAAGTCGCACCAATTAAAACAGTGCAATTGTCACAGCTTTGACATGTCAAATCGCACCAATGTGAACTAAAGCTGACACATACAACACTGCCTATCCACCCAGCTGAATTCATTACCTGCAATTCTCAACAGCTGTTATATATAAAGATTCCACCTTTATCATTAACTTGCAGGTGTGCAGAAGCGTAGGTTTACATTGAAGCGATTTGTCATGCGATTTGAGAGATCAAATCGCATGACTATTGGCAGCAATGGCACTGTTCCAATCGATGCAACTATTTTTGTGGTGCCGCACCAATTTGCTAAAGTAGTTCCTGCACTACTTTTGCCGATTTCAGGTGCGACTTCAATAGACATTTGTGTATGAAGCCACACGGATGTCTATCAAGTAGCACCTGAAATCACGCTGCCCTTGCTACTTTGAAATCGTGCTACTTCAAGTGAAGTAGCACGATTTCAAAGTAGCATCAATGTGAACCAGGGCAAAGAGATTAGTTTTTTGGTGCACAAATACATATTGAAATAAAATAAGAGATATTGCACTTTCCCAAAAACACCACCCACAGAAACTAAAGAGAAAGAAAAGTAGAAGAAAAAAAAAAAAACACGCAACAAAGCTCAATAATGTACTTTTATTTTACCAGCAGAAAAAAAAATTTGGACAGGATCTATGGTGCTACATTTAGCAATGGGATTATAAGGGCCCTATATAGGAGCTTACAATCTAAAATTAGACAAAACCTTAGAGTGGACACAGCTTTAATTTCAGTGTATAACGGACAACACATCACATTTTTATCTGCAAGATTATAGAAACATACTTAAACGGTCATTCTTACAAAGCATTCCAACAGAATATTACAAAAGACTTATTCAAAACACCCACCACCAGCCCACAATCCACACATACATACATTGGTGACCATGTTCTGCTGGAATCTGCATTTCGGTGTACACGATTAAACAACAAGATCAAAAAGAGTAGGTCAGCAGATGCTTCCAAACGATGTTTGCGTGATCAGACAGGAACAATACACACACAACATTGACAGCATGGCCACATCAACCCACTTTTGATTGAAAAAATGCACAAGAATTTCATCAAATCTCCCAATATCATTCCTTCTCCCCCACAAATCACAGCAAAAAACCTGACCTTTTCAGGCCAAACGAACCCCCCTACTGCAGGCCTTTATATAAGAGAGGTTGTATTGTTAGCACACTGACACACCCAATAGAAGTACACACCCACCAGTATCTTTCAATCTATCTCTTCATGTATGTCTAAAGTGCTTGCACCTGATGAGCAGGAACACATAATACTATTCGCAACTGTGTTATCTATTTGCATCAAATCTCCAACTACAGGACAAAGATCAAAGTCCATTTGCATCCACATATACAAAGCAACAGTTTTCTAAGCATATGTACCCGTGCAGTGTAAACCCTAAAATTTGAAATGTCCAAGTCTCTGGGCATGATTAGTGCTAATAAACATTAACATCAGTCCCTGGCTGCAATGAGCTTACAATATAAAGTCCAAAATTAACTTTCTTACATTGGAACCTATTTCAACAGGAGAAAAATAAGGTGCCAGCATGTCTTTGGATTGTGGTGAGAAACCCACACAGGGAGAACATATAAACTTCAACACAAGAACTAGCATGTTGGGGAATTGTACCAACATCCCAGGTTCTGCTAGACAGAACTGCTACCCACTTAGCCACCAGGCAGCCCTACACATGTTATCTGCATCTCTGTGGTGTGAACCAGCCCTAAGTCCATAGCCATGCTCAGTGTCACAAGTAATATACAATATATTGGCCTAAGTATTGTGATGCCTGCCTTTAAACGCACATGAACTGTAATGGCATCCCAGTATTAGTATTGGGTTCAAAACTCATTTGGCCCACCCTTTGCAGCTATAACAGCTTCAACTCTTCTTGTCCACAAGGTTTAGGAGTGTGTCTATGGGAATGTTTAACCATTCTTCCAAGTGCATTTGTGAGGTCATGCACTGATGTTGGACGAGAAGGCCTGACCTACAGTCTCCTCTCGAATTCATCCCCAAGGTGTTCTGTTGTGTTGAGTTCAGGACTCTGTCCAAGCCAGTCAAGTTCCTCCACCCCAAACTCCCTCATCCATGTCTTTATGGACCTAGCTTTGAGCACTGGTCCAAATGATTTGTTGGAGGGGGGATTATGATGTGGGGTTGTTTTTCAGGGGTTGGGCTTGGCCTCTTAGTTCCAGTTAAGGGAACTCTTAAGGCGTCAGCATACCAAGACATTTTGGACAATTTCGTGCTCCCAACTTTGTGGGAACAGTTTGGGGAAAGCCCCTTCCTGTTCCAACATGACTGCACACCAGTGCACAAAGCAAGGTCCATAAAGACATGGATGAGTAAGTTTGGGGTGGAGAAACTTGACTGGCCTGCACAGAGTCCTGGCCTCAACCCAATAGAACACCCTTTGGCTGAATTAGAGTAGAAACTGCGAGCCAGGCCTTCTCATCCAACATCAGTCCCCGGCCTCACAAATGCACTTCTGGAAGAATGATCAAACATTCCCATAGGCACACTAAACCTTGTGGACAGCCTTCCCAGAAGCTGTTCTAGCTGCAAAGGGTGGGCCAAATCAAATTTTAACCCTACGGACTAAGACTTGGCTGCCATTAAAGTTCATGTGTGTGTAAAGGCAGGCGTCCCAATACTTTTGGCTAAATAGTGTATCTGGAAAAGACTAACAATGGTGGTGGAACCCTCCTACACATAAATACTACATTTAGACATAGTTATAGGACCTGGAACAACTTCTCTACATGAAGCAACATGGTTGGGATTTGAACCCAGACCCTCAGGTCTAAGCAGAAGTTCTAACCTCTAAGCCACGGAACTGCCGCGTGTGAGATCCTCCTACACATAACTACACATAAATACACATAAAAACACATAAATACTGCATTTCTTTGGACATACAGGTGATGGAATTACATTACTCAAGAGTTATTCTTGATTTATTCTGTGATATTTGGTGTTTTTTTGTGGGTGAGAGTAGAATATTACCCTCAAATTTTTGGGAATTACATTTTGATTTCTGATGTTGGTACACATATCACATTTTTTGGGCTCAAATTATGAATATTTGGAAATAATAAAAAGCACAAAAAATTGTGATTCATTTTAAATTTGCATCAGCAATGGTATTATTTGTGGATTATGAAGACACCTGTGTAAGTTTGGGTGAAGATTGTTGTGAGATGGAGAGTAACAAGTGAAAGTGACAGAAAAAAATATATTTTACCAAAACATCAAAACATTCCACATTCTAGTAGTCTTAAAATCAAAATATTTTAAGTAGAAGCAACAATGTTGCAAAGGAAAATTTATTTCACAGAAAGATACATTGCATCTCAACATTAAAAGGTTTTTTTTGTGAAAGTTAGAATTGTTCCATTAGAATCAATGGCTGAAACTTGATTTTGACTAAAATAGAGCAGATTTTCATTAAAAAAATGCTCTCTAATTAGCTCTCATTTTGGTATTTACTATAGCGCCGGATAAAAAAGACACTTGAGTTAAAATGAGAGTTATTTTCAGGTCTGAGCATGCTCAGTTGTGTTGGCACCTAGTTGTCCAAAACGGGGAATTTTTCACTTCTCAGACTTTTAAAGATATTTCAGTGTAGAAATCACTTTTCACACAGTTTAAAAGCAGATTATCTTTAAATAATATAACACATATTTCAGTACCATTTAGGCAATTATATCATGCTCTAAACATTATTTCCATGTGCACTACTCCAGGTTTTAGCAGAGTAAGGGTTTGGGTAGACATGTGCATTCGTTTTCGTCCGAATGCATTTTCGTCCGAATTTCAGGTATTTTCGTTATCGTTTTAACAAACGATAACAAAAGTGCAGAGTCCGAAAAACGAAAGATCCGACATAAACAAATGCTTTATTTTCGTTTTCCTTGCTACAACAGTTCGATATAGATAGGAGATTCGACATGATGATGACAATAACAATCTGTCCATCAAACCTGTGGTCGAATGTGCCTAACCTTAGCTCTATTAGTCCAAGATTATTCTACATAGAGAGAAAAGATTTGACGTAGGGGAGAAAAGATTCGACGTAGGGGAGAAAAGATTCGACGTAGGGGAGAAAAGATTCGACGTAGGGGAGAAAAGATTCGACGTAGAGGAGGAAAGATTCGATGTTGGGGAGGAAAGATTCGACGTAGGGGAGGAAAGATTCGACGTAGGGGAGGAAAGATAAATAAAAATAATGATGATGATGAATGTTATTGGCTGATTGTAACCAAAGAGGAGGAGCAGTATAATAGCTAGAACTAAGTACACAGTACTTTGGCTTATGGTGTCTGTTGAAAGTTCTAAGAAGATTCGACGGAGCAGGTAAACTATACGGCGTCGTACAGTTTAGCTGCTCCGTCGAATCTTCTTTGAACAATCGACAGACACCATAAGCCTTCAATGACAGATTCGACCTTAATTAGGATTTTCGGACGAATGCAATTTTTAACGAAAACCGAAATAAATAAAAACGAATTTCGGGAGTAACTAAATAAATGTATTTTTTGGACGAAAACGAAATTCTGAAACGAAATATTTCAGTGTGCACATGTCTAGGTTTGGGTGCTATTTGGTTTCAGGGAACTATAGTAAATTCGATTTTGGGAGTATTTTCTCACCAGCGTTATAGTGAATACTGTTTTCGCGCTAATTAGTGCTAATTACTGCAAATTAGCGCTATTAGCGATAATTAGCGCCGCAGCTCTATAGTAAATGACCCCCACGCCTCTTAAAAAAATACCTTGGGGTATATACTCTCCAAAATGTGGCCATTTTGTGGATGTTTCCTCTGTTCTCCACTGTCCACTGTTTTGGAGGCTCCTGGGCCTCCAAAAATGTAATAGGTAGTCAGCAGATTAGATGCATAATTTAAGCCCCTAGAACACCTAAAGCTGCTTCTTAGATTTCAGGCCTCACTATGTGGTTAGGCTGTAAAAAAAGTCTCACATACGTGGTATTGTCATACTTGGGAGGAGTAGCCTGTGTTTTGGGGTTTAATTCTAAGTATGACTATTCTGTGTGTTAGAAATATCTTATTAATTGACAACTTTGTGTAAAAAAAAAAAAATACATTTTAATTCTGCAGTTTCCAAAAAATTGAGGCAAAATATTGAAATCCTCAAAAGACTCACCATGCCTCTTAGAAAATACTGTGGGATGTTTGCTTTCTAAAATGGGTTAATTTTGTGGGTGTTTTAATCCTTAGAACTCCTAAAGGTGCTCTTGGATGTCGACCCTCTCTGTGTGGTTAATCACTTGATGACCAGTGATGTACCCACTTGGATTCTGAGTGGTCATACCAGGATGATACCTGCAGCTATAGGGATCATCCCAGTATTGTTTGTTTCAGCCGTTGTCTAGTAAAAGAATCACTTCCAGTTTTGTTCCCCATTGAAAACGTCAGCGTGTGACGAAACGCGTCTGGGAGGGACGTGCTGACGTCACCACGTTTGCCCTGTGAGGATGGGAGTATTGTATGAGTGCCGGCCGGCTTCAACTTCTCGCTGTTTTTAAACTTCTTTATGTAAGTGCAATTTCTATTTTGAATAAAACAGATATACAGTATTACACTATTGGGCATTTTTACTTTGTATGTGCCGCTGAGCTTGGGCTTGACTGGCCAGGACGCGTCCACGCTGCCCCGGATAGGAGCCTGTGTGTGTCATATCCCATTTGTCTACCATGTGAGGATGTCTGGTAAGCTGAATATCCCCTAGGATTCGTTGGTCTGTTCTTAACCTTTTTACACGCTGAGTTGGGTGACACTTTGCCTGTTTGAATTTGTCATCTGGTAAGCAGCCCGTGCATGCGATGTGCTGTCTGTCAATGGTTTTGTTTTTCCCTTTTTTTCACACTAATATTGTTTTTGGGTGATTTATACAGTTCATTATTGCCTGATTTCTACTTGAGATTGGGTGTTGCACCTATTTCACTTATTTCACGTTTTTTGCATGATTGCATGACACTCATTCACCATCCATGGCTGCTGTGACAACTTTGGGTGATATATGATACTCATGATTTATTTCTTTGAGTGTTGTACTTTTTTTCACTTTTTGAGTCTTGCAAATATCAGTATTACGCTATGTTTGTGCTATATATTTTTTGGATCTAAATATTGATGGACTGGACATATGAGACGGTTGTGATCATCTTGACTCGGCTGGATCATCATTTTAAAGGCCCAGGCTGGGTTTAAGCCACCCGCTCTTATTTGGCTTACATCTGGTAAGCGCAGTATTTTGGTGTTTCCAGTTCCATTGCTGTTTTTCACTTACCACATTGGATGAAATCTTATGTTATTTGCATTTAACAATTCCACCTACTTCATTTTATGTGGACATTCATATGGGACTGCACGGACTATATTAAGACTTTTTATTTAATTTTTAGCGCGGTTTCTGTTTATTAGTTTGATTTGGTGTGACCGCACTTATAACCGCAGCTTCTTTTCCCTTGCCAAGCGCAGTTTTTTTCTTTTTGACTTCCAGTTTTGTGGTTGTAAAAAAAAACAGTACTGGTTTGAAAAAAGGATTGGATCATACCGATCTTGGTATAATCCAAAGCATTTAAGGGCAGAGGAGAGATCTGGGGTCTAATAGACCCAAAATCTCTCAGTAAAGAGTACCTGTTACTGCCCTTTGCTGAGGGGATATTTATATTCAATAAAAATGATAAAAAAAATTCAAGCAACAGTGTAACAAAAAAAAAAATACTAAAAAAAATGTAAAGTGCCCCTATCCCCCTGTGTTCTTGCACAAAGATGAATGCATGTGTCAGTCCCGCATGCATGCAAAACAGCAATCACACCACACATGTGAGGTATCACAGTGAACATCAGATCAAGAGCAATAAATATAGCACCAGACCTCCTGTGTAAAGCCTCGTACACACGATCAGATTTTCCACAGACAAAGCCTCGGACTTTTGTCCGAAGGGAGTTGGCCAAAAACTTGTCTTGCATACAAACGGCACATAATTGTCTGCCAACAAACACGAACGTAGTGACGTACTAGACATACTACGAGCAGATAAAGAGGAAGTTCAATTGTCAGGCACCACCCTTTGGGCACCTTCTGCTAATTTCGTGTTAGTAGAAGTTTGGTGAGTGTTGATTCGCGCTTTTCATTTTGCGATTTTCATTTTGTGCTTTTCAGTTTGTTTCTGGACAGCCTTCGTCAACCAGACATGTTGTGGAATCGGAGGAGATAACTTGTTATTTATCATTGGCCTTGGGTCAAAGCAATAGCAATAGCTTTAACCCAAGTCCAGTCCAGGAACAGGAGGAGGAGGATTTCTTGGACCAAAAATTGCTTTATTAATCGTGACCAGTTATGTCATATGCCTTTGCTGCGGGAGCTCCAGGAGAATAATCCGGATTATTTTCAGAATTATCTCCGGATGATGTACCCCTGGTTTCACCAAATTTTGGCATTGTTGACCCCTATATTAAGAAGCAGGACACATGCATGAGGCTTTTATTTTAATTTTTGGTTGAATAATGATTTGATTTGGTATATTTTCTATATTTTTGGATGCATAAAATGCACTTTTTGGTTAAGTTCTATTGGCAGATAGCATGTCTAATTGTATTTATTTTCTTTTATTAATGCACAATAAAATCAAATTGTGGATAATAATACTTGGCTATGTGTTTTACTTCAAATGACAATTTGGGAGTAGGCAGTTACATTTAAAAAAATACAAGGTAAAATTAACAAGGGACACCAACATGGTTGTATCTTTGATCGTAAAAACTACAGGATAATGGTGTTGTGGTAATTTTCCCAAAAAAACCCCAAACAAGCATAATAATATTATTCTTGATATCATTAGAAAATAAAAGGCTTTTAAAATAAGTTTGGCAGAACTCCATCAGTATCACCAGCAAAAAAGCTTCATTGTTATCCCATTAAAGAAGAAGAGAATGTGTGATGCATTTCGAGATTTCATAATTTGCCACGTCACGAATGTTAATTCTCCATTACGAATGCTAGTTTACAAGACCGACCACTTCTGGCTCGTCCTTGCTTTCGAGCATGTGTGTTTGTACTTTGGACTTTTGTTCGATGGACTTGTGTACACACGCTCGGAAAATCCGACAACAGATTTGTCTGTGAAAAATGTTAAAGCCTGCCATCCAACATTTGTCTGCGAAAAATCAAACAACAATTGTCTGATGGAGCAAAATCCGATCGTGTGTACGGGGCTTAAATCTAAAGTGGTAACCTGTAAAGATTTTTAAAGTGTAATAATAATAAAATGTATGTAGTTTGTCGCAGTTGCACGTGTGTGTGCAATTTTAAAGTGTGACATGTTTGGTATCTATTTACTTAGCAAAACATCATTTTTTAATATTTTACCAAACAATTGGGTATTATATTGTGTTTTTTTGCATTATAATGCAAAAAAGTGTATTTTTTCCAAAAAAATTGCATTTGAAAAACCACTGTGCAAATGCAATGTGACAAAAACATTTGCAACAACCACCATTTTATATTCTAGAGTCTCTGCTTTAATAAAAATATATAATGTTTGGGCGTTCAAAGTAATTTTCTAGCAAAAAATACTGATGTTTACATGTAAACAAAAAGTGCCAGAAAAAGTCTGGTCTTCAATTAGTTAAGCTATGAAAAAGTCCCACACATTTGGTATTGCCATACTAAGGGAGGAGAAGCAGAATGTGTTTTGGGTTATAATTCTAAGTATGTTTGTACTGTATGCTAGAAATATCTTATTAATTGACAACTTTATGTAAAAAAATACACTTTCATTTTTTTCCTGCATTTTCCTTAAAACTTATGACAAAAAATGAAAATTTCAAAAGACTCATTATGCCTTTCAGAAAATACCATTGAGTGTTTGTTTTCCAAAATAGGATCACTTTGTGGGTGTTTCCCCTGTCTTGGTGCTCCAGGGCCTTCAAAATGTGATAGGGAAATTAGATGTGTAATTTATGCCCCTGGTACGCCTGAAGGTGCTTCAAAATGACCAAATAACATGAGGAATTGTTAAGGTTTTTGCCAGCCACAATATTAACACGTGGTCCCAATGGCCCAAAAAAGCTTCATAAACAAAAAATGGCTGCAACATAGAGGTCACAGACTGAAAGATAGCCATATAGTTAGAGACCTAAAGGCATGTAAAAAACAGTTTTTTTTTATTGCATAGAAAACACTTTATTAATACAAAATAGCTCAGAATCAGCCTCACAATACTATTCTTAAGTCAGACAACTTCCTCCACCATCACAAATCTAAAATCAGACAACGTTGTCTATTTGACACATAGTAAAAATCAGTCCAGGTGTACAAAAGGGTAGAGTATATGACACACATTGACCAAGGAAACAAAAGAACTGCTTGAAGAAGTATAAGCTGATAGAATATTGATCAATGTGTGTCTCTTTAGGCAACCTTAAAGCCTTACCGGCTATATTCATTCACCAATACCAATAATTCAGGCGTGTTGCCAGCAGCATAGAATAAAGGTAAAAATTGTAATAGTAGACTATTGAAGTCATATTGAGGATCAAGTCTGTGGACAGTCCCTCAGTGTTAAAAGTCCTCCAGGACTTATGTGACTTGTAGAGTTCTCTTACCTACCACTGGGGATTATATAAACTATGTTACCAGTATCCGTGATGAATTGACAATTTAAATTATGCAGAGACTTAAAGATATATAGAGCTGCTATCTCAGCAATGGTGGTTTTCAATTGAAAGAAAATTGCTAACTATAAGCCTGAAAGTTCACACTAGTTAGCATGATAGCCAGTGCTGAAATCCATTTAGAACTTACTCATGCAATACAGCCACTTTGAGCAGAACAGGCTACAAGCCCCACTTGGACTTTACTGTCAATGAGCAAAGCTATATTTAGCCATCCACGTTCATCATGGGCTTGGATTCCATATTCAGTGTCACACTGAGCCAACTGTTTATGTTGGGCCTTATGAATCTCCTTTCCAGACAATGTCAACGCATTTCACCAATGAAGTATAATAGGTTTCGTCAGGATGCTGGAGGCTAGTAAAAGACCCTAGTATTTCCCACCATCTTGTTTACATATTTGCACGCCTCCAAAAACATGGCTATTTGACTGTGTCAAATACTGTAAACCATTTGGTGTCCAACATAAAACTCATTTATTCACTAGCTCTGAGAAGGCATGCCAGGGATGATTCATATTCTATTTAGGGATGCTTTTTTTTAAGCTCATAATTTGGATAATCATTCCTTTTTTTTAATTTTAGATCCCTCTTTTGAGAATGTAACCACATTTACTCAAAGACACAAAACCACCAAAGCATACGTTTTGAACTATCTATCCAAAAAAACCTTTTTGGGGAAAGAGTATTTAAATTATACTGTAGATCCATCTCTCTTCTTTAAGGAGCACAGAGTAAAAGTTTCCTCTCCTTAAAGGTAGATTTAAGGCATATATCCATTTAATTTTTAATCCCTCCACCTTATTCTCATGACAGGAGATAAAATGTTGTTCTAAGGGAAACAAATTCAAAATAAGAATAGTAGCTAGTGGGGTTCCAACATCCCTGAATTACATGTATAAGGAAAAACCCTAAAAGTGGTACTTTAATGGTACTGGGTCATTTTTTCCCAATTGAATGGAAAGTATTTCTGGATAATTTAAAAGTTAACAAATCTTTATTAATACAAAATATATAAAAAATTACAATACATATTAAAAAATGTTAGAATAGGATTCTTTACTGTGGAGTTGGAGGTGGAGTTGGAATCACCAAAACTAAGGATGAAAATGATGAACACCCTGGGTGTTCATCATTTTCATCCTTTGTTTTGGTAATTCCAACTTGAGTACACCGTAAACTCGAGTACACCGTATTCCTTATACATAAGGGGAAAAAAAGATTAGGTTATACTTCTTCAAGCAGTTCTTTTGCTGCCTCGGTCAATGTGTTTCCTATACTCTACCCTTCTGTATGACTGATTTTAACTTTGGGGTTGATTTACTAAAGCTGGGAAGTGCAAAATCTGGTACAGCTCTGGATAGAAACCAATCAGCTTCTATTTTTTTGTCAAAGCTTAATTGAACAAGCTGAAGTTAGATGCTGACTGGCTACCGTGCACAGTTGCACCAGATTTTACACTCTCCATTGTTAGTAAATCAACCCCTATGTGTCAATTGGACAACATTGTCTGATCTTATATTTGTGATGGTGGAGAGAGGTGTCTGACTTCTAATAATTGCACTGTGAGCCTGGCTCTGAGCTATTTTGTACTAATAAAGTGTTTTCTATGCAATAAAGAGAAGTTTGGTTTCTAAATGCATTCTGCAATGAAACGTCCCACACTCTGCTTGAGTGCTTTCATCATATACTGCTTCCTCCCAGTCTGAATATAGATATCAGATATTCCAACTGCTCACAAGCACAAAACAAGACGATACTTGTTTAGTTGCTGAACATGGACTCTTTATTAGAACCAAAATAAAAGTCTTATATACAGTTAAAGAGAAGGTTCCTACCTCCTGCTCATATTACTCTAACAATAAAACTGTAACCAGAAACCTAATTAACATGAGCTTAATAACTAAGCCCTTATAGCAGCCGATGTGACTCCGTGCCCTCCTGGGCATTGTTATGATAAATCAGGATTTCACTACAGGTCAAACTTGTTGTCACCGAGCTTCACACAGTAGATTATACATTATCATAAGTATAAACACAGGACACCTTCTCACAATAGCAGGAGCTCCAGCAGGAGTCGGCCTGTCTCCTACATTGTACAGAGGCCAATGTGATCAGCTCTCTCAACTAACATGTTGTTAGTTCATGAATCAAACAAACCAAGAATAGTCTTTACATATATCCTGGGAGATATTGTGGATAAATATTACTGTCCCATTTTAAGTAATCCAAGATATATTTTCTCGCCAGGATGGCACAGGGTGACTTAGACATAAGAGGTGCATGGGTAGCTGAAACATGGGTTTCCCAACTTTTCCAAGGGATTCTTGGTTCCCGTCACACATTCTACATGGCCTCTAAATATATGACTGTCTTTTTGACTCTTTCTCTCAGACTTTCTTTTATGAGCACCTGAAGGTGCTTCTTGGATTTTGGGCCCCTCTGTGTGACTAAGCTGTGAAAAAGTTTCACACATCTGGCATCGCCATACTCAAGAGGCATAACAGAATGTGTTTTGGGATGTATTTATAAGTATGTCTATGCTGTGTGTGAGAAATATTATTATTTGTACTGTCATCGAATGTTAGGGTCTCAAGAAACAAAATAGCCAGTGAGTAGGGATGAGCCGAACACCCCCCTGTTCGGTTCGCACCAGAACATGCGAACAGGAAAAAAGTTCGTTCGAACACGCGAACACTGTTAAAGTCTATGGGACACGAACATGAATAATCAAAAGTGCTAATTTTAAAGGCTAATGTGCAAGTTATTGTCATAAAAAGTGTTTGGGGACCTGGGTCCTGCCCCAGGGGACATGGATCAATGCAAAAAAAAGTTTTAAAAACGTCCGTTTTTTCAGGAGCAGTGATTTTAATAATGCTTAAAGTCAAACAATAAAAGTGTAATATCCCTTTAAATTTCGTACCTGGGGGGTGTCTATAGTATGCCTGTAAAGGGGCGCATGTTTCCTGTGTTTAGAACAGTCTGACAGCAAAATGACATTTTGAAGGAAAAAACTCATTTAAAACTACCCGCGGCTATTGCATTGCCGACAATACACATAGAAGTTCATTGATAAAAACGGCATGGGAATTCCCCAAAGGGAGACCCCAAACCAAAATTAAAAAAAAAAAAATGACGTGGGAGTCCCCCTAAATTCCATACCAGGCCCTTCAGGTCTGGTATGGATATTAAGGGGAACCCCGGCCAAAATTAAAAAAAAAAATGACGTGGGGTTCCCCCTAAATTCCATACCAGACCCTTCAGGTCTGGTATGGATTTTAAGGGGAACCCCGCGCCAAAAAAAAAAAAAAAAAAACGGCGTGGGGTCCCCCCAAAAATCCATACCAGACCCTTATCCGAGCACGCAACCTGGCAGGCCGCAGGAAAAGAGGGGGGGACGAGAGTGCACCCCCCCTCCTGAACCGTACCAGGCCACATGCCCTCAACATTGGGAGGGTGCTTTGCGGTAGCCCCCCAAAACACCTTGTCCCCATGTTGATGAGGACAAGGGCCTCATCCCCACAACCCTGGCCGGTGGTTGTGGGGGTCTGCGGGCGGGGGGCTTATCGGAATCTGGAAGCCCCCTTTAACAAGGGGACCCCCAGATCCCGGCCCCCCCCTGTGTGAAATGGTAAGGGGGTACTTACCCCTACCATTTCACTAAAAAACTGTCAAAAATGTTAAAAATGACAAGAGACAGTTTTTGACAATCCCTTTATTTAAATGCTTCTTCTTTCTTCTATCTTCCTTCATCTTCTGGTTCTTCTGGTTCTTCTGGCTCTTCTGGTTCTTCCTCCGGCGTTCTCGTCCAGCATCTCCTCCGGCGTCTTCTATCTTCTTCTCCTCGGGCCGCTCCGCACCCATGGCATGGGGGGAGGCTCCTGCTCTTCTCTTCTTCTTTTCTTCTCTTCTTCTCTTCTTCATTTTCTTCTGCGGGCCGCTCCGCATCCATGCTGGCATGGAGGGAGGCTCCCGCTGTGTGACGGCGCTCCTCGTCTGACAGTTCTTAAATAACGGGGGCGGGGCCACCCGGTGACCCCGCCCCCATCTGACGCACGGGACATGACGGGACTTCCCTGTGGCATTCCCCGTGACGTCACAGGGAAGTCCTGTCAAGTCACCGTGCGTCAGAGGGGGGCGGGGTCACCGGGTGGCCCCGCCCCCCGTTATTTAAGAACTGTCAGACGAGGAGCGCCGTCACACAGCGGGAGCCTCCCTCCATGCCAGCATGGATGCGGAGCGGCCCGGAGAAGAAAATGAAGAAGAGAAGAAGAGAAGAAGAGAAGAAAAGAAGAAGAGAAGAAAAGAAGAAGAGAAGAGAGGGAGCCTCCCCCCCATGCCATGGGTGCGGAGCGGCCCGAGGAGAAGAAGATAGAAGACGCCGCGGAGGAGATGCTGGATGAGAACGCCGGAGGAAGAACCAGAAGAGCCAGAAGAACCAGAAGAACCAGAAGATGAAGGAAGATAGAAGAAAGAAGAAGCATTTAAATAAAGGAATTGTCAAAAACTGTCTCTTGTCATTTTTAACATTTTTGACAGTTTTTTAGTGAAATGGTAGGGGTAAGTACCCCCTTACCATTTCACACAGGGGGGGGGGCCGGGATCTGGGGGTCCCCTTGTTAAAGGGGGCTTCCAGATTCCGATAAGCCCCCCGCCCGCAGACCCCTACAACCACCGGCCAGGGTTGTGGGGATGAGGCCCTTGTCCTCATCAACATGGGGACAAGGTGTTTTGGGGGGCTACCCCAAAGCACCCTCCCAATGTTGAGGGCATGTGGCCTGGTACGGTTCAGGGGGGGGGGCGCACTCTCATCCCCCCCTCTTTTCCTGCGGCCTGCCAGGTTGCGTGCTCGGATAAGGGTCTGGTATGGATTTTTGGGGGGACCCCACGCCGTTTTTTTTTTTTTTTTGGCGCGGGGTTCCCCTTAAAATCCATACCAGACCTAAAGGGTCTGGTATGGAATTTAGGGGGAACCCCACGTCATTTTTTTTTTTTTAATTTTGGCCGGGGTTCCCCTTAATATCCATATCAGACCTGAAGGGCCTGGTATGGAATTTAGGGGGACTCCTACGTCATTTTTTTTTAAATTTTTGTTCGGGGTTCCCCTTTGGGGAATACCCATGTCGTTTTTATCAATGAACTTCTATGTGTATTGTCGGCAATGCAATAGCCGCGGGTAGTTTTAAATGAGTTTTTTCCTTCAAAATGTCATTTTGCTGTCAGACTGTTCTAAACACGGGAAACATGCGCCCCTTTACAGGCATACTATAGACACCCCCCAGGTACGAAATTTAAAGGGATATTACACTTTTATTGTTTGACTTTAAGCATTATTAAAATCACTGCTCCTGAAAAAACGGCCGTTTTTAAAACTTTTTTTTGCATTGATCCATGTCCCCTGGGGCAGGACCCAGGTCCCCAAACACTTTTTATGACAATAAGTTGCATATTAGCCTTTAAAATTAGCACTTTTGATTTCTCCCATAGACTTTTAAAGGGTGTTCCGCGGCATTCGAATTTGCCGCGAACACCCCTAATTGTTTGCTGTTTGGCGAACTTGCGAACAGCCAATGTTCGAGTCGAACATGAGTTCGACTCGAACTCGAAGCTCATCCCTACCAGTGAGTACATCAGGAGTGATCGCATTTCTAATTTATATACCATATTTTGTAGACTCTGTAACCTTCGCACAGACTAAACAATATACAATGATTTGGGCAGCAGAATACATTTTGGTCTACATTTAAGAAGAAATATTATTTATTTGCAACATTTGATAACAGAAACTAAGAAAACTGTTTTCTAATCAAAATCTTCAGTATGTGTTTATATGACAAAAAATGATAATTAAAAAAAAACAGTAGTGATTAAATACCACCAGAAGAAAGCTCTGCCTGGCTCAAAAAATGATAAGAATATCATTTGGGTACAGTGTTGCATGCCCTAGTAACTGTCATTCAAAGTGTGACAGCGCTAAAAACGAATAAAATGTCCTGGGCACGAACGCAGTGACAATGGTTTGTCCAGGTGACAATGGTTTTTCCAGAAAGTAAGTAAGGAGAAATCTGCAACAGAGACAAAGAAATAAATAACATCTAAGAGGAGGATTGCGCCTTCTCCTACTCTACAAAAGAAAACTGTTTTTGTTTTTGTCTGTGTTGCTCTTGAAGAGTTCTGCTCTGGTAAAATGTTGTCAACAAGACAGGATAGCAGTGCAAATCCAACAGGGTTCTAACCCATCCCCACTCTATCCAAATCTAGAAAAATTATGTTTAGCTTTACATACTTTTTCAGATACTAAACTATTGTTTAATGACCATTATCAGAAAAGAAACAATATTTCCTGAGTACCACATTAGTATTATATCCAGAGTTTGAAAGAATATGGTAATTGGATCAATTTATTTCATCCAGTTTATGGATAACCCCTAAGAATATGAGGTTTGAAGTAAACCAGTCATGAAAGCAATAGAGAGGTTGAGCTTGCAGCACTAAAAATGCAGCATGCCTGTTATGCTGGCCCCCCTCCAAAACAAATTTATTGACCTAGAACAAATACAGTATACAGACTAGTCCTTATCTCCATAATTGGTCAGTATTGAAGAAAAAGAGTATTAGCCCGGGTTCACACCTATGCGAATTAGATGTGCGTTTCCCCACATCTAATTCGCATAGTAGGAGAATGTGACCGGCTCCCTATGGAGCTGGTTCACATATCTCCGGGGCGGCTGCGGAGCGCACTGCACAAAAACGCTGTGGGGGTCATTTACTATAACTCCAGGAAGTACTGAGCACTATGGCAAATAATAGAGCCCATTTTAGCCAAATGGAAACAAAACGGCGAATTTGCGCATGAAAATCAGCGATACAAGCAGAGAACAAACGTTTGTAAATTCTAAATTGCCGCTAATTCGCGCTTCCGCGTATATACAAATGCCAATTCTTATCAAGTTGTTATATAGCACTGTACTGTAGCCATGATCCATGTATGTGAAAGAAACATTTTTTATCAGAGATGTGCTCTAGTTCCCGTGCATCTATTGATTTATATTGCAATTAGTATTCCTAGTTTTTTTTTTCCTTCTTTTGCTAAGAAATGCAGTTCTGAATGATTATTACATAGTAATGTCTGCTATTCTGTAAAGTTACATGTATTAATCATTTAGGTTACCTATTTGTTGTATGTTGTTTTTTTCATGTTTTTGATTTATTATTTATTAATTTAGTTGACTATAAAGCAGTAATTATTTATGTTCATTCTTTAATAATGCTACACTATTATGCAGGTCTTGTACTTAGCACAATGGCTTAGTGGTCTGCTTGGATATCTCCACACCACTCATGGTATGAGTTCAAACAACAGCCAACCTACCATCCACCAGCTGTGTTTATTTTTTCAGTGCACAAGTGAATTAAAATAAACAAACAAAGAAATGTAAACTGCCCTTTAGCTAGTGTGTGGTGTTTGGAATGTCACATCATAATATAATTGAATACTTACATACCATTGCATGCATTTAAAGAGTTAATACAATAAAAACTTTCACATTAAACTGCATTGGCTACTTGGCAATCACCTATTTTCAGTAAATATATATACACGTATAATTGTGTTGCTTTGGCTAATTGGCTAACTGGCATTCTCCTTTTCCCACCAATGCAATCTTTTAGGATTTTTCTGTGGGATTTGAACCCATGAGTCTTTCAATACCTGAATGTTTGAAGGTAGAGGTGCTAACTGCTAGCCTATTGGGCTGAGCACAATTATACATACAAAATACTTTTACTAGTGTTTGATGTGTTATATACTATACAATAAAGTTTATCAAATGTAAACTGCTTGTTAGCTAGTGTGTGGCGTTTGGAGATTCACACCATAATATTAGTGAATACTTACATACCATTGCAAGCATTTGAAGAGTTAATACAATAATATCAACCGCATTAAAGTGTATTGGCTACTTGGCATTCACTGTATGCTGCTTTGGCTAATTGGCTAACTGGCTAACAGTAATTCTCCTTTTCTCCACCAAAAGTAATCTTTTAGGATTCTCCTGTGGGATTTGAACCCATGAGTCTTTCAATACCTGAATGTTTGAAGGTAGAGGTGCTAACTGCTAGCCTATTGGGCTGAGCACAATTATATATACAAAATACTTTTACTAGTGTTTGATGGTTTATATACCATACAATAAAGTTTATCAAATGTAAACTGCTTGTTAGCTAGCGTATGGTGTTTTGGAGATTCACACCATAATATTAGTGAAGACTTATTTATTTTTATTTAAAGCGGGGGTTCACCCACACCGCCAAAAAAAAAAAAATTAAAATCCAGCAGGTACAAATACTGCAGCTGCTGACTTTTAATACATGGCCACTTACCTGTCCCAGGGTCCAGCAATGTCGGCAGGGGACGCCGAGAACCCGCTCGGTTCTCGGCAGCTGCCGCCACCATCCTAGGTGAGGGAATCAGGAAGTGAAGCGTTGCGGCTTCACTTCCCGGTTCCCTACTGCGCATGCGCGAGTCGCGCTGCGCGTCCCTAGTGGTCGCCGCTCTCTCCTGGGAGCTGTGTGTTCCCAGCAGACAGCGCAGTCGGGACGGGAAGAGGCAGAGACTCCCATGGGAGTCTATGCCAGAAGTGGGTGCAAATACCTGTCTTAGACAGGTATCTGCACCCCCCTCCCCCCTGAAAGGTGCCAAATGTGACACCGGAGGGGGGGAGGGTTCCGAAAAGCAGAAGTTCCATTTTTGTGTGGAACTCCACTTTAAGGTACTTCTATAGTGCCGTCAATTTACGCAGTGCTTTACATAAACATTATACACTAATATGGGCCCCTACCCTCAAGGAGCTTACAATCTAAGGTCCCTAACTCACATTCATATACTAGGGCCAATTTAGACAGAAACCAATTAACCTACCAGCATGTCTTTGGAGTGTGGAAGGAAACCGGAGTACCCGGAGGAAACCCACGCAGGCACAGGGAGAACATGCAAACTCCAGGCAGGTAGTCTTGTGGTGTGGTTGGGAATACGAACCAGCGACCATTTTAGCCAAATAAAATTTCAACAGGCGAATGTGCGAATGAAAAACTAGCGCTATTAGTGAGAAACACATGTTAGTAAATTCTAAGCTGGCACTAATTAGCGCTTCCGCGTATATGCAAATGCCAATTCCTACCAAGTTGTTATATAGTACTGCACTGTAATCATGATCCATGTATGTGAAAGAAACATTTTTATGTGAGATGTGCTCTACCTTGTGTGCATCTATTGATGTATGTTGCAATTAGTATTCCTAGTTTTTTCCTTCTTTTGCTAACTAATGCAGTTATGAATGATTATTACATAGTAATGTCTGCTATTCTGTAAAGTTACATGTATTAAACATTTAGGTTATCTATTTGTTGTATGTTGTTTTTTATTTTTTAATTTAGGTGACTATAAAGCGGTAATGATTTATATTCATTCTTTAATCATACTACACTATTATGCAGGTCTCATACTTAGCACAATGGCTTAGTAGTCTGCTCAGATGTCTCCACAGCACTCATGGTACAAGTTCAAATACCAGCCAACCTACCATCCCCCAGCTGTGTATATTTTTTCAGTGCACAAGCGAATTAAAATGAACAAACAAAAAAATTTAATCTGCCCATTAGTTAGTGTGTGGTGTTTGGAATTTCACACCATAATAGTATTGAATACTTACATATCATTGCATGCATTTGAAGAGTTAATATAATAGAATCAGCCAAATTTAAAGTGCATTGGCTAATTGGCATTCACCTATTTTCAGCATATGCTGCTTTGGCTAATTGGCTAATAGTCATTTGCTTTTTTTTCACCAATTCAATCTTTTAGTATTTAGTGGGATTTGAACCCATGAGTTTTTCAAGGTAGAAGTGCTGACCACTAGCCTATTGGGTGTAGCACAGTCATACATAGAAAATACATAGAATATACATTCACTAGTGTTTGATGTTTCTTCTCCCCGAGCTGTCTCTCCTGCTGCCACCATCTTCTCCCGCTGATGTGTTCTTCAGCGCAGCCGGTTACCCACTAATAAAAAAAAGCCGCTCTTCTTGTGGCGGTCTTCTGTGGCCATCCGATAATGTCATCCGGAGAGTCCGCTCCATGGCTATGCAAGAGACACTACACAGCGGGTGACAACACAGCGGAGGAAGACCACCATGGAAGAAGAGCAGCTTTTTTTTATTAGCGGGTAACCAGCGGTGCGGAAGAACACAGCAGATGGCGGCGGCAGGAGAGACGGCTCTGGGAGAATACAGCTCAGGGAGAAGATGGAGGAGGGAGAGACAGTGTCTGGAGAAGATGGCTCAGGGAAGAAGACAGCTCAGAGCTATTCTACAATAAAGGACTTGTCAAAAACCGGCTATTAATTTTTTTACATTTCACTGCTTTTTTTGGTGAATGGTTAGGGGGTAAAATGTACCCCATACCTATTCACATAGGGGGCAGGATCTGGGAGCCCCCTTGTTAAAGGGGGCTTCCAGATTCTGATAAACCCCCTGCCTGCAGACCGACAACCACCGACCAGTGTTGTCGGGAAGAGGCCCTTGTCCCCATCAACATGGGGAAAAGGTGCTTTGGGGCATGTGGCCTGGTAAGGTTCAGAAGGGGAGGGTGCTCACTCGTCCCCCCTATCCTGACCTCCGGGCTGCTTGCTCAGGTAAGGGTCTGGTATGGATTTTGGGGGCCCCACATCAAATTTATTTTACATTTTGGTGTGGGGTTCCCCTTAAAGTCCATACCGAAGGGCCTGGTATGTACTGGGGGGACCCTACGACATTTTTTTCCTTGAATTTCTGAATTCCATACCATATTATTGAATAAGTACATACCATTGCATGCATTTGAAGAGTTAAAATATGGAATAAAGCAAGCTGATGTGCTTTGCCTAATTATGCTTCTGAGTACAATGCACACTTCTGGGAGGTGATGCTGTCAGTGGGATTTGAATTCATGGCTTGAACTTTTGGGGGCAGCAGGGTATACCGCTATGCTACAGAGCTGAGCACTTACCTACAGAGAAAATACATTTACTAATGTTTGATTCAATACAATAATGTTTTGCATTTCAGACATTAATATTACAGCATATGCTGCTGAGTACAATGCAAGCTTTCAGTAGGTGATACCATCTGTGTGATTTTCAGCCATTTGAGCACAATTATATTGAGAACATATGTTTACTAGTGTTTGATGGTGGGACTACTTTATATTCTAGGTATAAAATAGTACTCAGCACAGTGACTTAGGCACCTTTCACACTTGTGCGACCTGAAAGTTGCGAGATTTTAATGCGACTTTAAGCAATGCCTATGTAATCTTGAGGTCTATGGACACAGGAGTCACAGGGAAAGACACGCAACTTTCCCATGATTTTGCATCAGCAATTTTGCCGCAATTCCAGGGAATGCCTGTGTAAACTTGAGGTCTAGGGACCTCAACTCGCATCAAAGTCAGACCAAAGTAGTACAGGGACTACGTTGAAGTCAGTGTTACTTGAAGTTGCACAGATATGAATGGTACACTTTAAAAATCATGGGGTATGACTTGTCATACGACTCTGATATCCAAAGTCGCACAAGTGTGACTCAGCCCGACTTTGTCAGCGATTTCAGAGACATCAGTGCACTTTCCTGCACAGATGTCTAGTGAAATCACATAGGTCCCAACTGTTCTCCTTTAAGAATGCCTACCTACTTTTGCTAATAGGTGTCCCTTATACCCATCTCAAAAAGTTGGGAGGTAAGAAATCGCCCCCTGAAGTCGTCCAAAGTAGTGCAGGAACTACTTTTGGGAATCGTTGTGGCGTCGCACCAATTCGGACAGTTCCATTGCCATCAATAGGCGCCGATTTGGCCTACAATTTGACATGTCAATTCAGACCTATGTGAACATGGGTGAAGTTGCATAGATATTAGAGCTGCACGGTTCTGGCCAAAATGAGAATCACAATTTTTTTGCTTAGAATAAAAAGATCACGATTCTCGTGACGTAAAATCTTTCACATTATCCCACAAAAAATTGGGCTAACGTTTCTTTTTTTTAATTCATTAAAGTACTTTTTTCAAAAAAAAAATTGCATTTGAAAGGCGCAAATACAGTGTGACATAAAATATTGTAACAACCACCATTTTATTCTCTAGGGTCTCTACTAAAAAAATATATGTATAATGTTGGGGGGTTTTAAGTAATTTTCTAGCAAAAAAAAATGATTTTAACCTGAAACCAACAAATGTCAGAAAAATGTTTAGTGTTTAAGTAGTTAAACTTTCCTCACTTACACAGAATTCTATTTAATTGACAAATTGTTACAAGGTTTCTAGTTAAGTTCACTGATAAAGAATGTTCTAATTCTTGGCAGACTTCCTGGTTTTTCGACTGTGGCTTCAGAAGAGCAGAGAGAGTTCTTTACATAGCAAGAATCGTGAAACTCTTTTTTCAAGATCGTAAAGGGGAAAAAAATCACGATGACGATTAATCGTGCAGCTCTAATAAATATGCATGGAAATCAAGGGGGACAACTTTTCATGTGACTCTGAGGTCCAAAGCTCCATGAAAAGTCACCCAAGTGTGAAAGTAACCTAATGCGATTAATTGATAACACCTTTGAATAAGGCCCCATTTGCACTTGTGCGACCTTAAAATTGCACAGCTTTCTCATGACTTGAAGCAATGTCTGTGTAATCTTGTGGTGTATGGACCTCAAATTGCATCAGTCAAACCAAGGTAGTGCAGGGACGAATTTGCTACACCTTCAGGATGCACAAGTGACAATAGGGCCAAATTCAAAGGTGTTATCCTTGAATCTCATTCACACTGCTGCGACCTGAAAGTCACACTATTTTGCTGCCACTTTGCTGCTGCAACTTGGCCCCAACTTCTGGGAATGCCTGTGTAATATTGTACCCGATATACCTTAAGTCACACCAAAGTAGTACAGGGACTACTTTGAAGTTGGTGCGACTTAAAGTAGCACAGATATGAATGGTTATCATTGAGAATCATGGGGTACAACTTGTCATGCAACTCAAAGGTCCAAATTTGCTGGAAAATTCGCCCAGCTGTGAAACAAGTCATATATATTTTAATAAAAGGAGCTCTCATTTATACTTGCATAGTCCTTACTGATTTACATCAGCAGAACAAATGCAGGAAGTGATGTGTGCACATGGGACGGAAGCAAATGTGTGGTGATGCCAAACAAATCAATGAACCCCACCCACACCAAATCTAACTATGACATCCACCCCCACATTGATTAAGTACAAGTACATATCCTACACTTACCCGGCCAATATGCAGCGCCTTATCTCTGCTAAAGAGACCTCGCCATGTCCACCTAGATGGAGATCCTGACCAGCACAGGAACTTCCAGGTGCATACAATGAATAATTTCCAGGTCAGAAGGTGAAACTACGCTTTTGATTGCAGCTGCGAATATTTGATCTCAACCACGATTAGTATTTTTTTATTTTCAGATATGCAAATCTGTATTTCTACATATATTTGAAGGTAAACTTAAGGGAGTTTGCTAAGAAATGGTGTCCCTGGGTTAGCAGCAGGTGAATTACAAAGGGAAAAGGCCCAGTTTGAGCCCTGGTTCACACTGACAGAGGGAGGAAATTGTTCAGCTGAACTCCCACAATTTCATTCCTGCATGTCAGTCCCGACTGTGGGGGCAACATCAGAGACATCAGTGCAGGTTTCTGCACCAATATCAATACAAATCGCACCAATTAGAACAGTGCAATTGCCACAGATTTGACATGTCAAATCACACCAATGTGAACCAGAGCTGACACATTCAAACACTGCCTATCCACCAGCTGAATTCATTACCTGCAATTCTCCACAGCCGTTAATGATAAAGGTGGAATCTTTATATATACCTTGCAGTTGTGCAGAAGCCTAGGTTTACATTGGAGCGATTGGTCATGCAATTTGAGAGATCAAATCGCATGACTATTGGCAATGGCACTGTTCCAATTGATGCAACTTTTTTTTGTGGCACCGCATCAATTTGCTAAAGTAGTTCCTGCACTACTTTTGCCGATTTCAGGTGCGACTTCAATAGACATTTGTGTGTGAAGCCACCTGAAATCACGCTGACCTTGCTACTTTGAAATCATGCTACTTCAAATGAAGTAGCGCAATTTCAAAGTATAATGTGAACCAGGGCAAAGAGATTAGTTTTTTGGTGCACAAATACATATTAAAATAAAATATAGAAGAGATATTGCACTTTCCCAAAACCACCACCCACAAAAACTAAAGAAAAGTAGAAGGAAAAAAAAAAAAAAAAACCCACACCACAACAAAAGCTCAATGTACTTTTATTTTACCAGCAGAAAAAAAAATAAATTTACATTTACTAGCTTCAAAAAAATTTGGACAGGATATATGGTACTACATTTAGCAACGGAATTTTAAGGGCCCTGCTCATAGGAGCTTACAATCTAAAATTAGACAAAACCTTAGAGTGGACACAGCTTTAATTTCAGTGTATAACGGGCAACACATCACATTATTATCTGAAAGATTATAGAAACATACTTAACAGTCACTCTTACAAAGCATTCCAACATAATATTGCAAAAGACTTATTCAAAACACCCACCACCAGCCCACAATCCACACATACATACATTGGTGACCATGTTCTGCTGGAAGCTGCATTTCGGTGTACACGATTAAACGATATCAAAAATAGTAGGTCAGCAGATGCTTCCAAACGATGTTTGCATGATCAGATAGGAACAATACACACACAACATTGACAGCATGGCCACATAAACCCACTTTTGATTGAAAAAATGCACAAGAATTTCATCAACTCTCCCAATATCATTCCTTCTCCCTCACAACAAAAAACCTGACCTTCTCAGGCCAAACGAATCCCCCTACTGCAGGCCTTTATATAAGAGTGGTTGTATTGTTAGCACACTGACACACCCAATTGAAGTACATGCCCACCAGTATCTTTCAATCTGTCTTTTCATGTATGTCTAAAGTGATTGCACCTGATGAGCAGGAACACATAATAGTGTTCGCAACTCTGTTAGCCCTTGGCTATGTGCATCAAATCTCCAACTACAGGCTAAAGATCAAAGTCCATTTGCATCCACATAAACAAAGCAACAGTTTTCTAAGCATATGTACCTGTGCAGTGTAAACCCTAAAATTTGAAATGTCCAAGTCCCTGGGCATGATTAGTGCTAATAAACATTAACATCAGTCCCTGGCTGCAATGAGCTTCCAATATAAAGTCCAAAATCAACGTTCTTACATTAGAACCTATTTCGACAGGAGACAAATAAGATGCCAGTATGTCTTTAGATTGTGGTGAGAAACCCACACAGGGAGAACATATAAACTTCAACACAAGTATTAGCATGTTGGGGAATTGAACCAACATCTCAGGTGCTGCTAGACAGAACTGCTACCCACTTGCCCACCAGGCAACCACACACATGTTCTCTGCATCTCTGTGGTGTGAACCAGCCCTAAGTCCATAGCCATGCTCAGTGTCACAAGCAATATACAGTATATTGGCCTAAGTATTGGGATGCCTGCCTTTAAACACACATGAACTGTAATGGCATCCCAGTATTAGTATTGGGTTCAAAACTCATTTGGCCCACCCTTTGCAGCTATAACAGCTTCAACTCTTCTTGTCCACAAGGTTTAGGAGTGTGTCTATGGGAATGTTTGACCATTCTTCCAAGTGCATTTGTGAGGTCAGGCACTGATGTTGGACGAGAAGGCCTGACCTACAGTCTCCTCTCTAATTTATCCCAAGGTGTTCTGTTGTGTTGAGGTCAGGACTCTGTGCAGGCCAGTCAAGTTCCTCCACCCCAAAATCACTCATCCATGTCTTTATGGACCTTGCTTTGTGCACTGGTCCAAATGATTTGGTGGAGGGGGATTATGGTGCGGGGTTGTTTTTCAGGGGTTGGGCTTGGCCTCTTAGTTTCAGAGAAGGGAACTCTTAAGGCGTCAGCATACCAAGACATTTTGGACAATTTCATGCTCCCAACTTTGTGGGAACAGTTTGGGGATGGCCCCTTCCTGTTCCAACATGACTGCACACCAGTACACAAAGCAAGATCCATAAAGACATGGATGAGCAAGTTTGGGGTGGAGAAACTTGACTGGCCTGCACAGAGTCCTGGCCTCAACCCGATAGAACACCCTTTGGCTGAATTAGAGTAGAGACTGCAAGCCAGGCCTTCTCATCCAACATCAGTGCCTGGCCTCACAAATGCACTTCTGGAAGAATGATCAAACATTCCCATAGGCAGACTAAACCTTGTGGACAGCCTTCCCAGAAGCTGGTCTAGCTGCAAAGGGTGGGCCAAATCAAATTTTAACCCTACGGACTAAGACTGGGCTGCCATTAAAGTTCATGTGTGTGTAAAGGCAGGCGTCCCAATACTTTTGGCTATATAGTGTATCTGGAAAAGACTTACAATGGTGGTGGAACCCTCCTACACATAACTACTACATTTAGACATAATTATAGGACCTGGGAGATGAGACAACTTCTCTACATGAAGTAACATGGTTGGGATTTGAACCCAGACCCTCAGAGATACTAAGCAGAAGTTCTAACCTCTAAGTCACAGAGCTGCCACATGTGAGACCCTCCTACACATAACTACACATAAATACACATAAATACTGCATTTCTATGGACATACAGGTGATGGAATTACATTACTCAAGAGTTATTCTTCTTGATTTATTCTGTGATATTTGGTGTTTTTTTGTGGGTGAGAGTAGAATATTACCCTCAAATATTTGGGAATTACATTTTGATTTCTGATGTTGGTACACATATCACATTTTTTGGGCTCAAATTATGAATATTTGGAAATAATAAAAAGCACAAAAAATTGTGATTCATTTTAAATTTTCATCAGCAATGGTATTGTTTGTGGATTATAAAGACACCTGTGTGAATTTGGGGTAAAGATTGTTGTGAGATGAAGAGTAACAAGTGAAAGTGACAGAGAAAAATATATTTTACCAAAACATCAAAACATTCCACATTCTAGTATTCTTAAAAACAAAATATTTTAAGTAGAAGCAACAATGTTGCAAAGGAAAATTTATTTCACAGAAAGATACATTTCATCTCAACATTAAAAGGTTTTTTTTGTGAAAGTTAGAATTGTTCCATTAGAATCAATGACTGAAACTTCATTTGGACTAAATTAGAGCAGATTTTAACTCCCAAAAAATGCTCTCTAATTAGCTCTCATTTTGGTATTTACTATACCTCCAGGTAAAAAAGACACTTGAGTTAAAATGAGAGTTATTTTCAGGTCTGAGCATGCTCAGTTGTGTTGGCACCTAGTTGTCCAAAACGGGGAATTTTTCACTTTTCAGACTTTTAAAGATATTTCAGTGTAGAAATCACTTTTTCACACAGTTTAAAAGCAGATAATCTTTAAATAATATACCGCATATTTCAGTACCATTTAGGCAATTATATCATGCTCTAAACATTATTTCCATGTGCAATTCTCTAGGTTTTAGCAGAGTAAGGGTTTGGGCTCTATTTAGTTTCAGGGAGCTATAGTAAATTCGATTTTGGGAGTATTTTCTCACCAGCGCTATAGTGAATACCGTTTTAGCGCGAATTAGCGCTATTAGCGCTAATTCGCGCTAAATTGCCGCGAATTAGCGCTAATTCGCGGCAATTTGCGCGAATTAGCGCTATAGCGCTATAGTAAATGACCCCCTGTGTGTCTTTGGCTCCGTTTCAGGGCCGAATTCAGGCATAGAATCAGCCCTGATTCATCCCTGAAATGGGGAACAGGGACGCACAGCGCTCCTGTGCGATCCGCAGCCCCTTATAGTGTGAACCCGGGCTTAGAGTCAAGCAGTTGGCATTTTCAGAAACAGAGATTAAAAATAACAGCCCTATGCTTCTATCATTACATATTTGTTTTAAAACCATGGAGGACCTCATTATAAGTACCAGCTAGATTTTCTTTGTCCATATTGAACAGAAGACTGGCTGCAGTAGAGAATACCAAAACTTTTAGCAAGTAAAACTATCTCTCTTTAACAATTGTAACAAGGATAAATTAATTTCTATTTTCACTATTTTCAAAGTTGTTCTTTTTCTTTCCATCGACATTAAAACTTTACAAATATATAGAAATATATCAATAAATCAATTTACAAAAATGACAGGCACTGTGAATGCACATCATTTCGCTAAATAATTCCACATTCAGTAGCCATGGCTTTTGTTAACATTTTCATATACTTATTTATACCTGTATATAAAAAAAAAATACATGCCAGTGGACTACATTGAAGAATAAAGACATCATTTACTTGAACAAAAGCCAGACAATATCTTTTACAACAAAATTTTTCTTTAGGGGCTTACTGAAATGTTTATGGAGATGATAATTTGTAGATGGTTTACGGCAAGAGAATAGGCTGGTTTACCATTGATGTGCACCATAAGACATAATATGATACAGCAAGCTTCTGAATTCACATTGCGCTACATCAATAAAAGGCTGTTTTATTCTTTGGAGTCATGCTACCATTGGATTTAATGAAGTATTTCAGTATAACAAATCTCATTTATGATATAGTCCCATAACAAATCTTAGAGGCCTTATGCCTGGCTAATGAAGCACAAGAGAATGGTTCCTTCAAGTGGAATTTCAATTATGCCCAGAATGCATAGTGGAACACATGAAAAGCTCAATCATAGCTTTTATCATTTTTCACTAAACAGTGTGGCTATATGACCACTACATTTAACCCCTTTATCAACTGGGTTTTTTATAATTTGATTTATTCTGGTCAGACAGCTTTTACTAGTTGTCTTTTTTTATTAGCTACAGAGATAGGAGGACAATTTTTTATGAGAGAGAAATGTTTTTGCAACATTGCTTACTCAGGTAATCCCTGTCAAATGACAACAATCAGAATTTCCTATATGTATTTCACTAGCCTGTCTAGCAAAATGCCCCCTGAAGCCAATGTTAGTTGATATTAATTACTGTCACTTTATAGGCTGTTAAGCTTATAACACTGCTATGTGATATAGAGTGAGGAGAGCTGAGATCCCCAGAAATGCATGCATTGTCCAGAGAGACATACACTATATTACAAAAAGCATTGGGACACCTGCCTTTACACGCACATGAACTTTAATGGCATCCCAGACTTAGTCCGTAGGGTTTAATATTGAGTTGGCCCACCCTTTGCAGCTATAACAGCTTCAACTCTTCTGGGAAGGCTGTCCACAAGGTTTATGAGTGTGTCTATGGGAATGTTTGACCATTCACCCAGAAGCGCATTTGTGAGGTCATGCACTGATGTTGGAGAGAAGGCCCAGCTCTAATTCATCTCAAAGGTGTTCTGTCCGGTTGACTCTGTGCAGGCCAGTCAAGCTCCTCCACCCCAAACTCACTCATCCATGTCTTTATGGACCTTGTTTGTGAACTGGTGTGCAGTCATGTTGGAAAAGGAAGGGCCAACCCCAAACTGTTCCCACAAAGTTGTGAGCATGAAATTGTCCAAAATGTCTTGGTACGGTGACACCTTAAGAGTTCTCTTCACTGGAACTAAGGGGCCAAGCCCAACCCCTGAAAAACAACACACCAGAATCCCCCCTCCACCAAATGATTTGGACCAGTGCACAAAGCATATTGAACCCTATGGACTAAGACTGGGATGCCATCAAAGTTCATGTGCGTGTAGAGGCAGGCGTCTCATTACTTTTGGTAATATAGTGTATAAGTGAGATGTCAGAATGCCTGACTAGTGTTTCAGTAGTATCTTCAGTATGTTATTAGTCTTCTGTTCTGGTGACATAATTCCTTCATATCTCCCTTTCTCCTATATTTACCATGATTTTGGGTTCTTGGGAAACTGGACTGACGTTTTGGTCAGTTACTGGCTCTATTTTCGAGATAGACTGCATCGAAATGGGGAGGGTGCACCTCTGTTGGGGGAAAATGATTAGAAGTCTGGAGGAGTTTTTAAACAATAATATGGGAGGGGAGGACGGATCAGAAAAGAACATGCCATATGGAGAGAATACATTTATGGGGGAATGAGATATAGAGAGGAATAGAGGAGTGGAATAATGGGGGGAGTAGAGCTCAAACTAGATGGCAGAGATATTACATCACTAAGTCCAATAGAAAAAGAATAGTGATATCAAGTTATAACTCAAAAATGAGTAATATAGACTATTAAACGCTAGTACAAAACTAAAAGGCATGAAAAAAACAAATGCATAACCCTATCAAATATCAAAGTGCTCCTCTGTTATTCGAGGAGTACTTTCATGTTGTGAGAATATCGTAAACCTGGTTGGACAGCTCACATGATTGGGCTGTAAATATTAAGTGTACGCTCTATTTTGAAGGGACAGAATTAGCAGAAAATGTGGGATATGTATGTATGTATGTGTGTATATATATATATGTGAAGAGCAATCTGAAAGTGAATTTGAGAGATAATTTCATGAAAGAGAATTGTGATGGTGCAGTCATTATGTCTGGAGCACCAAAAGAGTGTAACTAGTAAATGAAAGTATGTTATAGGCGTAGCGCTCACCCTGAGGCTGCCAGACACAAGCACAGTCCCATGCACACCAACAATTTAGGCTCTGTCTAGGGGATGTCTTTTTAGACATTATGGTTTTGCAAGTAATTTACTGTACACTTATGCCCCGTACACACGATCGGACATTGATCGGATATTCCGACAACAAAAATCCTAGGATTGGCTCAAACTTGTTTTGCGTACACATGGTCGCAAAAAGTTGTCGGAATTTCCGATTGCCAAGAACGCAGTGACGTAAACCACGTATGACGAGACTAGAAAAGGCCAGTTCCGAACCAAGCGCGGCACCCTTTGGGCTCCTTTTGCTAATCTTGTGTTAGTAAAAGTTTGGTGAGAGACGATTCGTGCTTTTTCAGACTCGTGGTTTTCAGATCGTTTTCTGCTGTTCAGTTTGTGCTTGTGGGTTTGTATCTACTCTTCAGTGCGTGCAAGCAAACTACGCATGACCTGTCATTGTGTTCTTGTTCGTTCGTTACTGTTTTTCAGGTCGCTCTTCACAGGCCTTGCTGTTCTTCAGTGCGTTCTGTTACTTCGTTCTGAGCAGCCGACCATTTTCTAGCCATGTTGCGTATATGTACTCCTCGTAGAGTTCGTGCTGTGCGGGGGCTAGGTGTTGGGGTCCTGACCTTGACACAAGTCCAGTCCATGAACAGGGTGGGGAGGAGTTAATGGACCAAGAATTGGTTGCTTCAGCGTGACCAGTTCTGTCACATGCCTTTGCTCCTTGAGATCCGTGAGAATAATCCTGATGATTTCAGGAACTTTCTCCGGATGACAGACCCCGTATTTCACCATTTGTTGGCTTTGCTGACCCCTTATATTAGCAGGCAGGATACCTGCATGAGGCAAGCCATCACTCCAGAGCAGAGGCTAGTCACCACCCTGCAGTACCTGGCGACGGGGAGAAGCCTGCAGGACTTGAAGTTCTCGACAGGCATCTCCCCCCAGGCTCTGGGGATCATTATCCCAGAGACCTGTTCTGCCATCATCCAGGTCCTGCAGAAGGAGTATATTAAGGTAAGATTTTTATCCTTTAATATCACATTTTATTGTATATAATGTTTGCTAATATATTGTATTTCTTTCCTCATTCCCGAATTACCATGATTGTAATATGCTGTGAATGTCCCCTTTGTCCTCATGCATGCTGGATTTTTATGTTTTCTTTTTTGGTCCTTCATACTTATTTGCCTTCACTGACCTCCCCAGCATGGTCTCCTGGCCCTATATTCACCTCATGTAGTCACTTAACAATGTATTTTATCAGCTCCATAGTAGTGCTTTACCCCAAACACCCCCTAAAATGTTTTTAAATGTGATTTGTGCTTTAAATTCAGGCAGAGTGCCAGAGGCTTTTTTGGGGGGTCCCCAAATCATTTGGAACCCTCCCCCCAACTGCTAAGTCAGCTGATAACAATTCTCTATCTATCCTCAATCATCTATCTGCTGACTTTGCCAAACCAATACACACTATACCCATCTCTTCTGTGCTCAGATTTATGGATGAATTCCCCAAAGCATGTAATGCTAGGGCCTGCCTGTATGCTTTCAAATGGTACTGTTTCAAGTTTTTGTATCCTATTATTATCTTGATAGGTAATAGCAGAAAGTCCAAATGTGCTCAAATGTGTACAGTGTGTATTTATATCTTTGTATTATGACACTTCTTACCTGTCAAGTGGGCTGCCAATAGTGTAACTAAGGAGGGGCTGTTCCAAGTAATACACATTATTTAGGCATTCATCTCTCAATGAAGTGGAGAGGGTTACCTGTCCATGAGCTCCCCCCTATAATGTTAGAAATGGCCCATGACAGGGGGAGGGGGAATATGATAGGTGTACCTTATACTTTGTTCTTTAAAAATTCCCATAAATCAATGTTATCTTGATGTTGGCCAAGAATGTTTGTGTCTAATCTGCTTTCCATGTTTATGTGCAAAAAGCCTAATTTTTTTTGTTTTCCTCAACAGTTTCCTTCCACGCCAAAGGAATGGCAGACTGTGGCCTCCCACTTTGCCCAGCGGTGGGAATTTCCTAACTGCGGAGGGGCAATTGATGGGAAACACGTCCACATCATCCCACCACCCAACTTGGGGTCGTACTATTATAATTATAAGGGGTTCAACAGTATTGTGATGTTGGCGGTGGTGTCGGCTACTTATGAGTTCCTGTATGTGGACGTGGGGAAGAATGGCCGGATGTCCAATGGTGGAGTCATCGCCCAGACTGAGTTCTACAGGCATCTCCAGAATGGCAGCTTGGACTTGCCACCTCCAGAAGACAATGTGGAAGGACTCCCATTCGTCTTCATTGCGGATGAAGCCTTTGCGGTGGGGGACCATCTTATGTGGCCATTCCCGATGAGGACCCTCACCCCGGACCAGAGGGTTTTTAATTACCGGCTGGCCAGAGCCAGAAGAGTGGTGGAAAACATGTTTGGAATCATGGCCAGCCGGTTCCGCCTATTTCTTACACCCATACATATGGCGGAGTATAAACTGAATCACATTATCCTGGCGTGCTGTGTTCTACACAACTTTTTACGGCAACATTCTGCCAACTATGCTGGCTCAGTTGGGCCTGAGGCCGCAATTCAAAATGAACCAATCCTGACGGCGCTTGAAAGTGGCCGTCCTGGCTTACCCTCCCTGAGTGCCTGTGATGTCCGGCTAAGATACCTTGAATTCTTTGTGGGTAGGGGGGCTATCAATATGCCAGACAATGTGTGAAACCTTTATCAAATAAAAAAAACATTAAGCAAATCTTTGGTGACAGTTCCTGCTTGTGTTTGTTTTAGCTGACCCCGACAGAAATGTGGTGAGTCCTGAAAATGGCGTGATTGTGTAACCTTATACAAAGCACTGTTGGGTGTTATTTATAAAAGGCAAAGACACTTTGCACTACAAGAGCACCCCAAAAGAGTTGTAGCGTTGAGACAATAATCCACACATTTTTGATTAACAAGCTTTTTAATACCTGCACAATCACATGTGCATTTAGAAAAGGTTTTTAAAACAAACCAACATGTTTGTTGTATAACAATTTTTGGGGTGGCATTAGAAAAAGTAGAAATGTCCATTTAAGATAAAACAGGCATGTTTCAAACCAACAAGAAAGACACAAATCTTGAACTTACAAAGTTCACATTTGGTAGAACTTGAAGGCAATATCAGACATGAGTATTTAGGAACTGTGTTTGATATTGCGTTCAGATGGGGTGAAGTCACCCCAGGAAAAGCCAAATTTTGAAGATGCACACCAATTTACGAATGTCAGCATGTGCTAGCTGCCATCACAGGGGATCAAGGGACGTGTTTTGGGGGAGCAACCCCTTCCTCTCAGCTACTTTTTTATTGAGGAAGGGGTTGCACCCCCAAAACGCTTCCATTGATCTCCCGTGATGGCAGATAGCACATGTTGACACACTGTGTGCTACTTCAAAATTTGGCTTTTATACAATTCTACAAAAAATTTAAAAATTGTAGCACACCATAAAACAAAGGGATTTGGAGGGGTTTTAAACTCTCCCCAAAACATCAATGATGTTATTATTTTTTTGAATAACATCATTGATGTTTTTCTTGATATTTTCCAATGCAACATTACACCCCATGATCTCCCCAATCAGGATCTGTGCACTTTCCGAGGTGAAATGCCCTGGATCCACAACATCACAATCACCTAAAAAGATAGAAACAAAAAAAAAAACATGTATTATAAATATGCCGGCATCCATCTCTTACCTGAGCCTGTGGTCGCAGACACTCACCTGTTGTAGTGACTAGTTCCACCACGTCTTCCTCCTCCTGCTCTTCTTGTCTTTGGGGGATTTTCCCTTCTTCCAGAGGTGGGGGGTCTCTGGTCTCCTCGGATGAGGAGGGGTGTCCTCCGAGTCTTTTCTCCCTTATGTAAAAAAAAATGGTATACTTAGCACACAGATATTTGATGGCAGAAATATAAATATGAAACATTGCTTGGAAGTGGGGTACAATTGTCTGTTTTGGGAGAGTTCCAAGATGTAGAATTTTTAGTGTCCTTTGTCAAGCTTCAATACTTTACCTGTTTTGTGCAAGCTTCACAGATGGAGACCCCCCTATAGTATACACTGGAGCACCTGTGTGGGACCCCTAATAAAAAGGGTGTTCTTGTGTCCCACACTAGAGCTCCAGCGTCCAGATGTGAAAACTGCTGCTGAGTGTCCTCTCCTTACACAGAATCGAGTTTGCATTTCATTCTAGTAACAAACCCATCTATACAACCAAATTATTTTCATACAAGTAGGCCCTAAAAAATGTGGGCAAATGCATATGGCCAAAACAATGGTGTTTTATAGGCCGAAAGAAAAATGTTGGATACGAACGATCAATGTGCCCATGAACATGAAAGTTGACATTTTAAACTGTACAACAGTAAAGAAAAGCACATGGAGCAGCACAAACGTAATAAACACAAAAAGAATAGGAACACAGCACAACTACTTACTTTTTTGCAGCACTCTCCGGATCTTTTGGTACTGCTCATGCTCTCTTAATTTCAGGTCTGACCACCGCTTCCTGAGCTGATCTTTCGACCACTTTTGCCATTATCTTGGTCTTTCGGACATTGGGGTTGGGGTAAGGTCCATACTTTTCATCATAGTCGGCCCTCTTCAGGATGTCGACCATCTCCAACATCTCCCCAAAGGACATATTTGATGCCTTAAATCTTCTCCTTCTGGATCCAGATGTTTCTGGCTCCGGGCTTTCCTCCTCCTCGTTGCTATAATTAGCACGCACCTGCTCTGACTCCGCCATGTGCTCTTCCCCCACTGCGCCGAATGAAAAGGGGCGGGGAATAAACTAGAAACAACATCAGGGGCGGGCGGAGTTACACGCATGCGCAGTGGGTATAAAGCGTAACACGCGTGCATAGTACGTACGATCTGTGAGCGGAGGAAGGAGTATCGGAGGCGCCGATCGTGATAACGAACGTAAGATCTAAACTTGGGCCTATACTGCTTCTAGATTGAGGCCTATATTGTAACAAGATTAGGAGAGTTTTGCCTGACATTAGGGTTTGTCTTGTGTTGTGTCTTGATGTGAAAATGGATATCTTGAAAGATAACGACTTTATGGCAATCTTCATTGATATGTTCAGGGAGATGCCTTGTCTATGGGAGATAAACCAGAATATAAGAACCAAACAAAGAGGAAGGCAGCACTGGATCAATTGCTGGAATTTGTGAAGACGGTGATCCCCACGGCAGACATCACCTATTTGAAGATCCTAATTGGTGGCCTGAGGAGTACTTATCTAAGGGAGCACAAGAAGGTCCAGGATTCCCAGAGATCAGGAGCTGAAGATGACATTTATGTCCCCAGACTGTGGTACCATGACAGACTGCATTTTCTGGCAGGTCAGACTGAACCCAGGTCATCACTCTCCAGTCTTCCTTCCAGGCTTCCTTCCCCCCCAGCTGAGGCTTCTGACGCCCAACCTGGGCCTTCCAGGCAGCAACATGTGGAGGAGCCCAGCTTGAGCCGGGTATAGCATTCCTCTAAATATTTCTGCTTGTCCAATCAATGATGTTAACTAGATGTTAGTTTGGAGTACTAATTTATGATTGTGATTGATGATGCAAAAACTAAAACCATGTCCCTTTTTCATACACAGGGAAGTCTCAGCCAGGAGGTGGCCGGGCCAAGCAGGCTGCCTGATACCCAGGTCCCTCCCCTACACCTGCAAAGACAAAGTGGCAGGAAGATGAGTAACCTGGAGGAGGCTGCCATAGGCCTCTTTTGGAAGGCTACAGAGGCCCTGAGAACCCCCCTCACTGTGGAGGAGGACTTTGCTTGCATAACTGCCTGCAAAATTCTGCAGATGGAGGAGGGCCAACTACTCCTGTGTGAGTCCTTAATTTTGGAAGCTCTCAATAAGGGGTTGAGGGGAAAAATAACATGTGTTACCCACATTTGTGACCTTACACATAGTCCTCCTCCTCCTCCAGGTCCTACTACTCCTCCTCCTCCTCCTCCTGCCACAACTCCACCACCAAAGCCACAGCTGGGAAGGAAGTGTGGAAAGAAGACCAGAAAGTGATGACCCTGGGTCCAGTCTGGTCTGGCAAAAGATGCAGCCTCTTGTAGTACCACAGCCTGGTGACACAGATGTCATCTGCTGCTTTCATGATCTCTGGGACTTCTGGAACAGACTGCACTCCCTTAGATAAGGACTCCTCAGGCCACCAATTTTTATGTTAAATAATTGATGTCTGCCCTGGGGGTCCAAGGCTTCGCCAATTTCTGCTGTTTCTCCTGTGTTGCCTCCCTCTTTGTTTGGTTCTGAGCCCTTAATAAAGGATTTTTTTGTTTCAATTCCACTTGCCTATGTGTGTTTTCCTTAAAAAGGGACAGTTGGTTTGTGAGGAGGCAGGTACATTTCAAAAATACAATGTGAAATTAACAAGGGACACCAACACCAAGCAACCTTCTTGAGATTAAATAATATAAGATATCAATGGTGTTGTGGTAACTTGACACACAAAACACACACAAAAATATTAGGGAGTAAAACTAACCAAAAAATTAAACAAAGATCAGCCTTGAAAAAAATACAAACCCCCCCCAAAAAAAAAAAACAGCCTTTAAAAAAAAAAAGAAAAAAAGAAAACAACCCAAAATAATTTTGTCAGATGTAACAAATCAAAATATATTGAGGGAATCCCGATAAATAATAAAGAAAGAAGTTTGAGAGAAGTCTGTGTGAATAGGAGCAGCAAAACTACTTCATTCTTCTCACATTATAAAGAAGAAGAGAGTGCGCTGTATTAAACCATTTTTTACATTGCAGCGTGACGAAAGTGCTGTATCCATTGCGAACGCTAATTTTACCAGACCGAACTGTTCCGTCTCGGAATTCTTCTGAGCATGCGTGGCACTTTGTGCGTCGGAACTGGCCACACAGGGTCGGAATTGACGCGATCGGATTTTGTTATCGGAAAATTTTATAGCCTGCTCTCAAACTTTGTGTGTCGGAAAATCCGATGGAAAATATCCGATGGAGCCCACACACGGTCGGAATGTCCGACAACACGCTCCGATTGGACATTTTCCATCGGAAGATCCGACCGTGTGTACCGGGCATTACACTTGAAGCTAACAGCCATAACCCCTGTATTTCCTTTTTCAGCCGGCGACTGTCTTTCTCATGAAAGTGGTCCGACCAATTCATTAGCCGCTGGATCGCTTTTTAGAAGCGAGCTGGATCACTTTTTAACTCTTCATTGTGGTGGAGGATACAATTTATGTTTTTTTTAAACATTCAAAGTTTATTGGACTTCAACAATAGTATAGAGATGTTTACATACATTAAATGAGAATGTATCTTATTGTCAATTACACAATGTTTGACGAGTATGAAAGAAAGTGATGTTGTAATGAACAAAAACCTTTGTTACAGAGGTCAGGGTAGAACAGCAAACATGTGTTTCCCAATAGTCTGACATCTGTTCTCGATTCATTGTTTTGAAGATTTCTAATTGAGATCATTAACTTTATATGCATTAAGAACCTGTATAGGCACCTTTAATATATATTCTAAATTGTTCTCTACCAGTGTGATTCTGTTAATCAAGATAAAGAGTATAAAGAGATGAAAGGAGAATAGAATAGCGTTGGGTTAGGAAAGAGTACCCATTGTGGTTTGCATTGTTATTTAATGTAAGCAGGTAACCCATGATGTATTCATGTGTCATTTGGATAAAGAGACAAGTTAATGGTGTGTTCAGTTTCCTCGAAGGTCTTTGTATGTATTCGAGTAGCGGAATTCGAACCAAGGTGTCCAAGTTTTGTGAAACCTGTCCACCCTGTCTGAGGCCTGTGCCAAAGTGTCTTCCATTTCACATATTTCTGAGATCTTTGCCAGCCACTGTGGGATGGTGGGTGCTCGTGTGGTTCTCCAGCGGGCAGGTATCAGCATCTTGGCTGCATTTAGCAGATGTTTAGTTAGCGAATTCTTGTATCATTTTAGTGGGAATGAGGAGCTGTGCAGAAGACAACGGGCAGCATCTAGCATGATTCTAGTATCAGTTATTGATTTAATTATATCTCTGACCTGTTGCCAGAACATGGTCAAGAGGGGGCAATGCCACCAAATGTGTATTAGCGTGCCAGTGTCACTTCCACATCTCCAGTAAACATTGGGGGTCTGAGCACACCAGGAATGCAGTTTAGCAGGTGTGACATACCAGTCTGTGAGTTGTTTGTAAGATGTTTCTTGTGTCTTGGTACTTATAGAGCACTTATGCGCAAGGATGCATGCTTTTGACCATTGATTGTCAGTGATTGTACAGTCAAGTGCCTTAGACCAGCTCTTTCTGAATCTGTCTTTTTTCAGGGATTGAATTTTGGAGCCACTGATATGTAATTGAGGTTGTTTTTTGCAGTTGTTCTCCTTCAGTGCAAATTTTTTCTAGGTCAGTCAGTTGTCTGGAAAAATGCCCTTGTCTGGTTGCATCATTTGCATAGCTGCGTATCTGGAAGTAGGTCCAAATTGGCATGTTTTATATCCCACTATCTTTCTTCAGGGTCATATGATCTTTGAATATCCCATTTTGAAAGCAGTCTCCTGTTTGTTTAGTGAGAGGTCATCTAAGCAGTCAGTTGTTCATTCCCGGTAGGAAGTCCGGATTGTCTGATAGTGGAGTGAGAGGGCTCAAAGAAGAGGTCAGTGTGGGGTGTTTTGCTGTTTTTGTGCAGATAGCTAGCGTGGTATGCATTAGTAGTTGTTGTTTTCATTTATTAATTTCCTGCAGTCCAGGGTTCCACAGGGAAAAGAGGAGGGGATATGGGCTCAATTTTCCTTCCTGGTCTACCCAGTCTTTATCTCTCCCATAGCAGTGCCAGTCAACCACTCTCGTAAGGTGAACTGCCTGATAATATTTCCTGAAGTCTGGAAGCCCCATTCCTCCTAGTTGCTTAGGTCTGGTCAGAAGTGAAAATTTAATCCTGGCTTTTTTATGTGCCCAGAGGAAACCTAGTGAGGTAGTGTGTAGTCTTCTGAAAAATTTTTGGGGAAGATTGACCGGCAGTGCCCTCAGGAGATACAAGAGTCTAGTGAGTATTACCATTTTCATAATGGCAGCCCTCCCAAACCATGAAAAGTATCCTGCATTCCAAAGTTTTAAGTCTCTTTCTATCTTTAGGAGTAGGAGAGGGAAGTTAGCCTCAAATAGCATTGTTGCTTTAGGGGTCAACCATACGCCTAAGTATTTTAAAGCTTTCCATTCCCATTTGAATGGGCAATTGGCTTGTGTTGTGGTCAAGTTGGTGGAGGATAAATTGACATTCATAGTTTCGGATTTTGTGAGGTTTATTTTAAGGTTAGAGAGATACCCGTAGTGTGCAAAAGCTTTCATGAGATTGGGGAGGGTAGTGTGTGGGTTCGTTACGAAAAATAGGAGGTCGTCAGCATACGCTGCTGTCTTGTATGTGTTGTCTTGTATATTGATGCCTTTTACTGAGTCGTCCTTATTGATTGTTCCAATAAATGGTTCCAGCGAGTGAATGAACAGTAGTGGGGACAGGGGGCAGCCCTGTCTCGTGCCATTCATTATCTCTACTTTTTCTGACAAGGAATCCTTATCCTAACTGAGGGATTTTGGTACAAAGTCATGGTCCATGCCATCATATTTGTTTTAAGGCCTACATGTGGCATGTCGCAAGCATAAAATCCCATGCTACCCTATCGAAAGCCTTCTCCACGTCAGTTGACAGGAGAAGGCTTTCGATGTGCAGGGAATGTGAGGCCTGTGTAAGAAGGAGAGCCTTTATAATATTGTCTTTCGCTTCTCTTCCCGGCATGAAACCTACCTGTTCGGGGCCTATTATTTCTGCTAGCAGTGGTCGAAGTCTATTTGCCAGGATTTTGGCTAGTAACTTTAGGTTGATATTCAATAAAGAAATGGGTCTATAGCTGGAGCAGTTCGCTGTATCTTTGTCATACTTGGGTATTACCGTAATGTGTGTGGAAAGGACATCCGATGGAATGGGTCTAACGTTAATCAAAGAGTTAAAGGCTCTCAACAAGGGGCCTGTAAGTGTGTCAATGAAAGTCTTATAGTATATGGCGGTGTATCTGTCTGGTCCTGGGCTCTTCCCGGGTTTGAGTGCTTTGATAGCTTGTTGTAGTTCCATTGGTGTAATTTGTACATCTAGTTGGGCTACATCCTCTGCGTCTAGACGAGGCAACCCACTATGTTTCAGATAGTCCTGTATGGCCTGTGTTCTGTTCCCCGGTAATCCTGGAGGCTTGTGTTGTGCTGGTAAGTTATATAACTCCATGTAGCATGTGTGGAAATGTCTTGCGATATCTTCTGTTGTAATGTCTAATGACCCGCCTGTGTTTCTAATTCCGGTAATGTGTTTATAGATGTTAGGTTCTCGTAAGGCCCTAGCTAAAAGCTTGTCTGATTTGTCTCCCTCCTCATAATACACCATTTTTCTAAAGAACAGAAGGCATTTTGTTTTAGTGTCTAGAATTTATTGTAAATTTTTTCTTGCCTCTAGAAGAGTACTAGCGGAGGGTTCAGATAAAGATTGCTTGTGTTTTGTCTCCGGTAAGGTAATCTGTTTTAACAGTTTATTAATTTCAGCCTCTTGTAATTTTTTGCGCTGCGCCCCCATGCGACTCAAATCTCCTCTGATTGTGCATTTGTGGGCTCCCCATATCATTTGGGGATCTGCTCCTGGTGTTTCATTTAACTGGAAGAATTCTTTAAGCTTAGTCTTGATTTTGGGTAGTTCTATGTCTGTCAGGAGTGACGCATTTAGTCTCCAGGAGGCCGAATTAGCTGTGGTTGTGTTCCCTACTATCGTTAAAGATATAGGGGCATGGTCTGATAAGGACTGAATTCCTATCTTAGCCTCTGTAACTCTGGATAGGTCTTTCTGGGAGATGTACAAATGATCTATACGGGAATAATGGTTATGTGGGATGGAGTGGAAAGTATAGTCCTTTTCTGTCGGATTTAAAAACCGCCATGTATCAATTAGATGTAGCGAGTGTAGTAGGAGTTTGATTTTTTTTTAGTATCTTGTAGGTAATGCAGGTCTTCCCTGTTGATGTGTCCATCAGTAAATTAAGTGGTATATTGAAGTCTCCACCCAATATTAGGCAACCTGTTGCAAAGTCCGTTAGTGCATGTGTCATGCGTTGACAAAACTTACATGTGCCGAGTTGGGGAAGTATATGTTTGCGAGAGTAGTAGGGGAACCTGCATATGTGCCTTTCAGGAAGATATATCTTCCTTCTGGATCTAGTAATTTGTCTGTTAATTTGAATGGGGCGTCCTTACTTATCAGGATTGATACTCCTTTGGATTTGGCCGCATAATTAGTGGCATGTATTGCTTCTACAAAGTATGGGCTAGTCATTTTCGGTATATGGTTTGCTTGAAAATGGGTCTCCTGCAAAAAAGCAAAGTTTGGCCTACCTTTCTTAAGTTCTCTCATCAACGTGGACCTTTTTTCTGGTATGTTCAGCCCCTTCACATTGTGTGATAGGACAATAGGGCTTTGGCCCAGTGAAGAGTAAGCCATCTGGAGAACCCACGTGCACAGGTTACCTCGTTATATCTGCAATGCAATCTTAGAGCTGGTCAGAATACAGTGCAATACAGTACAGCCTTGGAAGAGGTAAGGGGGGGGATGAGGTAGAGATGGGAGAGGTACAAAAGGTGGTAGAAGAGAGAAAGGTATAAGTGA